>NW_026585895.1:32019103-32167657 GCF_907164565.1 Psammomys obesus
ACACACACACACACACACACACACACACACACACACACACACACACAGATGTACACTTAATTAAAAATAATAAATCTTTTAAAAGTTAAGTTCCTCCTGGATATTTTCTTCTCCTCTGCCAGAAAATCAGACTGTGTTACATAGAGTGAAAGCCTAATCGCCCTTCTGGTTACCATCAGGCCTTTGGAATTTCCACAGAAACTGGAATCAGTCCGTGTAAAAACCTCTTAAGATTTTATAAACCCGTGCAACTTCCTACAATTTATTTTTTCAGAAGGTATGTTTATTATTTCCTATCTGATTCCTCTCAGGAAGCAGCACTAAAACTCTAAAAATGAAAAGAGTCCCTAGCATTAATCCTCAGGTCTCCCCTGTAAGGCCCAGATGCACAAACACAGCTGTGCGAGTAACGTGGCCCCTCGGTGACTCGGGACTGTTGGTGTTCACGCACCAGAACAGGCCACTCAATTCCTCACTCTTCCCTTTTCATCGAGGTTTCCTCACTGAAAAAATGCTTACAGATTCCTAAGCTGCTGCCAAAACAGAAACTATGCTTACACGTTTTATTTTGGTGTGGTCCCCAGGAAAGAAGGAACTCGAAGGGTGGGCAGCTGCAGCAAACGGTTGAGCCATCTTCTACACAGGAATTTCCACACCACCAGCACCCAGACATCTTTTAAGATGCCAGAAGCCTCTTTGAAACAGCTTGTAAGTCACCGAGTCCTCCTCTGCTGCTTTTCACGACTTCTCTTGGGCCTTTCACATTTTTCATCCGCTGCTTTCAGAACATCTGCCTTCCCCGGGACACTATCAATAACTGTCACTAGACTTTTACCTTTGTCAATTTACCATCTCTTCAGAGTAAAATTTGGAACACCATAACCCAACATTTGTCCTCTCCTTCATCTACTGATGATGAAAGTATTACTTTCCATGATACTTAGGATAAGATGGAAACTCATGATTGAGCCGTAACAATCAGTTTCTTCACAGGAAGTCCCTGACACCTCAAGTCTCACCTTCCTCTACTTTCTACCTCACATCATCCCCGGTAGCTCAGTTGTCTGTGGCTTGGCTGACTGGGTTGCGGTTGTGGCTGTTGTTTCTTTGCATTCCTGTGAAATGCTCCCAGGACCCTCTGCTTGTGCTGGTCCTTTTCCATGAATACTCTTCCTCTTCTCCCTCTAAACTCCCACCCACCCCACCCAAGTGCATGTTTACTTCTCAAGACTATCTCCCTTTCCTAGGAGAAGCGGAAAGGAAACAGTGAGAGAACAGCTACTCAGGAGGGACCTAACCGGACAAACGTTTTTTGTTTCTTCATTAAAAATACACTCAGGAAGTAGTTCCTGGAAGATCCCTGCTGTCTGGAGCCAAGCAGCACCCTGTGGCCATCATATTCCAGAACGCCTCTGGCAAAAATTTTAGTCTCTTCATGGTTGACCCAGATGTCCTTCTCTCTCACGGCACAGCCCTTCCAGTTGGCTCAGGGTGCTCCCTGGATGACACACTTCTGTCATCCCTGTGGAACAGGAAGAGAAGCTGGGTCATGGGTCAGGGCATGAGTTGGGCAGAAAAGCTTGTGATAGACACGGCAACATGTCTTTTCAGAAAGTACATGGGTTTGGATTCTGAGATGCAATTTTAAATCTTTTTGAAAAGTGTTTATATTTGCAGTTCACTTCTGAGATTATGCCGTTCCTAGTGCGTTTTTACAGAACAATGTAGCCTGGTGAAGCAGATAAAATGGGAGCTGGCGCATTCGTGATGGCTGGATTTCTCCCACATGTCCACATTCCGTAGGATTTGCAGAAACAGGAGAAAGCTGACCTGCCGTGGCAGTACAAGACAAGGCAAATTCCATGTCAGTTGGTATTAAAGAGATGAGTGATCCCGGGAGCCTAGAGAATTTGGGACATTTAGGTTGCCCTCTCCAGCTCACATGGCTTAAAATTCTCTCACACAACCCCACTTCAAAGTAGAGCAGAAATTCAGAAGACTCCAACTGTCTACTAGACTGAGACCCCGCCTCCCCCTCCCCATCCCAAACCCTCATGTGGCTAGAGACTGAAGCCAAGGCCATGTGAGAACATAGCCTAGCTTCCCTTGGCCGTCAGTCTAGCAAACTTTCTACTGAATTAGATCAGTTTATTTCCACTAATTCCACAATCGATGAGTTGTCCTAGAAAATGAGAAGTTCAATGGACATGCAGGGAAGGATCATAGTGGAAGGTCATTTTGGCCCTGGGTGGCCCATCCCTGTGTATAGAGCTAATTTTATATATATATATATATATATATATAATTTTTAGGAGTCAGAGATTTAAAAAAAGACACCAAAAACTGAAGGTGTAGAATAGAGAGAGAAAACTGGAGAATACAAGTGAGATAGTGCTACAGAGAAATGCCACTGTACCTTTGCCTTCCATGCATTTAATCATCATCAAATGACTCACTAGCGTAACTAGTGAGTACAGTTGTTTAAACAGCCCAGATAAAACAGAGGGGCAGGAGAGAAAGAGAAAGCATTCGTACGTAATACGTGGTCGAATTCCCCTCACCACTGCTGGAGACTGCTGGAAAAAGTTGACTTGAGTCCTGAACAATAAGAAGGAGCTTGTTTTGCAGGCTTTGTGAGATAATTGGCTCAAATCATCTGTTTATTTCATGGACTATTATATCTTCCTCTGACAGGAAATGCTTGAAATATTTCTTTCCAAGTAGAAATGACTGGGAGTGTAGTTTCTAGAAGAAATCTAAGTTGCTCAGTGCAAACAGCAACTAGTTCTTTTCTCGTGGCTTGGGGGAGGGGCTGGTGGTCACTGAGGGCTTACTTCAGGCTAGATCCTGTGCTGACAACTTTGCCTGTGGATTTTATGACATTGTCACAGCCATCATCTGCAGGAAACACCATCACCGTGCCCATTTCCCAAGTGAGAAAGAGATGTTCCAAGAGACATTTCCTCACTCCTCAGTCCTTAGTGAAAGGTCAGGCAGAAATTGGAGAGAAATCAGAAGCATATTTGAATGTGCTTCCTGCAATATCCTGCTGAGGTGAGGCCAGGCACAGCCAGCACTACTGTGGCTACCATGGATGCTGAGCGAAATGACAGAAGGGATAGATGGGTTATATTGTGTTGGAAAGGCAATATAGGTTGCCATGCACTCACAGTCACACAAGACTCCAGTGGAGGTATGGTACAGCAGCTCAAGCTCAGAATCATTGCCCCAGTACCAGCTCTAGCTCCTGATGTGGTATTGTCGTACAAAGCAACCACAAAGCACGCTTGCAACCTCTTCTAACTGTAATATGAAAGAATATGGTGGTTTTGAGAATGACAGCCTATGCTAGTTAGAAAGCAAATGGCCACCATAAGCCCCGTGGGCATTGCTGCTACTAGGAAGTTATGGAAGAACTGTGTCCCTGGGGCATGGAGGGTGGGTGCTTTGAGGTCTCATATGCTCGCTAGGCCTCGTGTGGCACTCTCCTTCTGCTGCCTGTGGATCAACATGGAGAACTCTCTGCTTGGTCTCCCACACTGTGTCAGCTTGCATGCTGTCACACTTCTTGCTAGGATGATAATGGCCTAAACCTCTGAAACTGTAAGCCAGGCCCCCAATTAAATGTTTTCCTTTATAAGAATTGCTGTGGTCATGGTGTCTCTTCACAGCAATGAAACCCTAACTAAGACACGGGCTGGCCAGGTTCAACACATGGAGAGTGCCAAAGGTTTGTGAAAGTGAAGCTCTCCCCTCACACACACTTAAAACTATTACACATGGAAATAATTTGCGGCATATTCTGTAGAACTCTAATGTCACTTGTCTAAGACTAATATATGTCTTGTATACGGACTTTGACCAAAGAAATAAGAAGTCATGCCAGTTGACTACAAGGCAAGAGGGGAGACTTGGGAAAAGGAGAACAAGGAAAAATGTGATCTTAGAGAAGCAGGGCCCTTTCCTCCATCTCTTCCTCCTCAACAGCGCCCTTTCCTCCGTATCTTTTCTTGCCTTCAGATGCAGGTGGACTCTGCACCTGATCTTTGACAGCTTTTCTAGAGACCTGTCCTCCACGCTAGAAATTCCATGTAGCCCGTTTGCCAGGCAGTGTCTATTATTTATGTGAATGTGCTTGCATGATTCTTACTGATGGCACCTCACCCTTTCCTGGGTTCCGTCTCCAGATGAAGTACAGCACGGGCTAAAATGGAGTTTCAGGTAAATGAGGAACAAATTTGTGTGATCCAAGTTTCTTGAGACACACATGAACCGCTCATTCCTTTTTCATCTGACATTCAGATTTAATTTACTGTGTTGTCGTATTATTTACCAAGTACAGCAACTTTTCTCATGGCAGAAAGGATGTTTTACAGAGAGTTCTGGGTGGGATTTAGGTCAAAGGTGTGGCAAATTGGAACTCTGACATTTCAATTTGTACTCATCATTTTGTCCATTTTGGTACACTGGTGTTAAACATCTGTCCTGCTGCGTGCTTTTGGTGGGAGGGTTTGCTTTTTAGTCTCCCATTTGATGGGTCTCTGCCTTTTGAAGGCACACTCATATACAGCATTAAACTGATTCGTAAAATCAAAGAGATTCTAACCATTGATATGGAGCTTCCAAAGGATATAGAACAGTTTGGCCCACATATGTGGCTGTGTTCTTTGAACTAATTAGGAAATATTGGATGCTGGCAGGCTTTTAATAGGGAAATATGTTTTCCCTTTAGGGTGATTTGTCTAATTGGCTGTGGAAATACTTTCTCTGTGCATCAGAAAGCTTTTCCCATTTGCTAATCGTGTGCTTCCCACCTTCTCCTAGCCCCAGGGTTGATGCTACACTCCATTCACTGAACTCTGCTCAAATTTCTTTCATCAAGCAGGACAAGGCTACAGACCAGCTTTTTGACTTGGAATGAGGAGAGCTCCCCTTTGGGGGACTGCAGCCACATCCTGGAGTGCCTGCGTTGATAAACATGCTCTGTGAGGCTATAACAGCTGCCATTTCTAATGTATTGCTGAGATAAGCCTGTGGTATGGGCACGGGTAAAACACAGAGTAGAGTGATGATTATGGTTCTGTTTCAAGGCCCATCTTCCAGGACTTTGGCTATGGTGAAACTGGGTTTCTTGAAAATCTACATGTAGCTTCCCTCACATAAAGGGGAGTTTACTCTAGATTCGAAAGAAGGTAATATATTGTCATAAAATGTAGCTGTTATAACACACTAGAATTTCTTTCTTTTTTTTTTTTGCCTATATGATTGTAAACATGCAGGGTTTGGATACAGAGTAAAGACTGAGTAGATACATGTAGCCACATACATGGCCAGAGAAGCCAGTCTTGGTGACAGTGATAAAGGTTGAGAGATAGACACATGGTTGGGTTAGGAAGCCCAATGGTGTACACTCATACATGCTTCTTTGTGCAAAGTCAATGTCAATGGAAAGAGTGTGTGGTCTGTTTTCCAGCTGTTCTTGTTGCTAGTTTCATCTTTTGGTGCGGTCAGGGCATTGTTTCCTACAGAATACTCTAGAAAAGCAGGTAAAGACAAATACCCGTATTCTTTCTTCACTTTAACTTCCATCAATCCCTCAAGAAAGAGACAATGCAGGTCTCAGTATGTCCCTTCAAAGGACAAAGCCAAGATCCTCATACACTCATTTCAGTAAAGAAATTGAATTTGCAACACAAAGGCTCATGTATGATGTAATTGAAAAAGTTAAAAGCGTGCAAGCCGCCTACAGAGATTCTATGTTGCTGTGTGAACAGCAGTGATTCTTGGCCTCTGCTTCATCTAAAGCCTGAGAGAGTCATTTACTTACTGTTATTTCATGTCTTGAAAATTGTGGTGGCGAGAGTGGAGGTGGGAGGGCAGAGGCAACTGTAGGCAGTGACATCTCTGAGACAAGCTGGAGACCTATGATAAGGCAGGCTTCTGGGAAGATATGGGGTGACTCTAGCTGAGATCCCAAGTGGTGGGAGTCATGGAGACTGATAAGGCTGCCTTCTAACCAGACAGTACCTCTAGTGGAGGGAGGGGACAGGAATGTCACAAGAAGACTAACAGAGCCGATGGGGGGGGGGGGCTTGCGGAGACTGAAGCACCAACCAAAAACTGTGCATGGACAGTTTTAGGCCCTCTACAAATATGTATCTAATGGGCAACTTGGTCGTCATGTGGGTGTTCTAGTCAGGGGAGTGGTGGCTGTCTCTAACAAGGACTCTGTTGCCTGCTTTTTGATACTTCCCTCTGGTGGGACTGCCTTGCCAGGCCACCAAGGAAGAGAATGCTATCTGTCCTGATGTGACTGAGGTGGGTTGGTGGTAGTGGGGGTCTTCCCTTTTCTGGGGGGGGCAAGAAGGAGGGAGGTGTGCCCAGGAGGAAAGGAGAGAGGTAGCCACAATTGGAATATAAAGTGGATAAATATTTTTTTTTAAAGAAAGAAAATTGTGAGGACTTTCCTGCTCTCTTTCATATTAAACTCCAAACTTCCTTTTTCTCAAAAATGTCACACCATGTATTTAACTCTACTGTATCTTGAGGAAGAGACAGAAAGCACAGCTCCAGAAGAGGGATGCTTTCCATTGGAGGAGGCATGCGGAGAGCAGGGACAACTCATCTCTCTGGGAACTTTCCATTTCCAATATCCCTTCATATTGAGATTTGTTTTACGTGTTTTTAAAAAGAATTCTTTATATTTAATGTGTGTGTGTGTATGTGTGTACATATGTCTATGCACACATTCATAGTGTTAGTGTAGAGGTCAGAGGACAACTTGAAGGAGTCGGTTCTCTCCTTTCACCATGAGGGTTCCCAGAAACTATAGTCAGGTTCTCAGGCTTGGTGACAGGCTCCTTTAGCTGTGTAGCCATCTCACCTTGCTGACCAAAATTTTTTGTGAGTTTTTTTTTTTTCTCATTACCAAAAATATCAGACTGGCTAAATTTATTACATGGTGAGGAAATTAAAGTTTCTTCTGTATCTATACCACCTATCAATTACTAGGTACGTGCTATGTGGTTGTAATGGCCTTGCGTTTAGGTTTTAATAACTTGTGGTTATAAACTGTAGAGAGAAGGGAAGATCTATATTTATATTTATGCGGCTGTGTCTATAGAGGTATAGGTAGGCAGATATACAGAGAGAAATATATAGATATCAGCAAATGCTGATTTTCAAGCCAGCATGCTCCTACAACTTTTCCTGTTGCACTAGTGTCCTGAAGTTGTGCTGCAGGTCATAATATGTTTTGTTTTTTTTTTTTTTAAAAAAAAAAAAAAAGACATCACTAAAAAATTCCTTTCTGATATCCGACTTGGGAAACATGCTGAAATTTTGTCTCTCTTTGAAGATGATCTCACGTCAAACCTCCATGTTCTTAGTCTAACCAACCTCTCCAAAGAACCATTCAGTGGGCAATAAACGAAGAGCAGCTTTTTACGCTTTAATAATGCCTTTTCATCTAAAAAAAAAAAAAAAAAAAAAAAAAAAAAAAAAAAAAAAAAAAAAAACCTAACTGAAGGGGTTGGTGGTTGGTGCATAACAGCATTAGCACTTTTCACTTTGGAAGTTTGTGGATACTTTTTGTAGAGTAAAGCAATGATTTTATTTTATTTTTTAAATCGCTGTCACCAAGTAGCTCGGTTTAACAGATAGAATTAGACACAACTAGTGCTGACACAGTCCTCGTGTGTAGGGTGGCCATAAATTCTTAGCGAAACAATGACTGCATCCATGAAATTTTAATTTGAATGTGCCACAGTACTGAACTGTAAAATACAGACCTGAATATGCCTTATCAGCAAATTAGTCATGGTTATACTCTTATAAAGTTCCAAATCATTCAGTCTGAACTTAGCAAAAGAGAAAAATCATTACATCTGATTTTGCTTTTATTCACATTAAATTGGGAAAGAGATATATTGGGGTTCCAAAGCGAACTGGAAGGGAAAGGTAAATACGGTCAAGATATTTTGTATATGTGTATAAAATTTTCAGAGAATAAATAGAATACTATTCAAGACTTCACCTATATTGCTTTTTTATTTAGTATTACTGGTCACTATTATTAGATGAAAGCATTCAGATACTATAATATATATATATAATATTTTGAACATATAATATTTTGAAAAAGAAAGTATTGAAATAAAGTAAATAGAAAAAAATAAACAAATGCATAGATATGTCTATACATCCACATATATGTATGTATTGTTTTATGTACCTTTTCTTTCTAAAATAATCACTAAAATGTTGGGTAATCATTAAGATTATTTCTAGTGAAATAATTATGAGTCCTATATTAGAAAACTGAATTAAAAATGAAAATAGGTATTGACCTGAAAAAGCTCTCCCTACATAAGTCTTGTACTTTCAAGATTAAAAGTAACTAGAGCATTCAAGTAGCCAAACGTAGACCTCAGCCATCAAACATTTCAGATGACAGATATTCCATAAGGCTTCTTTTCTTCAGAAAATAAACAGTTTTATTAAAATAAACGACTGAGAGATGGCTCAGTGGTTAAGTGCCTTGCCTATAATGGAACAGGACTTGGGTTTTATTCCCAGCACCCACATGTCTGTTCACAACCATCTGTAACTCCAGTTCCAGAGGATCTGACACCTTCTTCTGAACTCCAAGGGCACACACATATGGTGTTCAGACATACAAGCAGGTCAAACCCCCACAAACATAACATGTCCTCATTTTTATGAAAACCAAAGGCCAAATTAAATAAACACAAATACTCAATGTGTCTTCTAGCCAGTGTTTTGTTCCCAGCAATGATTCAAGTGAGGAAGTTTGAAGTGAGCACACAGTCCTCAGGGGATGAAAAGTGTCCAACTCTCACTTTGTGAACTTTCGTCTCTTGATGATTATTTGAAAAATCACTTGTAACTATGTGGCAAATCTGGGAACAAAATATGAACTGCTTCTTGTCTCTGTAATTTCCCCCCCATTTTCTCTTTCCTATCTAGGCAACCCTGGCTCCCCTGACTTACACTCATAGAAAGTAAGACAGGCTTCAATATCAAAGGAAATCATGATTTCTGTCTCTTACAACACTGACTTCAATGAAATTTCTAGATAATTAGAGTGTGAATGATCCAGCATGAATTGTAATAGCTCCCTCCTTTAAGACATCCAAAAAGACCCTTTGTTCTTCACGGCCCAGCTGACCTCTGTCCTTCGTTCTGGCCACTCCAGACAGAAGCGCTCCTCCTCCTGTCACTGCTGCTGCTATTTTCCATACTGCCTGGCAGCGGTAGGTCCCCATACGAATAACTCCTAGCTGTGCATGCGATGGGTGTGAGCAGGAATTTAAAAATTCTGGAAGCATCTAGCATCTCTCAAGAAGCCATGGACACAACCCAAGTCTCAAGTTTCTTTTTATGTAGGCCCGCTTTTGTCTTACTTCTCCCCCCAAAAATGAGATTAATTACAAGGCAGATTATGCATTTTTTTTTCAGTATAGAAAATTGGCTTGTTCAGACACATTCCGTTTCTTGTCTTCAAACGTTAGCATCCTTCATGTTTAAAATGTTCCAGTGCTATGTTCCTCCCAATTTATTTACAACCCATTAAGATGGCAAACATTTGGAAGGATATCCAATGTAAATATTGGAAAGATTCCTAGTTATAATGGAGATGTATTGACTTAGTTTTTGTAAGCTCGAGACATGCATTTGGCCAATTTTTATTTTTTTTTCTTTTTTTCTGAGGACTGAATCATAATTTCACACGTAATAAAAATAAAAAGGGAAGCAAAGAAAGGGATCTTTTCAAGTGAGAAAAATCAAACCTAAAGTAAAATGAAGGCCTGAAAAGAGATCATTGCTCCCCAACTTTGTTGATTTCAAAAGACTCTAGGGTCCTGTGATTGAAACGAAGAGCAGAGAATTTAGACAATTCTGTGAAATAAATGCTTCTCCATAGGAAACTTTTTCTTTTTTTCCATATGTGTACTTTCCTTGCTCTCTTTTAGATACTTTACCAATTTACAGTCTCAATGTATAAGGGAAAATATGGCTGTCATCTCCAGTTCACGAAGAGCTATTGTTGCAAGGTAAACCCTCCAGAGACCACAGAAACATTCTTAAAACCAAAGGGAAAGTCTTTATCACTGGCCAATGGCTGCATGGCGAACTTGCTCAAATCATGCAGCACCGATTCTCAGATCCTCACCTCGTCATTCTTTGTCTTTTATGCATAGAGCCACATCTTGGTGAGCACACATTAGTTAGCAAGAAGCAGAGCTGCAGAAGCCAAAAAGCAAGGTTAGTACATTTTGGGACTTTCCTGGAATCCTAGAACTACGTCTTTGTTCCCATTTTGGCAGGCGTTTGGGCCTATGTGTTGGGTTTTAAGGTCAGAATGGTGTCTCTCTAACATAGATAGCATTAGTTATGTTAAGGTCTGGGGCCTATTATATTTCTCACTGGTTCTTTGGGAATGAGTCAAATCATGAGCTCATAGTGGAGCAAGGGCTTATATTGGCCCTCAACACCTAACAGAGTTTACATTCTCTGTTACATAATTAAGTGGACAGTTGATCACACAAGGTCCTACAGTGAGGGCTGGGAGCAAAAGGGTAAAGCCCAGCTATAACTGTAACTAGAGTAGCTAACCAGAGGGACGAATAAAACAACAGACACCAGTACCTAGACTTAGACTAAGTGCTTAGTACTTAGATATCTTTTTTTCTCTTTTCTGAAGGTTATTTCTGACCACTGAAATTGCAGAGGCAGACAAGTTGAAGATCAGGAGCTACATCAGCTATGGTCTTCTTGTTCACCAGATAGAAGACATCACAGGACAAGACAGCAAATACAGGAGAAACAAGAGGCCACTGAACCACTCTTACACTGACCCACTCCCATGATTACCGAAGACCATCCACGAGAGGAGCCCGTATGGCAACATCTGTCCTTAAGCTTTATCTTCTAACATGGTTACACCGAGGATTCAAATTCCACGGCGTAAACTTGAGCGACACATTCAAACCAAAGCAGGGGTATTGGTTTCTCTCTAAATAAAGCAAGCCGCTTTGCGGGTTTGTCCTCTCTCATCTCTCACCAGGTGTTCTTGAGGAACTGCACATCGTTTCTAAAACCAGGAGAGTCTGGCCAAGGGTTGACTGAGGTGGCTCTGCGGAGGCCTCAGGACCATTACTATGTCTTTCAGCTTTGAAGATAAAAGGATAGTGAGCCATAAGAGCACTGCAAATATTTTCATTTGCAACTTGATTGACGCACAGAAACATTGTTCACCAGAACAAGTGATGTACATATGCTAGCCGATTGGTCCCATTTCTGGAGCAAGTGCTTGTGGGCCTTTTAAATCCCAGGAACCCCTGGGGACCATAGAGGAACGAGGTTTAGTTGGTTTGATGGGTTTAACTGGAAGTCACAAATGGAGTTCCTGTTCTAAGGGTTCCTGTTCTAAGGCCCCATGCTTCTGTGGCCACATTTGGTCAATCAGAACTGCCTCCTACATGATGGTGGTGATAAGCTATGTGTACAGGAAGCAAGGCTAAGTTCATGTAAAATGCATTCTCAGGGGAGTCTTCCCTCCACACACTCTATCTTGGAACACAGCTCACCTATGTTTCCAACAGTCCTCTGACGTCAGTGGGTATTGTCCTGCACCTCTCTCCCATACTGGATGGTACTCAGGGAAACACAGAGAAATCATAGCAGTCTGCAGGGATCACCCAAGGCAGGGAAGCAGAACTGGTGACCAAGCTAAGCAAGCCTTGGCTTCCCTGTTCCATTTTTATCCTGTGTATGCCCCACACAACATATTGGGCAAGCATGATGCTTAGCTAAATTAAGCAGGCCAATCAAGCGAATCCTATGGAGTCTCCTACTGCAGAGAGAGGAACACTCTTCAACCCCACCTCATTAGCCAGGCAGCAGCTGCACAGCCAAGAGGAGGCAGGTAAAGGGTGAACTTGACAATTGCTTAATAGCTGTAATGACCTGACTTGCATTTTGGGCACTTGAATCATCCTGGCATCAGCCAACCAATTATTCACCGGCAACTATTCAGTATGCATAGTTGTCTAGATGATTTGGGGATATTACTTGAAATATATAAAGTAAAAACCCATTTTAGCAAAATAAGAATTTCAGTAAAACCATAAACTGTAAAAATAATAAAAAGTAAAAATAAAAAGTGTTTTAAAAAATATATAAAATGCATTGAACACTTTATTTTCAATCAATACCCCCACCTCCAATTCAGGAAAAAAAAAACCTCATCATGTCCTGATTGTATTCTCTTACGAAGCATATATTTATGTGGCTCAAGGAACAGTTCTTGCAGCAAGGCCCTGGGCAAGAGCCTTCACCTGGGTGGGCTAACCTGGCTCTGTAGCTTTCATCTTTGGGAGAATGTGTTGCTGGATTTGTAGCCCAGCGAGATCAACTAGTTCCATTTGTTTCTCTCATTTCTTCTATGGAGCTCACATTCCTCTGCACACTTAGGAGCCCCAGGCTCAGAACCCACACATGCCACTGTGAGTGAACGGCCTGGTTCAAAGCTTCAGTCTTCCTAATTGCTATCAAATGGTCGCTTCTGAGGAAGGAGTATGAGAAACAACCAGCAAGTGTGATAAATGGCTCTTAGTTGGTCCAGAGATCGGCACACAGATGCTTCAATACCAACCTTGCTATTCAGAGACATTGTTAAACATCCAGCTATTGAGGTGAGCTGTGCCTGAGAAGACTGGAAAAATTTCACGGAATAGTGGTTGCAGAACTGATAGCTGTGGCTGCTCCGTGCCTCACCCAGACTCCTGGTGACTCGGGGAGCATGAAGAGACAGCCTCTGGAAGAAGTGTTTCATCTTGAGCCTGGGATAAACACTCAGGCCACCCACGTTTGCATTTCGTCCCCTCCTAATGTATTTGCAGGTAAAGAACACTCTTCTAGACACCTCGTATTTCTTCCATTTAATATTCTCAAGCACTTCATATCCCATGGATGCTGGCCTGAGCCTGCGTAGGTCTGGGACCACTGCAATGGCTCCCACATGCTACTGATTTGTTCATAGAGCCATGCTGCAAGCTAGCTCTCCTAACCACACCTTCAACTCCTCAGCAACAAGGGCAAACAAGAAACTAGACAGTAAACCAGAGCCAATAATGGCTTTCTAGAAAGCTCCCCACCCCGACTCCAAACCATGACAGGGGCTGAGCAAGTAAGCGGGCAGTGTACAAAATTCCTACACTCCACTGAATAAAAACCATGATCTTCTGTTTCGTAGTGTGGGTCATTAGTGTTTAAGAAACCAAATGGAGACACAAGACTCCATTTGGAGAAAAACTAAGTAATTCCTGAGTAGTAAGAGAGGTGTGTGGGGGAGGGGGTGGGGGAGGTTGTCATTTCTCTCTGTACTTTAGTTATCCAAATCTTTAGTATGCAAACCTTCCCTGCCCACCACACTTGACCTACGTTAAGACGCTTGGGATTGTTCACAGGTGTTCAGAATTTTCTGTGGTTCTTGAGTCATCACTTCGTGTTCACTACTGCAGAGCACTGCCATCAGGCCCGGAAACAGTTCCCGGGGAGTCTGGGCACTGGGCACTGCGCTGGGTTCTGGGATCAGAAGCAGCACTATTGCTGCCTATAGAGCGTGTTGCTCCTACGTCCGTTACTCCAAAGTAACCAAATCAAAAGAATCTGGTCCTTGTCGTTTGCTGATGAAATTTGTTTGCATATCCAAAAATGCTGGAAATATTTTTTTTAAGTGTGGAACTACCCATCAGGGAGGGAGGGAGGGAGGGAGGGAGGGAGAGAGAGAGAGAAACTTGGCCATTCTTTGACTCTCTTTCATTGAATATAGTCTGCCTACATGCCTGTGTGATTCTTAACTGCCCTCAGGGCTTTTCTTGTGAGACTAATGTCTCAGAATTATTTATAATCATGTTGGGAATATTATCAATACACACATCCCTTTTCTTCCACTTCTGTTTGAATTTGGTTTGTAGAAAACTGCACACGAAAATCCTGGCCCTGAAGACATACCAGAAGCAGCTATGTGAGGCTTGCTTCCTCTCAGAGGATGGGTAAGATATCACAGGAGAGGAGCTCTGTGGTGACCTTTAATGTTTCTCTTTTGTGGGGCGGAGGGAGGAATTTCAGAGAAGGATACTTGGAGTAGGTAACTCCCACTGAGAGCGGTGAACTCACAGTCCTTCCCAGTCCTTTAAGTTAGGAAACTCAATTGTCTTGACTACAAAACAACCTTATATTTATTTATCGCAAAGTGTTCTGTATAAGAAATGGACTGGGGACCTGCTCCACAGACTGGTGCTCAAAGAAAAATTTAATGAGGCTTTCCTGGTCCACTTGTCACTTCCCGGACTTCATAATGTCTGCAGTCACACAAGGTTAAGATAATGACCATCAGAGCATTCCATTCTCCACGTTTCTGCTCAGAGATAAATGAGAATGTGCTTCCCTGCTGTGCAGACAGCCTTTTTATTAATACTGGGTGAACAAGAATGTGAGCACGTTTAGCTGCAGAGAAAACTAACAGAATTGCAAATGCACAGCATTAAAGCGCAGGGTCTAAGGAAGAGTTTTCAAAGGAGAAGTGTGGAAAAGGGGAAGAAAATTACAGGAGAGGCACAGCAGCTGTAAACAAAGCAGGCCGGCATATTCAAACTGCAGCATGACCCCCTTGGGATCTGGGAATGTATCGTGGGCTCCCCGGAAGAAGGAGATTCTGTCAGAAATGGGAACTGCTTCAAGGTGCAGTTAGAGCTCATTCTGCTCATCTGAACCCATAGCATTCATTGCCTCTGCAAAGAGTTGGCAACGAGCCCCGACCAGGGCCTATACCACCTATTTTCATGTGTTGTAGGCCAGCTCTTAAGTGGTTGCCCCATTTTTTCTTTTTTTTATGTGTATCTTTGTATTTAATGTCAACACGCCTTGAGGTCAAAGGCAGTGGCACACGTGTCCGTAACACTTCTCCCAATTCCTTACACATGGCAGCAGCACTGATACCTCCGAGTTGCACTGCACACTCTAGGGAAACCACGCCCAGAAACTTGATGGTGTCCCCGGAGTCACAGCTGTGTTCTGGTAAGCTCAGAGGGAAGACTTGTTAATTCAAAGCCAGTAAGGATTCTAGGTCAACCTAAAGGTTTTAGAATTGTTTCAGTGTTCTGGGGAAAAAAAGAAAAACCTTTAAGCGTAGTTACAGTTTTGCTGTTTTGTTTTGTACATATATATTTATATATATATTCTTTGGATTTTAAATTGTTAAGGAGAGACATGTGTATTTGTATTTTGGCTGCAGAGCTGCTGTCACGTAAATTCTTGTACAACTAAACACCCGGATGTGCAGATGGCGACCACTCCAGAGAAGTAGCAGCCTAGAAGAAATTTACAAATTCTCATGAGAAAGAGCACCTGTAGCCAGCTTCAACATCAGCTGCCCTGAAATTTGTCCCCTACTCTGTGAGAATCGGCTGTAATGAAGAGTCAATGAATACAAAGCTCCATCCAGGCAGACATGAGAACTTAGGGGTTTCCAGCCAAGAGAGTTCAGTCCATTTTTCCATCCAAATGTCGTAGGGAGCATCAGAAGTTTCATTTCATCAGTGGAAAATGAGATGAATTCCTCTCTGGACCCATAAAAATGTACAGTTCTCATTAAATTGTATTAACCATGTTCTTTTTGAGCAGGCGGCTCCTGTGAAAACTGCAAATGACCACAGAAAACCAATGATAAAATCATCAATGGCCATTGGTTTACTAGGCAGAAAGCAGTGGGTTCAAAGTAGACCATCTAATTAGAAGAAGGTTTCTCTAATCAAGGGTCCACATTCAGAAAGGTTGAGAGAGAAAGGACCATTTGGTGGAGAACAGGTCCTGACTTCCGATTTACAGGAGCTCTAACAAACCCTGGGCTCAGCTTGGCTTCTTGAAGCTAAAATGAGATTGATGCATTAGCAATGCTGATCGGCTTTGAGGAAAGGTTTCTGAAAAGAGACAAACGCACAGAAATCAATTAAATCCTTAAGCAAGACTCGGTTCCCACCGCTCAGCTCTCTGGACATTATCCTTCCTGATCATCTCTTTTGTCATGTGTTTGTTTTCCCTTTGTTCCATTTTCCCTTCCTGCTTTCTCTCTTATCTCTTTATTTTATTCATTCTTTTTGTAATATGCTTCTTAGAATTAAGATTTTCATCTTCAGTGCTACATTTTCAAGAATATGTTGAATTTTTAAAATACAATAAGCTGATTTGCAGTCAGTGACTGCCCACAGGCACGGGGGACACACGTTGAATTGTGCTCGCATTCCACTGGTATGAATGGAGACAGGCAGGAGGTTTGGCTTTGTAGACTTCCGGCGGGGCACGGATAAGAAACCAAATAAAGAAAGACCCTCCATGAGCAGTGTGATCTGCGAAGATGAGACGGAGACCCTGGGATCTGAGTGACTGTGAAATACCCCTAATGAACTCTCCAGCTCCGCTCTTCCTCTGCACTCCCTTCCAGAGCAGGGAAGACTACAAAGCAAACCACCAGGCTTGAAAGAGAAGCTTGTGGGAGGGAGGAAGACAAAGTCCCAGGTTGGAGAGAGACTCCGCATTAGTGATAAGACCTTGAGTCCCACAGACAGACGCCTCTTCCCCATCCTGCGGGAGAGCATTTTCTTAAACACCCTGTCTCTCTTTGCTGGGGCCCTTCATTAACTTCTGTTTTGCTAATGTGTCTGCTGGAAATAAACAGAACAGAGTTTTCTGTTTATCCGCACGTTGTGTAAACAGCTACTGCAAAGCCAGCGAGGCAAACAGCAGGGTTGTATTTGAAGAGCCTTGGAGTTACAGCGAATCTGGCAAACATTCATAGAGCACAATCGGGGGCTTACAAAAGATGGCAGCTAGGGGGGATGGGGGGGGCGAAACACATAAGGTGTGAACACAGAAGGATCTATTTTGTCTTCCTGTTAATTCTCTCTCTCTCTCTCTCTTCCCCACCTCCACCCCCTGAGAGAGAGAGAGAGAGAGAGAGAGAGAGAGAGTGTGTGTGTGTGTGTGTGTGTGTGTGTGTGTGTGTCTGTGTGTTTTATTTCCTCTCTGAAAGTGCCTAGGCAAAGATAAAAGATAACCGAATTAAGTAATGGAGCAGCTCAGGATGAAAATATTGAAACCAAAATATTAAATTTCACAAGAGAAAACAAAATACCCCATCACCATCAGGGCCACAAACAGGAAACCGGGCGTTTCTCTGGGCTGCTTCTCTTTTAAGTGTTACGTCTGTGACACTTGGAATGGGCTTGTTCAAATGTAAATTTCAACAACAGGAATGATTGATTTGGACTAAGGTTGCTGGAGCAGCCGGCCCACCATTCCTATGAGGGGCTGTTGTGTACAATGAGCTCCCTCTGTGCACTGAACAGGCCAGGAATGGGAACCAGGCGGAGTTACTTGCTGGAGATAATACACAGTTGCTTGAGCTTCTATATCAGAAATCAAGGGTCTTCTGGGGGAGAAGTGATGGAAATCATGGGCACAATGCACGTTTATTTTTATGGTAAATGCGTAGAGAAGTGAAAATAATTCAGAAAATGGCTTTTCTTCGTAATTGACTACGCTACACAGTGAAAACTCTCAATTCTCAACAGTCAATGCTGCAGTTTTAATGCTGCATTAATTTAGTTTTAGTGTACTCGTCTCTTTAGACAACGCTACAACTTCTGAGTGTTTTGTAGCATTTATCAGCAGTGGCATATCTAGCAAGTCATGTCACCTGTCTAATTTTCCTATCTGTTAAATGGGAATAGGCATCATATTCAGCCTTTGTATTGTAAGAGTGAGTACTATGCAAAGACAGCTCAGCACCTGGCAGAATGTAAACAGCCAACACATCTTTACTATGCTCTGCACAATCTTGCAAAAAACCTTCTGCTAATAAAGAACGTGGTTGTTAGAAATAAAACAACACTAACATCTTTTTCTTTTTTATTTGTTTAAAAGAACCTTAAATTGGAACAATTTCGGATTTATAAAACTTGCAGACATCACAACGTCTAGGTTTGGCCTAGATCTCCCAGTTAACATCATACATAATTGCCATACATCTGTGGAGACTGGGACACTGACAGTGATGGATTGCTACTGACTAAACTCCAGACTTACCTTGTTTGAATAACACTGGCCTTTGAAGAGGGTTTCTTTTGTAAAATGCCCAAGATGACTTTATCTGTTGTTGTTTTTTTTCTTTTCTCAAGCGTAGACTAGAGACAACAATTTGAGAAACACCTCAGATCCACAGTATCCTATCAAGACCATCAGTAGCAAAGTTCGCAGTGATTAAAGCAATTGTGCCCCAGTTTCTCCATTGTTAAGTAGCTATTTTTTTTCCGTTTTAAATCTTATGTTAGGAAGCATGTTGCCAAATCCAGTTCAAATGCAAAAGAGGAAAATTAAACTCTATGCTTTGTAACTTTTTTAAAAAGTGCATTCTTTTGTAAAGATTTATCACCTTTTTCTCTTCTGTATGTTTGTTCTATTCAAATAGATCCATGTGTGTGTGGGCATAAGGTCATTGTGTAATTCAAATGCTGATTTCTGAACCTCCCATTTCTGGTTGCAATCCTTGTTCTGAGAATCTTCTATCTCAATGTTGTGTAAACACTGCTCCCTAATTGTCTCTGATAAGGCAATAAAGCAGTTTATAGCCAATCTCTATAGCAGGGAAGAGAATAAGGCTGTACTTCCTGCCCTCCAGGGGAGGAGGAGTTAGAGGAGGTAGGGGATTCATTCACCAGAGACTTAGGTCCAGGACGAAGATTCAGCTGAACAGGAAAAGCCATGTAGTGCAAGTATCTTTGGGGTTTATGCTGTGAGTAAGCCAGACTAGCTTAGAGGGTTAAGAACAGATTAAAACTACTCAAGCTTGTGCTGTAAAACTTGATAAGTAAATAATATAATAGAGTCTCAATTATTTGGGTGATAGCCAGGTTAAGAGAAAAACTGAGAAAACAAACACATTTTATAAAAATAACTTTAATGTGTATGTCTGTGTATCTATACTATGCAACAGCCTGCAGTATAATTCAATTTCACTTTGTTGTTCAAACTCAGCTATGGCTGCTGGAAAGCAGTATTCGCAGAAACAATTAAGACCAACTCTAGGAATAGCTTCAATAATTGCAATCAGCAGAGCTGAGTAGAAAGACAATTTGAGCCTATATCTATTAGAAAAAGTATCCTAGCCATAGGGTAGTAAAAAAAAAAAAGTTTTGCAAATCGGTGTGATAACAGACTCCCCCATAGGACCGTACTCTCTCTGAGTAGGAGAACCTTGTCTGTTATTTGTACTGTATCCATAGCATCTACCATACTTCCTGTGCCCTCATATTTAATAGTACATACATTTATGAGGGAATTAGGTGTTATTTAGCTCGGGAATGTTTTCTGATAGATTATAGAAAATAGTCACTATGAGGGATGTCTTAGAACAGAGCTAATGCACTTTGATTATCCAAGTAAATTACATTTAACAACATATTTAATAAATTATGAGTATCTTTTCCATGTATAAATTCAATCCACTCAGAATTTCCATAGAGTACTCCCTTCGTTTCTCAAAAGGAGAAGCAAAGTGACATTTCAAGGGATGTGAATTAGCCAGATAACCCAAAGTTTGAGAGAACAGTGTGGAACTGAGTCCCACCTTCTAGGAATAAGATTCAGCCCCCAAAGATCCATGGCCTCTCTCCTGAGGTTCCAAAAGTGCCTCCCACAGCATGTGGCCCCTGCAGCGTACTTTTTCTAGTCTCTTGTGATCATTTAACTGCATTGCCATAGAAACTCTGTACACATTCATGCTGGAAGCCATCATTTCCGTGTGGACTCACTCATCTGCTCTCACACGGATGGAGGGCATAGGAGAATGACCGTCGTTAGAAACGGCAGCATTTCAGTTCTGTCCTTTGCAAGCACAGGGTGAATAGGCCTCACGTGAAATTCTTCGTGCCAGGAATGTTTTGGATATGGGCTCCTTTTCATATTTTTTGAATAGCTGCCTACACAGAATGAGATACCAGAGACAGAATCAAAGTTTGGATACGAAGCTCATTTATCCGCACAACTGAAGCAGTACATGATGTCGTGATTAATCATACACATGAGTCTGTTTTACAGGACTGAGTCTTATGCCATCATCTCGGGCTTGAAAAGTTTTGGACTTAGGGTCATTTTGGGTTTCAGAGTTCAATAGTTCCTACAAGAACTGGTGTAGTTGTCTTCTTCTTTACATTTACTTAAATTTCATTCTAAGTCCATCCTTGCCCAGCCAGTATAAAGTTCTGTCCCACCCCTCAGTAGAAATTTTTTTTTTTTTGCTTGTTTCCGTGGAGAAACGCAGTAATATGGTTCTTTGGACACTCGTTTCTTAGCCCCTACTAATGCCCTAGCATAAATGAGAGGCTTGGTTGGGAGGAGTCTGCTTTATTTTTTCTGGGCTGTGGGGAGAATGGGAGCCTCTGTTGAACAGTACCCAATGGTTTGCTCTGAGATGGCTCATCTCCCCGGGGAACTGCACAGGAAGGACAAGCCTTCCACGCCTCTCAGCATCCCTCCTGGAGTACACACTTGCCCCAGCTGCAAGTGCGTACTCTTTCTTTTTTCTTTCATTTCCTCAGGGGCATGCCTCCTCTGCTTTCAATTTCTCGGCCACACAAACATCAGTGCAGAGAGTTTAAGCATTTACAAAAGGCAAAAAGAAACATTGGCATCTGTTTCTTATGTTTTTCACTCTGAAAAAAAAAACACAAAAAAAACCAAAAACATCCCCCAAGAAAGAAAGTAATAAGGAATTAACAAACTTTGAAATAGAGGAGAGAAAAATCACTTGGGGAGCAAACACATGTTCAGCATAACGGCTTCCTGCTGGAGTGTGAGCCTCTTGGTGGCACCAAATATGTCTTTGTGATTTTGATATTACACGTGATAGCACTTGATACAGTCCCCAACACAATAAGCCTTTTTTCCTCTTATAAAAAGAAGAGAGGAGAGGATGAAAAAGAGAGTCAAGAAAAAGAGGGATGAAAGAATAATGATGGAAAAAAAAAACAATGAATGCAATTACACATATCAATGAAGCAGACATGTGTTGAACATAAAAGTATGGCAATTACACTGATAGTTAAACTATTTGTAACCTAAAAAAATGCACTGTACTCTTAGATCTGCAAAAACTAGAAGATGAGACATTTAAATGTCTATAAAGAGCCCGAAGACATGGCAGATGATGAGATAGGTCTAGAATATGCCAAGTACCTGCCACAGTTCTGAAGAGATCCTCCTGAGGCAGACAGTCTTTGTGCGTCTTGATTCCCAGAACCGGGTTCCAGATGACTGAACTATAAAGGGCACCTGAGCCATGTTTTACCAGTAAAGCAAGACACAGCCATGTGAGAAAAGATGTGCTGAGTTAGTGACAGTCTTGAAATCGAAGAAGGTAATGAGGTAATGAGATGGAGCGGTCACCACTGTAAGAACTAAGGCAATTCCCATGGATCAGGAGGAAATGGAAACTGAAAAGCAAAAATTAGAGTCCAGTGTTGACCCCAAACCCATCATATACAGAGTAAGGAAATAAGAGAATGAAGAGAAAAACCCAGAGTATCTCTAGGTATGGGGTAATTTGGAAGTCATTTGAAGACAGAAAAAAAACAAGAGAGAAAGAAGGAGAAGAGGACCAAGCGAAGGAAGAAAGGAAGGAGGAGCACTCACGCTCACACATGGTTAGAGACGGTGAAGGAACTTGAGCATGGCCTCTGGAGAGGCCTTTTCTCTTATAACAGTTTTCAGCCCAGCATGTGTGGCCCTCATTCCTGTTTTAGCGAGCTACCTCATTGGACACTTCTACTCCTTCAACTAAGATGCAGATTGACACAGGAGGGGAAGGCACAAAGGGAGCCACATCAGCATGTTTTTTCTGTCCCCTCAGAATGGTGGCCAGCCAGTCCTCAGCCAGGCAGCCTCTGCCCAGGACACCCTCAGGGCAGCCTGTGCAATGTTAAAATGTACCGAGTTCGAGAGGTTATGACGAGTTTAGAATTGGCAAATATTTGAGAGAATCCAAACATCCAGTTTTCAACTTTGCATTTTTTATTATTTTATTATTATTATTTTTTTAACGAAGCCATGAGGCTCATTAGACACACCTAAGGGTTAGAAAAATACAGCAACACGTTACAAAGGGAGCAGCCGCAGGCAATAGTGGTTCTGTCTTTCAGCTTTGTTTTGTTTCTTCTCTCTATTTGTGTGAGCTTGGAAACATAAGGGCCATCATTCTTTCTTCCAGATTAAAACATGCATCAAGACATGAGTTGTTTGGGTGTGAATCAGCACAATTGATGAACCAATTATTCTTAGCCATTTGTTCTACTCAGGAAACCCTCCTATTTTCCTCTTTATAAATGTTTTAAATTCTTCTTTTGTTTTAATCCGTCTACAATGTTTCAGGAATTGAGCCTGCAGTTTAACTATTAGTGAGATGATATACACACAGACATAATTACAAGACAGAGTTGGAGACATACCCGCTGCCAGCACGAGGTGCCCCAGAGTTCCTTGTATTAAGGCTGCAGAGCAATGCTAGCCGAGAAAGTGGCTGGGTTCAAGACCGCTTGGTTTGTTACATGATTCTTGGAATGTTCTATTTAAGTTCTCGTCCCTTCTCCAAACCACTGCCCACTGACTTAAACACTTGTCCAAGGATGTGTGTCCATTTTTGTCCATTTTCAAATATGTTCCACAAATTCCATTGTCAGCGCTTGTAATTCTAGACACTAAATGTCACATTGTTGCTTATACTATTCCACATGGGGCAAAGGGAGAGACTTCATGTTTAGGTGGGAGGGAATGCCCAGAAACAGATGATAGACATAGTGTCCTGACCCAACTTGGTAAACCTTTTCTGACTACTCAGAGCTCGTGAGGCCATTGGTACAGCAGAGCAGTGCATCTTGCATTTCCTGCAGGAACGTTTTTATTTATTTAAGCGAGCTCATTAATAAAGATCTTCTCTCCGTTTTCCTCATGTTCAAATACTCCAAACCACAGGCTCACATTTTGACAGCTAATTTTGTAGGATATAATTTTCTCGCTTAACCCAAGAGAGAAAAGAGACGGATGATTGAGATTAATCATTTGTAAAATTATAATTCTGTCACAGATAATAATTTGCAAGATCTTTCCCTTTTCTGAAACCCCCAGAATGTAGCATAAATTGTCACACTTTGTAACAAAACGTGTAACACATTAGGGGCCTCCTAATAAAGCCAGTCTGCTAGAAAAACAAACCAATTGCCTTATAATTGGCATGTTCCCACCCACATGACTGCGTTCCTGATAAGGAACGTGAGCCTTGGGTAAAGAAAGACCTGAAAATTATTATTCAGGGGTGGTTACCCCCCATCTGATTTTCGTCTGAGTCATATACAGTGTTTTTTTTTTTCACCCCATGGAAGATTGTTAGAACATACAGTTGTGTGTCCAGAAGGCAAACTGATCCCTTGTGGGGAAGTGAGCAAATTCAAAAACTTTTAATTAATTTTCAATTAAAGAACACTATCACGGTGGACATGTTAAAAGTGACTTTTGGGGAGTTGTCACAAAAGTCCAAGAGGGAAAAAGGGCTTGCTTGGATATTTGAACTCTCTGTAAAATTGGCCATACTCTCTAAGTCCAATTTATAGGCACTTAATACTGTTTCAACAACAAAGGCAAAGAAAAGTCGGGAATTCCATCTGAGGCTGGCAAAGAGTAAAAGGGCAGTGTGACTTCCTGTGTACCCTGACCTGTATTTACCCCGACTTATTTGGGCGGCAGCTAAGGATCATGTTTCTGATCCATGTCTGTGTAGGCCAAATATTGTTCATTCTTCTGTGTCTACACATACAGACTGCATGGGACTCAAACCCGTGCTACAATATGCCATGGTGACTCAGGCAAGAGAGAAAGAAGCCAAAATGTTCCCGTCCTAATTCTTTACTTAATGGAACTATGATAATGAATAATACATTGTACATTTCATAATAACTAAGTAAATTTTAAATGCTGCAACATTAAAAATATCACAGGTAAAAAGGAAGGTAACAGGAGGTGTTGATTGGCTTGTTAATCACTCTACAATGTATACAGGATCAAGGCATCATGCTGTATACCCACGAATGTAATTATTTGGTAATCAAGAATCATGGTGTGTAACTCACATATTTAATTATTATTTCCTGATCAAAACAGGAATAAACAAGAATGGTGGACATCAAAAAGCTAGACGAAGGGCTGGAGAAAGGTTTGATAGTAAAAGCCATGGCTGTTCTTACAGAGGACTTGCGTTCAGTTCCCAGCACCCAGATTGGGCTGCTCACAACAGCCTGTAACTGTAATTAGGGGATCTGATTCCCCCTTTGGCTCTCAAGGGTACCCAAATGCACATGGCGAACATACAACTCTATGCATGGGTATGCACAAAATAAATAAATACGTACGTCTTTGAGAAAGCTAGGAGAAAGGTTATGAAAGTGTTGTTCTTCTTTGAGAACTGGTACTTCTGGCCTGCCTGGAGCTCACTATGTAGATCAGGCTGGCCTTAAACTCATAGAGGTCAGGCTGTTCCACTTCCCAAGTCCTAATCAAAGGTGTGTGCCACCATACCCAGCCACATTTTGAAAGTTGAAGAAATATGAAAATTAATAAATGTTGAGAGATATTTAAACCTGATCACAATATTATATAATATATACTTCTATCAGGAGAGTACATAGTATTTCCATAAATATATATAATTTTCTGTGCTTTGTGTTAGTTAAAAAATAACTTATTAGTTATATGTCATAATGAAGCCCAGTATTTTATCAATCTCAATTGTTATGGGTTATTAATATTTATTATTGATTTATTTTTTTAGTTAAGCAGTGGTTATTCCTAAATCAGCTGTATACCCAAATCACCACACAGAGACTAGGATTTATTTAATTAACTTAGAGCACAACACTGGGCAATAGTTATTCCATCCTAAACCCCCGAGACCGCAGAGTTTCCTACCATTCAAATTTCACCGATTATACTTTCTCCCTTCTGTTATTCTCAATAAAGTAACCGTGATTGTCTTAATGTGAAAGCTCTGATAGTTCATTCTTCACTCTAGCCCACAGCTGCCCACCAGCTCCTAGTAAAGATTACAGCTGTGTGGTAGACACAGAATTTAGGCCACTGGCATCTCTTTTATGTAGTTTTCCATCTTTCTTCTTGTCAAATGTGCCCCTCTACTCCCCATGCCCAGGCAACAGCTCGCGCAGGCTCACTACGAGCTTGAACTTTGAGAGCACCTTGGGAAAAGGCTGTTTGCCAGCAGATTAGCTTTATGAGGCAGCACAGGAGAAGGTGAAGGGCGAGCAAGAAGCCTGCTTTCCTTGTTGAAATCAGGAGAGGCATAGAAAATGAAAGAAAGAGCCCACAGGTTCTATTTGCTCTTTATCTTTGACATAGAATAAAAGCAAAACACAAAATGATCTCTTATGTCTCATAAATACAAGTCAACCCCCACCAACACAGAAAGTTGTCTCCTGGTTGCCTCAAGGAAAGAAAGATTTCCCTAAATTTAACTAGGTGCACCCAGGCCATGAGAGGAAGGTGAGCCACAATGTAAGCATGAGTGTTGCTCTGAGCCTGGAAATTCAACAGCAGTGCAGAAGGGACAAAACATTACAACGCCAGGATTAGCCTGCCTATGCATTGAAGTGGAAGGCTTTATATTTACAAGAGCATCTGCAATATCTTTGCATATGGTATACATAAAGCTTTGAATATTCACAGAGGACTTCATGAGTACCTGCTGCAGGCTAGACTTGAGTCCAGGTGAATGGGTTTGGTGAGGAAACTTCAGGAAAGCTGTGACTTCATGGGGCTTATAGTCTACTATAAAGACCATATATATAAAGACATAACACATCAGCACACTGCACACTGTCCTAGAAGTTGCCAAGTACTAGCCATCAAAGGAGACTTGGACTGCAACAGGGAAAATTGATATAACAGGTTGGTGTGGCATGACATAGCCATATCATTTGCTTGATGAGATGTGCACTTAAAAAAAAAAAAAAAACAACTCTCTCAATATTATTTACTTCTGTCAGACTCCTTTAATGATGCAATAGCACCAATCTGACAGCTAGCCCCTTGAGACATTCATTCCAAATGCCTTGCTTTACAAACATTATTCCGCAGCTGACTTCTTGGAGGATGGGAAGTCTGTTTTCTTTAAGGGTGTGGCCTATGGTAGATGGGCCATGATCCAGTGGGTGAGCCTGCATCCAAGGGCGCATGGGCAGTATCAGGTAGACTCGGTGGGTTTTCTTTTCTTTTGTCTTTATGTTTTAAGGACATGACATTGGGAGTGGGTAAAAAGATGGAGGGTGGATCTGGGAAGGTGGAATTCTCAAAGATTTAACAACAACAACAACAACAAAACACCTTTGCATTTAAAATTTTAAATCTGCATTTAAAACTTAAAAGCATTATTCTACCCTGACCTGTTAAAGTTAAGCTAAACCTACAGAACCGGGGTTTTACACTGTGTAGCCATGAATTGTCTGTTTGTGTACTTCCAGGCCTATAGGAGAAGGCAGCAGTGTGGGCCTGGAATCTATCAGTTTAGTCTTTATGGTTCTGTCCTCTATTTATGTTGTGGTATTTATTTTTCTATTCCCCTATGTGTTTGTGATGGGTCACACATGCCACAGTGTGTGCGGACGTATCGGCCAACTCGAAGAACTCAGCTCACTTAGTACATCAGGCTGCATGCCTTTCCTCACCAAGTTATTTCTCTAGACCCTACAATTTGTTTTTCTTTAAACACACACACACACAGAGAGACAGATAGACAGACACACAGAGAGTGAAATACCCAGCAAATATGACTAAGTACAGATTGATAGATTATTAAGCTGTGACATTTCAACAAAGAGTCCTAGAATTTCTCATTTTACCTTGAATCTATTCCACATTTCTTGATTAAAAAAAAAAAAAAGATGGTACGGTTGTGCAGAATGTGCATATTCACTGGCTAAATCCAAGTAAAACTGGTCACTGAAAGTGAGAAAAATAAAGCCAGAAGAGAAAAGAAAAGAAGAAAAGAAAAGAAAAGAAAAGAAAAGAAAAGGAAAGAAAAAGAAAGAAGGCCAATGCCTTCTTGGGTTACCATTTGGTTGCTACTTTTCTCAAAAGGAAAAATGATCTCAAAAATTAGGCCCACTGTAGGGTAGTAACTGCTACATGGTGAAATTTCAAGGTTTGTTTTCTTTTGGCTAACAGGTCAGCAATTTTTATATTTAGTTTAGTACAAGTAAGATTGGGTAAACTAGAAAAGCTGACTGACTGGCACAGGGCTCCCAGCCGTGACCTTCTACGGTAAACAAACACTCCGAGCTTACCTTTCAGAGAGCTTTTTTTTTTTTTTTTTTTTTTCTGCAGCCATTTGGCTTTGCTTATTATTTTGTTGTGTCTCCTCTGTTACAAGGCCATGAATCGCTCTGTATCTGTCTGTACATGGTCTTTAACATCTGGATTCCTTGGACATCTGCCTGAAAATCGTCACTACACACAGCAAATGGAAGGCCACCGCCTCAAACAGCAACCAGCCTTGCTCACAGTTCACTTGAAGGCAGAGGCCTCTCAGCTCGTTCTGGGCCCAGAGAATCAGGTAGCTGGTCTCCTGAAAATGTCCTCTCTTTGACCTACATGGAAAACATGCTCTTAAGTGAACAAATGCAGGCGTTTTGCTTCTCCAATCCGAACAGCTAGCTTGAAACTGGGCGATTCAATCAGCCAGGTGTTTTGATGTCAGGCTCTCATCAGGACAGTTGGACTGATTGCTTCTACTCTGTTGATTCCCTTTCTTTAAAGTAATTGTTGCTTTCCTTTAAGATAACAGACATTCAGTGTAGGAAACATAAAATTCAATACAGATGTGAAATTAATTTTAGAAAATCCAAAATCCCAATACTGTTAATATTTTTACTATGCCTCTTTTTTAGGAATCCCGTATTTTCAGTGTGAGTACATGTCTTTGTATTTTTCACAAATGCTTTCTTTATGTAATTTGGATCTTTTAATCTAAAACTAATCTGTGACTGTTTTCTAGGTTAATATAGCGATTTGGCTTTTGTGTGTGTGTTTATGTATACAAACATATATATGTTTGTATGTACAGTGCATGTGTGTTTGTGGGTAGGACCATATGTATGTGTGCACATGTGTGTACAGATGCATGTGAAGGCTAGAAGTCAATCTCGGGTGATGCTCCCTGGGAACTATCAACCTTGCATTTTCAGGCAGGGTCTCTCCTTTGGTATGATACTCAATAATTATGTTAGGCTGGCTGTCTGGTGAGCTATTTGCCCAGGGATTAAAATGTCTTTCCTTCCCAGAAAGCCAACACATTGTGTTTTTGTATGTGTGTTTAATACAGGTGTGTATAGGTGGGGAATTGTGATGGAGGTTTGCAGCCAGGCTAGATAGTTGATGAACTCTCTTATACCTGTGTTCCATATTGCTGTAGGAGCACTAAGATTATAGATACTCAATAGTGCACCCAGGTTCCTGTGTTTTGCAGGGATTTGGTCTCAGGGTCCTCATTTTATGTGGCAGGAGGTTTACCCACTTGTCTATCACCACAGACCCAGGTCCTACATTTTACCTTGGTTCTGAAGATCAAATTCATGTTTCCTGCTTGAGTGGCAAGCCCTTTAACAACTGGCTTAGGTTTTTGAGCAGCAACATGGTTTTCTTTAAACAGGTGTAAGTGTTTTTGGACTACTAAATTGCTTTTGCTTTTCAAGCTTTTAAAAAATATAGAATCAATCTTATATCTAAATTTGAGAGCTATGTCAGTCTGTATTATTGTATTCCAGTGGGATGAAAGTCACTAGCATAACACATTAAAATTCCATGTTACTGTATCCAGTGATGTGCTTTTCCACACATACGCACACCCTGACAGCAGCATTGCATCGACTCATCACACTTACTGGGGAAAAAGGAAGAAGAGGCAGTTCCTGTCCTCTGCTTGTCTTTGCATGTGTTATGTCATTTAAATGGGTGTAGATAGTGCTTTTTTTTCCCCATGTACTTCCCAAACCAATGCTAGATAAATAATATGAAAAAAAAAGGGCAAAAGGATATGTTCAGAAATATCTAATTTTACCTAAAAATGTTTTGGGTCCTGTGGCAAAATAGTTGATAATATTTGTTGATATTTTGAGAGGTTAAAACATTAAAAGTTCTTTTGTAGTACTTCAAGACCATAGCTGTTTGCACTGTGGCACTAAGAATCAAGGACTCTGTACTTTGAGTTCTTTGGAGACCAAGAAATGTGAAGCAAGGAAAGCAAAAAGATAATGCCGGTCTGTCCTCAAGTGTCTGCAGGAATGTAATGGCTCTTCCATAATTGCACAATAACCCAATTGCTCAAGACATCCAAGTGAAATAAACCGGGGCAGCCCTGTTCATTTCTCCCAGGAAGGACTTAGCTCCACCCCAGAGCTAGAGAGTCATAAAAGCTTCCCAGCGGAGTACTTTTGCCAGATATCACAAAGTCCTTTCTCTTTGATGCCCGGAGATAGAAGCAGGTGGGCCATCCAGCAAGCTACATTTAGTCAAAGAAGTGAAGGACATGAATGAATGCCTTAGCCATGATGAGTTGTGCAAGAGAACAGAGCAGCAAAAAGTTTAAAATATGACTCATGGCTTTTACCTGTCAAGTTCATACAGGACCACTTAGCAATAGCTTGGGAAGGAATAAGAAAGGCTGAAACTATGCACCTTCAAGTTTGGGGCATGAACTTTCATCCACCACTGTAACTTTGCCAAGGCTTGGCTGGGAGAATCCTAATGCCAAGGTGTTGCTTGCAGAACTGCCAGCTCCTGTACTTTCTTCTTCTGGTTGTGATGCTGACGCTGTGGTCTGGGAGCACAGCCTCTGTGGATATGCAACCAGGCAGCTCGCTTGTTTTGTTGGATCAACCCAGCAGCCCCGGAATTTTATATTGTGACCTTTGTAAGACACATTGAAACAAACAAACAAACAAACAAACAAACAAAAAAACCCCATCAGATAAGCAAGCAACCACGACAAATATTTTAAAAATAAATTAAAGCATTGAACTGCTTCAAGAGACAATGGCTGCCACCTCAGCCCCCACAGTGAACACGGAAAGCAACACAAGTCTAGCACGGGGGGTTAGCAATTACACGTATGCTGCTTTAATTAAACCAACTAAATCTCTAAGTGCCCATTAGAGGCTATAAAACAGGCAGCTCAAAATTTATTGTGCTTTCCCAGGAAGGAAGATAGCATCCTCAGAAGTAGCATATTGCATTTTGATTTGAAGTTTATTTGATGCTGATGATCACAGAGCGTGTTACCATAGGTTGTGAAAGAAAGTGAGCAGTGCAGACTTCAGTCATCGTAGTGTTCATTTAGAGCAAATATAATAAAACCACCTTCCCTAACCTTGTTTATGAAGGTAATAAAAGAAGGAGAAAGTCCAGATTCAGAAATTAAGAAAACTCAGTTACAAGACAAGTATTTATTAGTAATCTGAATACTTAGAAAGAGTGGACTCTGGGCTCTTTTGGACCTAAAAATTGGAAATGTTGTAACATAGCTGAGCCAAGTAACCCACACAAAAATATATGAAGAATGCCATTCCTACCTGTCCTGAGAGAACAGAAATGTTTCTTACCACTAGACAATATCATGTATTACAGATATTATATCAAAATACTTCTATCTTGTTTTTGTCAATATAAATGTAAATACTGGTGTTTCATACTTTTACTCAAAAAAGATAAGTACTCATCTCAGGGCTGGAAAAGCTGTGTGTCCTATTTTCCTCCTCACAGATTTGACTTCCTGTAGAGAAGTTTCCCAACAAGAAGATGGGTGAGAATCTAGTACAGGAAATTTGTGAACAATAGTTAACACCACCAACAGCAGAAAGGGTGTGCATGAAATTCCTGTGGACTTCTCTGGGAGTCTGAAGATTTTGCTCGATGAGCCAACTAATTACCACAAGACATAGCAAAGGAAGGAATCTCCCAGGATCTTGGCCAAGGATGTTCCTTAAACATTTCCCAGCAATCCAGCAAGGTAAGCATTATCTCATCATTTCACAGACAAGGGAACTGAGGCTCGGATAAAATTTTCAACATTCTCCTGCGGGGAAATGGGTAAATAATCCAATTGTCTGCAGTTCTTTGGCATTTTTTTTCCAAATAGAGGAGTGAAAACAGACCAACAGAATGTGTGAAGAATGTGTGTTCAGAATAAATATTTTCTTGATTAAGCCAAGTACACGATCTGAATCTGAAGGTCAAGAGACTCAATTGGCTATTAACTGTGTCTGAGTGGTTATCTATGGTGGGATCTTTGTAACAAAGGTGAAGGAAGACGGTCTCCTCTAAAGACAAATGAGGCTGATTTTAGACTAGAGATGACGTTCTTGGGGAGACTTCCCTATTCCACAATAATTGAGGTGCTGATAATTCCTGAGAATAAGCTGAGCCGCTGGTGAGTTCCCACTGAGATTGCTGAAATGAATATAAAGTTGTTTAGTTTTTGGGTCTTGACTTTTTGGTTTTCTGGAGCCCAAATCTTTTTGCCTAGGCAAACCTGTCAAGCTGTCAGGAGCCATAAACATTTAATCATGAGAACCAGAAGAGGACTACAGAGCTTAGTGGCTTCTCCTTAAAACTAGCCTTCAGAATACATTTGGAGCAACACATCATTATTCTCTTATTTTGTGATCCGTTATATCTGACTGTGAACAACAAATAAAAATGTTATTGGCCATGCTGCAAATCCTGTGTACATGCCAGAACAATTTCAAGTTGAAAATTAGGGTATCTTCAAAGAATAAATATTTGACTCACAAATATATTTACAGTAAACTACCCCTTGATCTGGCAAGTCAGTTTCTAAAGAGGAGTACAAAGTGAAGAAACAAAGTCTGTACAGTTCAAAGAGGGGTCTTCATGTTGTCTGCTTCAAGTGACTTCATTTTTTAAATGCATGGTTGCAAACAATGGTATATGGTATATGGTTTCTTGATTACATCACTGACTCTAATAGCAATTTTACATCTCAGTTATGTATTATTATTAACTTCTCATTATAAATTTTCATTGTGATTGATAGTGACATATAGTAAAAAGACGACAATGTGGTTGCACATTAAAGAATTTTACTGGAAACATATATGTATATATATATATACACACAATGGATAATCTATATATGTATAGATATATAGATATATAAATGCAGTGGATGTTTGGTGAGTATTTTTTTTGGGGGGGTGCAGTGAGCTTTATTGATGGTATTTGAGAGAGTAGGGCTCCCTGGGCCCCTCCCGCTATTCTGGGGTTCTGGGATGGCTGCTGTGAGGGAGATGCTTAGTCAGAGGCTGAGTTGGTACAGGGACTCCTCAGCAGCCGAGGGCCTCTCTCTTGCTCTCCTGTCCTTGCTGGGGTGGCTGATCCAGGACTTCTTAGTCGTTGGAGGCCATGTAAGCCATGAGGTCCACCACCCTGTTGCTGTAGCCAAATTCATTGTCATACCAGGAAATGAGCTCTACAAAGTTGTCCCTGAGGACAATGCCAGCCCCAGCATCAAAGGTTGAAGAGTGGGAGTCACTGTTGAAGTCCCAGGAGACAACCTGGTCCTCAGTGTAGCTCAGGATGCCCTTTAGTGGGCCCTTGGATGCCTGCTTCACCACATCCTTGATGTCATCATACTTGACAGGTTTCTGCAATTGGCACGTCAGATCCACGGCACATGTTGGGGGTAGGAACATGGAAGGCCATGCTAGTGAGCTTCTCATTCAGCTCTGGGATGACCTTGCCCACAGCCTTGGCAGCACCAGTGGATGCAGGGATGATATTCTGGGCAGCCCCATGGCCATCATACCACAGTTTTCCAAAGGAACTATCCACAGTCTTCTGAATAGCAGTGATGGCATGGACTGTGGTCATGAGTCTTTCACTGTGCCAAAGTTGTCATGGATGAATTTGGCCAGGGGGGCTAAGCAGTTGGTGGTGCAGGAAGCATTGCTGACAATCTTGAGCGAGTTGTCATACTTCTCATGGTTCACACCCATCACAATCATGGGGCATCAGCAGAAGGGGCAGAGATGATAACCCTTTTGGTCTCACCCTTCAAGCGGGACCCAGCCTTCTCCATGGTGGTGAAGACACCAGAAGACTCCACAACATACTTGGCACCAGCATCGCCCCATTTGATGTTAGCGGGATCTCGCTCCTGGAAGATGGTGATGACCTTGCCATTGATGACAAGCTTTCTGTTCTCAGCCTTGACTGTGCTGTTGAACTTGCCATGGTAGGGTCATACTGGAACATGTAGACCATGTAACTGAGGTCAATGAAGGGGTCATTGATGGCAACAATCTTCACCTTGTCAGAGATGAGGGTAGCCCTGGTAACCAGGCATCCAATACAGCCATATCCGTTCACTCCGACTTTCACCGTCATGTCTAAGGGATGATGTTGGCACTGCATGAAAAGATGCAGCTGTCTCAGGAACAGGAGGAGCAGAGAGCCACTTTGTTCATTTTTATGCTTACGTCTTGGTACCCATTTACTCTCCTGTGTGGCATAAATGAGTAGGAAAGATCATTGAGCCTATATTTATCATAACGTTATTTTCTTTTATAGCAAGCTTTGTGATATTAAAACAATTTTTCCATCATTTTACTTTCCTCATTTTTTAGACTTCTTTTTCACCCTTGTTTTTTAATCTCTCCTTCCTTCCATTCTCTCCAGGCACATAGTGTCTCTTTCTTCATTTTTTTTCTGTTGATTTGAGTGTCCTGTATGTGCAGTGGGGTGAAATGCTGGAAAGAGAGTAGCCTGGGGTCATCTCTCTCAACAGTAGTAGGCCATGTGTGAGCAGACAGGGACCCAGGAGGTTTGGCAAACAGTGTGAGACCCACAAGAGCATCTTGTAGAACTCAGTGTCACAGAGCCCAAACCAGCTCCACATCTCACAGGCTCTGGTGCTTGAGCCCCTGCCTTTTCAATTCTCATCATTAGCTTGCCCAGATAATTACCCTCTGTTGAGGTCAAGGTTCCGATTCTTAGTCAAGAAAACAAAATATCACTGCCAGCTCTTCCCAGCTGTGTGGTTAGTGATTCCAGATGTCTGAATCAAAGAGAAACTGGCCGCAATGTGCTGTCCAAACAAAAAGGAAATGAAATGTGCAGACTGTTTTCTAAACATTTCAAAGACCCTGGAAATGCAGCCAGGACCAAAATCAACATTTGCAATTTAGTCTTTGCTTAATTTGAACTATTAGAGACTGAACCAAAGATAAAATCCATTTGAAGTGCAATTTTTCATTATTAGTTTTGTCTTGAGTCCTCTTTTGTGAAGCATTTTAGAGGAAGTAGATATTTGAATTAAATGTTTTGTCTTCAAAAGAAATATGCTTATTTACTAGAAACTACTATTTGGAATCATATATTAGAAGATTTCTCAAATATTCTTATTATCTGTAATTTAACATTCCTTTAATTTTTTAAGTAATGAGACTGAAATAAATGAACTCAAACACAAAGTTAAGAATTTTATTATGTGCTGGGTACATACCAGAGAGTGACAATATAAAACTACAATGTTAACAGAATATTATAGATGACATACTTTTAAGTTTTAACCTCACTTAGAAATAACATACAGTTATGAGATCATTGCAATAGTCTTTCTTAACCAATAACGTGGGTTTCTGATCATTTCACCTAGCCAGAAAATAATGAGAATATGGAATCAGATGGAAGCAAATGGCCATCAGGTAGAGAAAGCAGACACATCAAAGCACGCTGTCAGTGTTTCTTAACGATCACTTCAGGCCTTACCTAAGGGACCATTTGCTCTTAATTTATGCACAATCACAATTATGTCTTTCAAACTCATAGAGGAAGAATTTGGAGTGATGCTATAGAAACCATGTGCATAGCAGTGAGAAAGAAAGTTAGATGGGAAAAAAATCTCAAATTCCAAGGGATATGATGATGGTTTCATCATTATTATTGAAGAAATACGGCATGTGGATGAAAGGAATGGGGAAAAATTTCTGCACAATCAGGAAAACCTGAACTTTTCAACAAAGTACCAGGAACACACAGTGAGGAAAAGGCAGTCTTTTCAATGAATGATGCTGAGAAAATGAGCTATCCACACACAGAATAATGCAGTTGCAGCCTTTTCTCATCTATATGTATACAAGGTTCCTGGAAAACCTCACAGTGGGTAAATGGATTAAATGCCAGAAACTCATAGGACAAAAGTATTCATATCTTTTTTAAAATAGACTCTCTTCCTCTGTGACCTAGGTTTGCTTACATTCACTGTGTAGGACAGGATGGCCTTCAGTTCACATCAGTCCTCTTGTATCAGCCTCCTGAGTAGGTATACCCTATTAGGCTCTCCAAAAACAGCTTTCTAAAATTGGTCTTGTAAAAAAGATTGACCCCACAACACTGAAAACAAAAGGAAGAGAAAAAAGTCAAATGTCAGGGTTAAACCGGTATACCCAGCAAAGGAAACAGTGGAATGAAGAGAGAAATTAAAGAATGGCCAAAAAGGCTGAGGAGATGGCTCATAAGCATCAGGACCTAAGAGCCAGATGCAGTATCAGACGCCTGTAACCCTGTCACTCTATAACCAGAGGGAGGCTATAACAGAGAAACCCCTAGAAGCTCTCAGGGTTCAGGAGGTCTGGCATGTGCAGCAGTAAACAAGAGACCCTGCCACAAACAAGGAGGAAGTTGAAGTTCTGAACCTGACTGTCACAGGGTGTTGTAGCATGGGTTTGGCTATACACACACAGACACAGACACACACAGACACAAATATACTCACACACACACTATGGTTTTTAATAAATGTCAGAAAACATTCAGGAACATTGCATCTGGTGAAAAAAGCAACATACAAAACATGTAAGGGACAGACACAACTCAACAGCAAGAAAACAAAAATAAGTTTAAGAAAAAAACAAAACATAAAACTATTGCAGGTACAGCCTATACCAGTTGAAGAACATGTGCTGGCCATGCCAGTAAGAAACAGGTAGCCAAACTCAGCAGAGACTCCCTGCTGAACCAAAGCCCACATCAGCTGCCAGAATCCCGATAGGTTGTCCACCTAGGGTCCTCCTCCTCTCTCTTAGTGCCCCCTCACTTTGTCCCCAATCCCTATTCTTCTCCTCATCACTGTGTCCTATCTCCCAACTCAGGCAGTGACCCTTTACAAGCACACCCCATTTACACACTGAACAGAAGGCCAACCTACTGCTGGAAGTCCAGCTCCGAACTTGGATAGAGACTCCCTTCTGGACTAGAGGTCATACTAGCCACCAGAAAGCTAGGCCACAAAGACCAGAAAACCCAAAAGAAAACAGAAACTAGGGAAAAACACACATCCAATGAAAACAAAGTCAAAAATTGACACCTAGACCTATAATCATCACAAACCCAGATTCCCAGGTGTCATTGTAAGAACAAAATCAACAACATCCAGGGCAATATGAAGCCCAGCTATCCCACTATAGCAAGTCATAAATATTCCAACACAGCTGTAGCACAAAAATGACCTCAAACTCAACTTTATGAAGATAATAGAGGTCCTTAAAGAGGAAATTAACAAAACCCTCAAAGAAAGCCAGAAAAACAAAAACAAACAGGAAAAACAAATGAATAAAACTGTTCAAGACATGAAAATGGGAAGAGAGGTAATAAAGAAAGCAAAAATTTTGGAAATAGAACATCTAGGTTAGCGAACAGAGACTATAGAAACAAGCATCACCAACAGAATAGAACAGATGAAGAGCAAGTATCAGGCATAAAAGACATGATAGAAGAAATTGGTATATTAGTCAAAGAAAATGTTAAATCTAAAAAGTTCTAAATGTTAAATCTAAAATTTTGCCAGGAAATCTGGGACAGTATGAAAAGACCAATGTAATAATAGTAGGAATAGAAGAAAAAGAAGAAGAAGATGCTGAAGAAGAAAAAGAAGAAGAAGATGCTGAAGAAGAAGAAGAAGAAGAAGAAGAAGAAGAAGAAGAAGAAGAATCCTAGCTCAAAGACCTAGAAAACATTTTTAACACAATCATAGAAGAAACATTTCCTAACTTAAAGAAGACATGTCTATAACAGTACAAAACACCAAATAGACTGCACCAGAACAGAAAACCCCTCTCCACATAATAAACAAAACATTAAACAAACAGGACAAAGAAAGAACATTAAAAGCTGGAAGGGAAAAAGAACAAGTAAGATTTAATAGTAGACCTATTAGAATTATACCCAGCTTCTCAATGGAGACTTTAAAAGTTAGAATGGCTGGCAGATGTGCTGTAGACCCTAAGAGACCACAGACACCAACTCAGACTATGATGACAAAAACTTTCAATCATCATAGATGGAGAAAACAAGATATAACTTGACAAAGTCAAACTTCAATAATATCAACTCATAAATCCAGCCTTACAGAAGGTACTAGGAGGAAAACTCCAACCAAAGGAGGTTAACTACACCGATGAAAACACAGGAAATAATTAAGCTCACACCAGGAAAACCAAAAGAAAGGAAGAACACACACACACTACCACCACCACCACCACCACCACCACCAACAACAACAACAACAGCATAACAGGAATTAACAATCATTGGTCATTATTATCTCTCTATATGAATAGACTCAATTTCCCAATAAAAAGACACAGGCTAACAGAATGGATGTGAAAACAGGATCCATCCTTATGTTGCATAAAGAAACACACTTCAACATTAAAAATAGACATTACTTCAGATCAAATGGTTGGAAAAGCACTTTCTAAGCAAATGGGCCCAAGAAGCAAGATGGTGCAGCTATTCTAATATCTAACAAAATAGACTTCAAACCAAAATTAATCAAAAGAGATAGGAAAAGACACTTTATATTCATCAAAGGAAAAAAGTACACCAGGATAACATTTCAATTCTATGTCCCAAATGCAAGGACATTCATATTTGTAAAAGAAATATTACTAAGGCTTAAATCATGTATTGAACCTCACGCATTGATAGTGGGAGATTTCAACACCCCATTCTCATCAATGAGCAGGTCATTCAGACAAATCTAAACGGAGAAATGATGGAGCTAACAGACCTTATGAATCAAATGGACTTAACAGATATCTAGAGAACATTCCACCGAAACACACACAAATACCTTCTCCTCAATACCTCACAGAACTTTCTCCAAAATTGACCACGTTCTTGGTTACAAGCAAATCTCAATAGCTACAAGAATTTTAAAATAACCTCCTGTATCCTACCAGGCCACCACAGATTAAAGTTGGATTTCAACAACAGACACAACAAAAAGCCTGCAAACTCATGAAAACTGAAAAAAATAAAAAAAAATCTCTACTGAATGACTACTGGGTCAAGGCAAAAATAAAGAAATTAAAGACTTCCTAGAATTCAATGAAAATGGATGCACAACATACCCAGACATATGGGACATAATGAAAGCAGTGCCAAAAGGAAAGTTCATAGAATTAAGTGCCTTCATAAAGAAATTAGAGAGATCTCACGCTGTCAATTTACCAGCACAGCTGAAAGCCCTAGAGCAAAAAGAAGTAAATACATCCAAGAGGGGTAGTTGGCAGTAAATAACCAAACTCACCTGAAATCAGTAAGATAGAAAAAGAGAGAACAATACAAAGAAGCAATAAAACCAAGAGCTGGTTGTTTGAGAAAATCAACAAGATAAGCAAATCCATAGCCAAACTAATTAAAAGGCAGAGAGAGAATATCCAAATTAACAAAATCAGAAACAATTGGGAGACATAACAGCTGACAAAGAGAAAATTCGAAGAATCATTAGGTCTTACTTCAAAAACTTATACTCCAAAAAATTTTAAATCTAAAACAAATACATAATTTTATCAGTTAAATCAAGATCAGCTAAAAATTTTAAATAGATATGTAAACCCCAATGAAATAGAAGCAGTCATTAAAAATCTTCCACATCCCCCACCCAAAAAAGTTCAGGGCTAGATGGTTTTAGTGTAGAATTCTACCATAATTTCAACAAAGAGCTAAAACCAATACTCCTCAAATTATTCCACAAACTAGAAACAAAAGCAATATTGCCAAAATTATTTTATGAGGCCACAATCACCCTGATACCCAAATAATAGAATGATTAAACAAAGAACAAGAATTACAGACCAAATGTCCTCATAAACATTGAAGCAAAAATATTTAATAAAATACTTGCAAACAAAATCCAAGAACACATCAAAAAGATCATCCAACATAAGCAAGCAGTATTTCTCCCAGACTTGCAGGGATGGTTCAACATATGAAAATCTGTCAACATAATGTACCATATAAACAAACTGACTAAAATAAAAATAAAAAAACAAACCACATTATCATCTCATTAAAATTCTTAAGTGCTTAAAAATCCTTTGGCAAAAATCCAATACTCTTTCCTAGTAAAAGTCTTTGAGTGATCAGGGGTACAAGGGACATACCAAAACATAATAAAGACAATTTACATCAAGCCCATAGCAACATCAACTTAAATGGAAAGAAATTCAAAGCGTTTTCACTAATATCAGAAATAAGGCAAGGCTGTCCACTCTCTCCAAATCTATTCAATTCTTGAAATTCTAGCTAGAGCAATAAGACCGCTGAAGAAAATAAAGGGGCTACAAATTTGGAAAAGAAAAAGTCAAAGTATTATTATTTGCAGATGATATGATAGTATACACAAGTGACCTCCCAAATTCTACCATGGAATTCCTACATTTGGTGAACACCTTCAGTGAAGTGGCTGAATACAAGATTAGCTTTAAAAAAAAGAAATAAACAACAACAACAACAAAACCCAGAAGCTCTCCTATATACAAACAAGTAATTGGCTGAGAAAGAAATTAGGGAAATAACAGCCTTCACTACAACCACAAATAATAGAAAATATCTCAGTATAACTCTAACAAAGCAAGTGAAAGACATATATGACAAGAACTTTGTGTCTTTGAAGAAGATATCAGAAGATGGAAAGATTTCCCATGCTCATGGATCAGTAGGATTAACGTACTAAAAATGGTCATCTTGTCAAAAGCAATCTACAGATTCAATGCATTTCTTTTTTTTATTCACTTTGTATCCTCGCTGTACCTCCCTCCTCCCCTACCAATCCCATCCTCCCTCCTCCTTCTCCACCCATGTCCCTCCCCAAGTCCACTAATAAGGGAGGTCTTCCTCTCCTTACTTCTATCAGATCTATCCTAGTCTATCAGATCTCATCAGGAGTGGCTGCATTGTTTTCCTCTGTGTCCTGGTAAGGCTGCTCCCCCCTCAGGGAGAGGTGATCAAAGAGCAGGCCAATCAGTTCATGTCAGAGACAGTCCTTGTTCCTATTACTATGGAACCCACCTGGACACTGAACTGCCATGGGCTACATCTGTGCAGGGGTTCTAGGTTTTCTCCATGAATGGTCCTTGGTTGGAGTATCTGTCTCAGAAAAGACCCCTGAGCCCAGATTTTTTGGTTCTATTGCTCTCCTTGTGGAATTCCTATCCTCTCCAGGTCTTACTATCTCCCCCTTCTTTCATAAGATTCCCTGCACTCTGCCAAAGTTTGGCTATAAGTCTCTGTCTCTGCTTTGATACCCTGCAGGGTAGAGCCTTTCAGAGGCTCTCTGTGGTAGGCTCCTGTCCTGTTCCCTGTTTTCTTCCTCTTCTGATGTCCATCCCATTTGCCTTTCTGAAAGGGGATTGAGCATCTTAGCCAGAGTCCTCTTTCTTGATTAATTTCTTTAGGTGTACAGATTTTAGTATGTTTATCCTATATTATATATCTAATATCCACTTATGAGTGAGTATATACCTTGTGTGTCTTTCTGCCTTTGGGATACCTCACTCAGGATGATCTTTTGCAATTCCCACCATTTGCCTGAAAATTCATGATTTCCTTGTTTTTTATTGCTGAGTAATAGTCCATTGTGTAGATGTACCACAATTTCTGTATACATTCCTCAACTGAGGGACATCTGGGTTGTTTCCGGCTTCTGGCTGAGTGACTCCAAAAATTCTATGAGGGAACTTCTACAGCTGATAAACACCTTCAGTGAAGTGGCTGGATACAAAATTAACTCAAAAAAAAAAAATCAGTAGCCATCCTGTATACAAAAGACAAAAGGGGTGAGAAAGAATTTAGGGAAACAACACCAAGATATTTTGTCTTTTGTGGTTATTGTGACAATAGCTACAAAGGACAAAATATCTTGGTGTAACCCTAACCAAGCAAGTCAAAGACTTGTATGAAAAAAATTTCCAATCTCTGAAGAAAGAATTAGAAGAAGATATCAAAAGATGAAAAGATCTCCCATACTCATGGTTTGGCAGGATTAACATAGTAAAAATGGCCATCTTAACAAAAGCAATCTACAGATTCAATGCAATTCTCATCAAATTACCAATACAATTCTTTACAGACCTTGAAAGAAAAATTCTCAACTTCATATGGAGTAACAAGAAACCCAGAATTGCTAAAACAATCTTCTACAATAAAAGATCTTCTGGAAGTATCTCCATCCCTGATCTCAAGCTGTACTATAGAGCAACAATACTAAAAACTGCATGGTATTGGCATAGAAACTGACTGGTGGATCAATGGAATTGAATAGAAGACCCTGAAATAAATCCACACACTTATGGACACCTGATTTTTGACAAAGATAGCATCTTCAACAAATGGTGCTGGTCTAATTGGATGTCTACATGCAGAAAAATACAAATAGATCCATACTTTTACCCTGCTCAATTAATTTCTTATCAAAATTCTAGCACAATTCTTTACAGACCTTGAAAGAGTAATCCTCAACTTCATATGGAAAAATAAAAATACCCAGGATAACTAAAACTATCTTGTACAATAAAAGAACATTCAGAAGTATCACTTCCCTGATTTCAAGCTCTAGTACAGAGCTATAGTAATAAAAACTGCATGGTATCGGCATAAAAACAGACAAGGTGATCAGTACTATCAAGTTGAAGTCCCAGATGTTAATCCACACACAACTATGGACACCAGATTTTTGATAAAGACATCAGAAATATACAATGGAAAGAAGAAAGCTTTTCCAGAAAAAAAAATTGTGTTGGCCTAACTGGATATCAGCATGTAGAAGATGACAAATAGATCCCTATCTATCACCCTGCACAAAACTCAAGTACAAGTGGATCAAAGACTTCAACATAAAACACTAAATCTACTAGAAGAGGAAGTGGGAAAGAGCCTTGAACTCATTGGCCCAGGAGACAACTTCCTGAACAGAACACCAACAGGTTCTAAGACCAAAAATTAATAAATGAGACCTCTTGAAACTGAAAAGCTTTTGTAAGGCAAAGGACACTGTCAATAGAACAAAACTACAGTCTAAGATTGAGAAACAATCTTTAACAATCCTCCATCTGACAAAGGGCCAATATCCAAGATATACAAAGAACTCAGAAATTAAACACCTACAAACAAAATAATCCAATTAAAAATTGGGATATAAAGCTAAACAGAATTCTCAACAGAGGAATCTTTAAGCACTTAAATTCTCAAAGTCATTAGGGAAATGCAAATCAAAATGATTCTATGATTCCATCTTACCCTTATCAGAATGGCTAAGATCATAAGCTCAAGTGACAGCACATGCTGGCAAAGATGCAGAGAAAGGGGAACACTTTTCCATTGCTGGTGACAGTGCAAACTTGTACAATCACTTTGGAAATCAATCTCAGAAAATTGGAAATAGCTCTACCTCAAGACCCAGCTAAACCACTCGTGGGCATACAACCAAAAGATGCTCTACAGTACATCAGAACATTTGCTCAACTATGTTCATAGCAGCTTTATTCACAATATCCAGAATCTGGAAACCACCTAGATGTCCCTCAATCAAAGAATGGATAAAGAACTTGTACATTTACACAATGGAGTATTACTCAGCTACTAAAAACAAGGAAACTGTGAAATTTGCAGGCAAATGGATGGAACTAGAAAAGACTATCCTGGATGAGGTAACCCAGACCCAAAAGACACACATGGTATATATTCACTTATAAGTGGATTTTAGCTGTATAGTACAGAATAGACATACTACAAGGCACAGACCCAAAGAAGATAAGTAGTAGGAAGGACAGAAAGGAGGATTCGCAAACCTCACTCAGCAGGGGAAATAGAATAAAACAATTCTAAATGATACTCTGCTATATTTGAAGACAGGAGCCTAGCATAATCATCATCAGAGTGGCTTCATCCAACTGATAGGAGCTCTTAAGCAGAGCTTGGAGAATCCTGTGGAAGAGGGGAAGGAAAGCTTGTAGGACCAGAGGGGTCAAGAATACCACAAGAACACAGCCCACAGAATCAACTAATCAGGGCTCATAGGGGTTCACACAGACTGAAGCAGCAAGCAAAGGACATGTATGGGTCTGAGCTAGGTCCTCTGCATTTATGTTATGGTTGTGTAGCTTGCTGTTCTTATGGTACTCCTAACAGTGTGGATGGAGGTTGTCTGTGACTCTTTTGTCTGCTTTTATGAACCTTTTCCTTCTACTGGGTTGCTTCATCCTTGATATGAGTATGTGTCTAGTCTTACTGTAACTTGTTATGTCATGTTTGGTTGACATCCCTGGGAAGCCTGCTCTTTTCTGAAGAGAAACAGAAAACAAGTGGATCTGGGGGAGAAGGGAGCTGGAGGTGCGATGGGAAGGAGTGGAGAGAAGGGAAACTGTGGTCCGGATGTAATAAATGAGAGAAAAAGAAAAACTATTAATTATCAGATGAAGGACCTGAAAACACATTTCTATAAAGAAAACACTCACCATTGCTAACCACTAGGGAAAAGCACATTAAAGTCACAATTAAAGCTCCTATCACGATTGTGATGTTGACTGTTTAAAAAAGTGAGAGAACGAAAGTGTTGGTAAACACACACAGAAAGGAACCTCTCTCTGCGCATCCTTGCCAAAGACAGAAAGTACCATTACAATTGTGGACAGTTGGAATTTTCTCAAAAATATACTGCAGCAATTCTTTTGGGTCTACAAGTGCTCCCTGACTTCCTATGCGAACATGCAGCAACTTGAGAAAGACCAACCACATCTTGCACAACTAACCTATCACTACAGTAAGCAGGTTGCTCACGCTGATCAACAGCTGAGTAGATTCCGGAGCTCTGGGCAGTTCCCAGCACTTCTAGACGGCGTTACAACATACCCGTGGCCTGGGAGAAGATCAAATCTGAAAATGGGAAGTATCTTTTCTGCTGAATGTCTGTCATTTTCAGACGACCTTCAAATTGAAAAGAATACGTGTAATATAATGACATTAAGGAAAGAAATTCCGCAATTTGCAAACTGTGGATGAGTTCTGAGGATAATATTCTAACATGTTAAACTAGCATAGGCAGATAATATGGCATGGTCCCATTTATGTTAGAGTCATAAAGAGCGGGAGTTTAATGTGGTGTTTGTGAGGTGCTGAGGGAAGCAGGAAGATTGGAGAGATGCTGACATAGGACACATCTCAATTATGTAGGTCCAATAAGTTTTAAAGATTCGTCATGCAAAGCTGTGACTGGGGTTCACAGTAATATGCTTTTTTTTTTTTGAGTGTTGTAAAAAGAGTAGATGTGAAAGGTTCTCAACACAAAAATGAGAGGTAGATTGCATGTGAGGAAATAAATATATCAATTCCATTTAACCATTCCACATTGTGAGTATGTATCTCAGTGTCTCAGTTTACCTCATACCTACAATTTATGTGTCGATCCTTAAAAAGAATAACATACACAAATTACATATACTTCTGTATATCAGTGACACCTCAAGTAACTGCACTAGGATCGCTGAAATCTGGAGATGAATAAGAAGCAGGCTGAGTATAGAGAGCTATTCCAGAGTCATCACTATTGGCTTCTAGGTGCAGCAGAAGTGGTTTTGTCACTTGGCTCATAAGATTGAACAGATCCCTTGCTGCTATAGGTGTCCATGGTGCTTGAATGTCAGGTCAATGAAAGGGTGATGGCAGAAATGCAGGACAGTTAAAGGTCAGGCAGGGCTGTGTGTGACAGAACCCACCACTTTCAAAGCAGCGCCTGAGTATAGACTGAACTTCTGATGCTGTGGAAACACATATGTCCAAGACTCCATCAGATTCCCCAAGTCACAAGGCCAGTCAGGTGTCCGGCAGTTATTGACAGAAATGGTACATATGGGCAGTGGACCCCGTTCTGCAGATCACAAATCCACAACAAAACAAGTGACATCTTCTATGCCACCTCCCTGTGTTGTGTATTATTATCTCTTCTATCTCAAACATCTGGCTTCACTGAGGTTGACAGAGAAGGGATAAGGATCTGCCATGAAAACAGCTCAACTGTTTGTGTTGGTTCTAGCAAGAAATAGATGCAAGATACAGTACTGCTCTAGTTGATGAAGACCCTGAAGGATGGAGAAGTCAAATTCCTCCCCAGGGAAATTTAGGAAGGATGGATTTGGGTGGTAACCTCACTGCTGTGACAACATTCACTTAAGGAAAGGACTTGTTTTCGCTCACAGTTTGAGGGTGCAGTCCATTACAGCGAGGAAGCAGAAGCTCAGCTTTGTATCTGCAGCCAGGAAACTGAGTATGGTGAATTCTAGAGCTCACTTCACTTTCTCCTTTATGTGCTGTGGGGGGACCTGCCCAGCATGGGACTGTGCACATTCAGGATGGGTATTTATTCCCTGCTCAGTTTAACCTTCCTGGAAACAACCCAACAGACACATCCAAGAGAGTAAGTTTCCATGTGTATTCTAACTCCAGCCAGAACTGACAGTGGCCCTTAGCCATCACAACTGGATAGTTAATAGTCTTTATCAATTCTCCTCTCCAAATTATTTGATACTTTCTCTGTGGAAGGCATCATTTTAAGCCAGTTTTTATACATATTTTTGAGAAAAGGGTGTCATTCTGATACCTTTTTAAGTGTCTTTTTTTGCCTAAGGTCATTACTGTAATAAATATGTTATCAACTCCAGAGCGCATACTGTCTAATATCATAGTTTGTATAATGAGTTTAAGATAAGAAAAACTAAAATCCACTTAGTATGTTGTTTAACGGATTAGGAAATATCCTGTTTACTCTAATACTCTGTATAGTTTATAAAGACTCACTCAGGTGGTCAAGGTTAATGTATAAATCTCCTAAAATCAAGGATAAAGTGTCCCTTTTATGACCTGGGGATTGAAGAGGATAGGGATGTTGCAGAAAGGAGAGAAAGCAGATGGGAAAGTAATGCAGGGGGCCACTTCATCACTGATGGGCAAACTGACTCCCTTGGTCCCATGGGCCCTGCATTTGTCATTCGAAGTTCATCAGAGAGAAGGCTGGTTTCAACAGGTCACAAATTGGCCATACCCATCTCCTTTTCTGAAAGCCCGAGTCTCTGTACTGAATATTGAGAATCTACCTAAAAATTACATTTCATAAAAAGGATTTGTTACTAATACAAAATTTGTAAACCACGTTTGGAAGCCTCTGGCTATTTGCTAGAATAGTAGACTTCTCTGTGCTTTGGGTGGACCCGTGAGTGAGTATTCTACTTTATAGAGACAGGATCTTGTTATGTCATTCTGGCTTTCCTAGAGCCCATTGGGTGGCCTGGAACGGCCTTGTGTCTCTGCCTCCCAAATCTGGAATTATTTGCACACATCACCATGGCTTGCTCACAATTAGTATTTTGAAGGCTCTCTAATTTCTAGTCCAATGGGGCCTTACTGTAGGTACCTTGCTCTTATACATTTTTAACATTGGAGACAACTGGTAACGTAAGTGTAGGCTTTGGGGAGCAACTCAATGCCAAAGCCTAGGGTGGAGCTGGCTCTCTGTAGCTCTGGAAGTGAAAACGTTCAGAAACAATTTAAATTGGCACCAATAGCATCACATCTGCTCCCTCTGCAGTGACAAGCACCACGCAGAGTCCTGTGTGTAGTGTTGGGCTAGATGAGACAGATGGATCTGATTGGCCCACAGGCCTAAAAGGCTTAAAAACACTTCCCCAGGGGTGAGTTTATCGGAAGGCACAGGAGGCATGGCAGAAGTGTGTGTGAGCGTGGACGCTGCAGCAGCGAAGGCCGGCGATAGATTATGACTGTTCCTCCCAGTTCCTCTGCATGCTCAGGTGGCGAAATGGCCTCCTAGTTATTGGACAACAGACTCACAGGAATGCCAGGATGCTGCCTCTTCAGGCTCAATTCATTTTTGGAAACCAGTCAACGGCTGTAGCTTGACTAAGCACGGACAACGCTTTTGGTTTTAGCGGTGCTAGATTTCTCCCCAAGGCTGACTTTCGGTATTTCTTCTCCCCGCCCCCCGCCCCCCGCCCCCGCTTAAGTTATCGCTTTTCTTTAAATCAGGTGGGTGATTTGCTCTCTAGTAAGATCAACTCATCTTTTATGATACCAATCATACTATTTTGTTTTTAAGCTCCCAAAGCCTATTGAGTTAACATTTCAAAATCTGCTACATGGAGATAATGTCTTTATCTAAAAAAATAAACAAACAGGACTAGAGGTCTGCTTTTTAAAATTCTGCCTGAAGTACAATACCTACAAATAGAAGTCAAATGGAAAACAAACCAGGTGTGGCGCGTCACACCTGTGCTTCCAGCAGGCAGCTACATGGTGAGTTCTAACTCAGGCTAGGCTACAGAAGGGACCTTCTCTCAAAAGAATCGAATCAAGGAAAAACAAACAAAATAGATACCCAGGCAAAACCAACGTTCATTCAAAATCCTTATCCATTCCATTGGACAGCCCAGCCCTCTATGCTACTGTTGCTGAGGACAATTTATCAGGCAGGTCCACAGGGCATGTTCTTGATTAATGCTGAGAGATGTGGGAAGATGCAGCCTTCTGTGGCCAGTGCCACATCTCTGCAAGTGGTCCGGAGTTATATAAAAAAGCAGGCTGAGCAAGCATGAGAGCAAGCCAGTAAGCAATGTTCCTCTGGCCTCTGCTTCAGTAAGGCCTCCAGATTCCTGCCTTGGCTCCACTTCATGATGGCTGACCGTAAGCAAGAAGACATAATAAACCCTTCCGTTCTCAAGTTGATGAGAAAGCTGGCTTTATCTCAGCAACAGAGAAACAGACTAATACAAGTAATATATCAGTTTTCCTATTTCACAGTAAGTGATAAAATTTTGGGAGAGTTAGACTTTGCTGATGTAGTCATCTGTGTACATGGCAGAAAGTTGTTCCTACATATCCCGTGAGGGCCCTTAAAGCATAATGCCCTTGTGACAGCTCAGAAACAATTTCTCCCTCAGGTGAGAGTGATTGCTCTTTTCACAACTGGAAGCTTTTTTGCTTCTTTCCTTTCTGTGTTTATTGTCTATTTTTCTTGGGCCTCTAGCACCTTCATTGCTGATTTATTAGAACTTATTCTAACCTAGGAGTACCAACTTTACGTTGATACACACAATGCAATTATATTATATTTCTGTGTGATTTTGTTCTGACATCATTGGTTGTATTTTTAATCATGAAAATATTTCTATTTTATGCAAAGCCTTTACCCTTTAATTGCATAACTCCTGAGTTCTGTGTCTTCTACAGAATTCCTTCTCCCGCCCAAGATGTGGAGAGTTATATTCTCACCTACCACTTGAACAGCAGCTCGTTTTGTGTTAAAAATTGTTGAACCATCTAATTTATTCCAAAGTAAAGGTACAGACCCCAAGCCCAGCTTTGTGCCTCTGCTTAGTCAATTATTCCAAATCCTTTGCTCAGTCATTCATTTGTTAAATCAAAATTTCCACAGTCATTGACCCTCCTTTATGAAATATTTATTCTGGGAAATAGATTCCAAAATGTTTATTGCTTTTTTTCTATGACATGCCTAGTGGCTAGGAGACCTAGGACACTTCCCCACGCTTCATTTTGGAACACTCCCTCCCATTCTTGTAAATCTAAATCTGTCTCAAGGGATTATTGCTGTTATTTTGCTTAGTACTGAAATTTTGAAGTAATTAAGGGAGATCAATTTTAAGCATGCTTCACAGGAGCTGCAGCACCTTTAAAGAGGCAAAACCTGCCCCTGGGAGGAAAACAACAACAGAAACAAACAAACAAACAAACAAAACCAACCCAACAAACAAACAGACAAAAACCAAAACCTTACTCTTTTTGTGTTTAGGGGATAGACAGACAGTAAGTGAACAACACAGAGTATGCCTGCGTTGTTACAATTTAAAGAAAACAACGAAAAAAAGCACTTCCAGGAGAGCGTAGTGACGGCAGAAGGACGGTTCTGTCTAAGTGAAATTGGAGTTCTCACCCGGGCACAGTCAGGCCTTTACAGTTACTTGACTATGCTAGATGTGACAGCACTTTTAACTTTTTTGAAATAAGTCAAGGGAATGCATTTTTCGTTGCTTTAGATTTTGTTGATAGGTGAGATTTTTCTATATCATTACAATTCCCTATTAAAATTATCTGTTACAGGAGGGAAATAAAGTTCTGTGTGTCATCTATAGGGAACCTCCTGGATGCATAATTGTGACGCTGCTAAAGTTGGTCTTTTTACATATTCTGGTGTTGTTACAAGCTGACAATAATGAAACTTTAGCGTCCTCCCTCCCAACCTTTCCGGTCTTTCTTTTTCCTCTTTGCTGACCCAGGATATTGCCAATGCCTACATGAGTTTAGCCAACACTGTCCTGCTAGACAACATTTCCTTGTATCCATCTTAATGGAAAACTATTTAGTGTGAACCACTAAGCCTGTGAAGGTATTATCATAGAGGATCATCACTCTAATTCTGTCTTAGAACAACTTCATCAAATGGCATCTGGGCATAGAAAAAAAAATGCTCAAGTGACTGCGCTTTTTTCGTACCTCTTAAATACATATGCTACTTTAGCAGATCTTCATGTTTGGACGTTCCTGAATCCTTGCTTTGAAGTTCAGATGGCTGTGTTATGTTATTCTTACACAGGTAACTGTAGTTTACTTGAGAAGACTCTATGTTTGATTTTGGAACTGATAATACAGGTAATATTTCATTTGATTTTATTGAGCTATGCTATGTTTTATTGAGCATAGCTATGCTATGCTGTAAGATTATGCAAATAGTGACATCATAAAACATACACACACACACACACACATACAGACAGACAGACAGACAGCCTTTCCTCCTTTCTTCTATGCTCAGAAACGTTTTAGACAGAACGAGAGTTTCTTGATTCTTTCAGATGTTATGAACTGGCTGGCAAAAATGTTGGACTAGTATTTCTGCTGTTGATGTCCCCTGACAACTTTTCATTTTAAGTGTGTGTGTTCTCCAGGGTGTGTTTTGGCAACATACTTTTTTCATCTCAGGTTTCAAATATTTTCTCAAAGATCAACAAAGTACAATTTCCTTGTATTCGCTCCTATTTTCTTTATTCAAAGGCATTTTGTGCCTTTGTGCTTTCTTGCCTTCTCCACACATACTTCAGTATTTATTAGTCAGTGGATTTTGATCCCCCCTTCCCTCCCTTTCCCTCCCCCATCTCTTTCCTTCTTGACCTTCAGATACCTGTGATGTTCTTTCTTTTTCACTGTCAATGAGCTAAGTTTTGGTCTCAGTTAACAGTTTTATCTTTGGTTTCCTGGTTTTTATTGTTTTGTTTTTCGAGACAGGGTTTCTTTGTATAGCCTTGGCTGTCCTAGACTCACTTTGTAGACCAGGCTGGCCTCAAACTCACAGAGATCCACCTGCCTCTGCCAGCCTGAGTGCTTGGATTACAGGCAACCCCCTGCGGAGACTGGCTTTTAATTCTACTTTTAAATTTACATTTAATTTAAAAATTTACTCCTTTGACATTTAAAAATATATTTCCACATAAAAAAGAGAGAGATTCTCTCTACTCTATACAAATTAATGGCATGTCAAAATTTCAAAGTTGGAGAAAAGACAAGGAAAGAACTATAAGGAAAAAAATGTAAAATATAAATTTAAATGTACTTTTAAATTATAAGAAAAGAAAAAATGTAAATTTAAATGTACTTTTAAATTTTCCAGCTCTGAAATTTTGACATGTCATTACTTTTTATGGGGTAGAGAGACTATCTCTTTTGATGTGAAAAGAGATTTTTAAATGTCAAAGGAATAAATTTGTAAATGACTTATAGTATTCTTGAGGATTTGTAAAAATTGGAAATAATTCCTTTAAGTTGATGAACTACTTGCATCTGAATATTTTCTAATATTAAACTCAGGCAGCACAGGACTCCATATTTATCTAGGTTCTAAGCATTGTTCAAATGAACTTTAAGAAGGACTTTTTCCAGCATTCAGCAACACATTAGAATGAACACTGGTGACTGCCCTCACAGGTCTCCTGTCTTGTCCTTCCTTTCAACAGTGCAGATCACATGTCCTTGACCCTATCCAAGGGACAATTTCCATGTTCAAGAAAGTATCAGGAGATCTAATTCAATACTTAGGACACTCACAAGGAAATCTTGCTTGTTCTTCTCTATTCCCATGACTCCATTGTAATGTCTAAACCTCCTGCCATATAAATTCTTCCCTTTCTCCCTTCAGGTTTATAAATGGGTTATGACATAACCACAGAACCCGAGTACTTCTTCTGATGTGCCACCTGTTACCCTCTTCTGAAGGAGGCTCAATCTCTATGACCTTCTCTCCCCTGCCAGCAGGTAGAGAGACCACTGACAGTATTCTGAAATACCAGGCTGTTATTCATCAACAGATTTTCATATATTCTTCTAATTTTTTATTAGTAAGCATGTATTGAACACCTATTACCAGTCAAGCAATGTTCTAGATTCCAGAGACTGGGAAACAATGTAGAGGGGATAGGGCCCCTTCTTTTCAATAGTACATGATAGGGTGCATGGTAACCCAGTGACCTCAACATGCCTGAGTGTCTAAAGCAGCTCTGGAGAGGGCAGACTTGTGGCATAACATCCTAAGCCAATCTAGGGTTTTTGTTCATTACCTCCTTTCATGGTCTGTGTCCATTACTTGCTTTTGTTTTGTTTGACTTAATCTGTCTCAATTCTTCACTAAATATTCCACATTTTCTTTGTCATCTTAGCCCCATATATATTATCATGTCAGCTGTTGGTTACTCTTTTATAAATGACTGGGCCATAAGCTGTATCTAATACTTTAGTCCTCTCATTCTCTATGAACTTTGCTGATGTAAAAATATCAGGTCTCCATGAACAAAACATATATATTGTTTATTAATTACCAAGTATGTGATACTACTAGTATTTTATTTGAAATACTGACCTCTGGCTTCATAATCATTTTGGGACCCTTTCGGAGAAAAAATATCAAGAAATACTAGCATCCTTCATAAGGTTGATAACTCAACATACGTGGACATTTTCAAATTTTCAAACACTGTCAATAATAGTAAGTTTTCCTAAGAAAAGAATTGGAAAAGAGATGGCATGGTGGTTAAACCTAAGGCCACCAATAGTCTTCTACCCATCAGAATGTCCCTGTAATGTGATAAAACAATGGTTGGGGTGGCTGGAAATGGGGCTGTTGCCTTAGGTGTGTGCAGGATATGCTGTTGTAAGTGAGCCCAAAATAGGATTTATCCCTCTCTTTGCCTACAACATGTTTCCCAGCTTGCATCCCAGGAGAAACATTTGTAGGGGACACTGCTGTATTATTATAACAGGAAAGGAAGTAATACATGAGCTGCACTTATTCTTCAGACTTCTCAGAGTAAAACTTTTGACATCGGGCCAATCATCCAGATGAAAACCAAAGAAAAACAAAAACAAGCCTGCAGATGTTTTCCCTAAGTGGATGAACAGGAACCACTGCTCTTAATTTTGGGGGTGGTAAGTCCTGTGTCATCTAAGAGAACAAGGGCCAGATGAAATGTCAGAGTCAAGAAAGGCCAAGTTAACCCCTCAAAAGAAAGACAGAAATCTTATCACCCAATCCCACCGTGGCAGGTATAGCCGATTAAAGTTGTAGCCCAAATTTCTCATCTCTTTCCATCTGTGCTTTTTTAGGTATTGACTCTACTTGTACAGCTGGTATAGACTGTGCTCTGTGATCAATGATACAAAGCACACTCTTTGACTTCCTGTAGTTGGTAGGACTTTCTTGAACAGGCATGATACAATCAGAGCAATCCCATGCTCTCCATTTGAGTCTTTCTCATTTGTACTCATGCTGTGGGCATAAGACAAGTGTCTAGGAAAGTTGAGAGACTCCTGATCCTGAGATAGCTCAGCTCTCAACCTTTTGTGAAGAGTCTAAGCCAGCCCAGACAGCTAGTTCCCAGCCAACCCAGAGATGCTGAGAGAGACAGACGACAGATAGAGAAATCTTTTAAGTCAGTGAGTATCAAAGAAGTTTGTCCAACAGAATTATTGTGGAAATACGTGACCTCTACTTTGAGAATAAAACTAAAGTGAATGGATAGTCCAGGAACAGGGCACTCTCCAGCTTCATTGCTGCTGGCCTACATATCACATTTCAAGACTATCATGGATATGCCAATCACTTTGTACAAAGGTTTTATATAGCTCCTTCTCATGTGCTACATACCACCAACTCCCATCCCCTCCTGAATACTTTAGCACTCCATTACCTTCTCTGCCAATGTGATACTTTTATCCCAAGGTGTGTATGTATCCAGCACCCTTAGAAGAGGAATTTTAAATGCACTGACCTTCAGAATGAGCAAAATGGCTGTATTATTACAAGTGTTTTTTTTTTTTTTTTTTTTTTTTTACGATTTCCTTTTAGTTGGAGCAAGATCTAAATAGACATGTGTGGAAGAGTATGGTCACAGTGAGACACCCGGGACTTAATAAAGCTATTTTAATTTCACTAGTCAGTGGTTTGTGTTGTTCTAACTGTCTCTCTCCTTTTTTTGAGAGGGAGGGGTTCTTTCCACAATCAGAAATAAAGAACAAATCCCTGAAGAATAAATTAAATGACTAGAGGTATTTTTTTTGTAAAAGTTAACTTCTCATATTTTATCTCTGTTCTGAATTTGTAGAATTTATACAATAAATTTGGTATGAATTTTTATAATAAATCTAAAGCAACACTGGATTCATAAGATATGTTTGCCATTTGTGCTTACACTTGTAGTCCTCAAGTAGATGAAAAGGTTGTTGTGATGCCAAAGATTTTTATTCAAGGAGGACTTTTAAGAAGAATTTGGCATTACCTTCTAATGAGTAGATTCCTGTAGCATTATTAAGTTGTGAGTTCACTACAGGGCAGTGACACAGCCTAGTAGTGTGTGTGCGTGTGTGTGTTTCTGTGTTGCTGTAAGGAAAGCTTTTTAACAAAGTGTTGAAGATAAGTGGCTGAGGGGCCCGCCTGTTGCTGCTACATTTCCTTATTGTAAAATGAAGGTACTTGATCTTGTTAAAGTACCGATAGAACAAGGGCCTCACACATGCTGAGCAAACATTTTATCATGAAGCTATATTTACAGACCTGAGAATAGTTATTTTTTAATTGACCAGAAGTAAATACATTTATAATTTATAATATAATATCCTAATATATGTGCACATTACAGATGCCTAAATGCCATCAATTAACAAATGTTTGGCCTCACATGCTTAGTTTCATTTATTTATTTATTTTTTTTTTGTAACGATAACATTCAAATGTATTCTCTTAGCAATTTCAAGAACAGGCTACATGATTAAATACTCGTAGTCACATATTTTGTACAATAAATTATTTCCTGTTGTCTAGCTGAAATGTTTTCTCCTTAATCCAAAGTCATCTGAGTCCCCCTGGCCTCCTCCCAGCTTGGGTGTCCAGCATTCATTCTATTCTCTAATAGTGTAAGTTTGACTCAGTAGGACTTGAGATTCAATTTTGGTCCTTCCCAGTTTAGCTCTGGAACTGGGCGTATTTTTTAGGTTCACCCACTCTGCTATAATGGACAGATTTCTTACTTTTTAAAGATGGAATGCTATTCTTTTGTGCTCAATCTGCCATATTTTCTTCATCTGCTTCTCCACTGACAACATTTTAGTTGATTCTATAGCTTAGCTATTTTTTTTTTTTTTGCATAGCACTGCATAATACTTTGGTTTTCAAGAATTCCACACTATTTGCGCATCATGATATCATTTACTGTTTTTTTTTTTTGTTTGTTTGTTTGTTTTGGCTACCGCTGTCCTAAGATGTGAGGCAAAATCTCATTGTCTCATTGTCTCATTGTCTGAACTTGCATTTCCCTAGTGGCTACTGGAGGAGAGTTCCATCCTCACGGAACAGCCAAGTAGTGTTACACACCATAAAGGTCTAGAGTCCAGATATGCATTCTGAAAGGTTCTTCATTCCTTTTAGGATGCCTTTGACATTTTCCATCTTATCAGCCCTGAGATCTCTGGTAGACAAAGATGTGTATTTATCTGTACTCTGCAACATGGAAGTTTCAACCCATTCTGTCTAAAAGATACATTTAGCAAGGGAATTAATTTTTCCTCTCGTCATCCCATACCGATAACATTTTGTTAATTAGTCATTGATGTGGTAAACACATATCACCAGAACTAGCCAATTCTTTAAGCATATGGAAGCCTGGGCATTGCTGTCTTACATTGTTTTTCTAGGTATTAATCAATTTTCTAGGACTCTTCTCTCATTACATGAGAAGGGAAAGACTGTCAATGGCTTATCTCAACATGTACCAAGATATTCAAAAAGATGTGCCAAGTGGTGACCAACAGATTAGAACCCATGGGATTAAATACTAGTGAATATTTTATAATAAGCAACTGTAATATCATTTTAGTAAGAATGCGGTAAGACTACTTAAGAGTGTCTAAGGAAATATCAGCAGGCTGTATATCTGATAAAGAGGAAGTGTCATATATATATATATTTAAGGTAAGACCAGAAAGGCAAACTAAACTTAAAGACTCAAAAGGGGGAGGTGTGAATAAGCAGTTATCCAAGGAAGATGCACAAATGGCCCAGAAACACATGAAACAGTGTTCAGTGTGGTCCAGAGCACAGTGAGATGCTATTTCACATCCCAGAGTGACTTGAGAACAGCAAATACTCATGAGGGTGTAGTGAAGTTGGGACCCTCAGACACAAGTAACGCTATGTAAAATGGTACACCTTCTAGGGAAAAGTTTTTAGCACTTTAAATACTGTAGAGTGTTACTATGCACCCAAGAAAAATGAAAATTTATATCCACATGTTGTAAACTCCAAGCAGCTTTATTCAAAATAGTCCCCCATGCAAGCAATCCAAATGCCATTACATCATAAATTTATGAACGGGCAAAGTGAAATGTGGTATAATCATACAGTAGAATATTATTCAGCCATAAAAAGGAATGAAACATGGATGAACTTCAAAATATTACATAAAGAAGAAGTTAGACATAAAGGGTCACATTTTACATAGTTACTTTTGTGTTAAGTTTCTAGAATAGGTAAATCAATGGAGATTAAAAGTAGGATAATGGTTGCCAGTGGCTGGTAACAAATGAATGAGAAGAGACTGTTAAAGGGTACTGAGCTTTGAGAATAAAAGTCTCAGAACCAACCATTTAAAATCAGTAATGGTTGTACAAATCTGTGACTGTATGAAAAGCACTCAGCTGTGCCATTGAAAATGGTTATTCTTGTCTATATGCCTTACATCTCTCTCTCTTTTTTAAAAAAGTGTAGGGCAGCTCTAAAGAGATCACGGCTAATGTGTTTTGTAAGTCTATGGGCTATCGATATGAAATAGGACCTCATGTTTTTATGTTAACATTGTGGCCCTTTTGTATGGTAGTTTATGAGAACTGATTGTTTTATTGAATCCATGCCAAATACTCAGTCAGAACATCTAGTGCTTGGCTTAAATGATTCATCAGAGTGGGGTTTAGGTCATGGCTGTTTCATTGGCTCTGCTCACAGTGTTCTGCCTTATATCCTAAGCTTTTATTACCCAGACTATAATTGCTCCTGATAAGAGACACAAATTTAAACAAAACAACAACAACAAAAAAAAACAACTTTTTTTTTTTTTTTTTTTTTTGACACAGAATCTCACCTTGTAACTCTACACTGTCTCAGGGTCATAGAAATCCTCCTGCTTCAGCATTGCAAGTCCAGGGGCTACAGGTGTGAACCGCCCCCTGCCAGCATATCCTGAGAGGTGAGCATGGCACAGAGTAAGGAACTGTAACGTACACAAATAACATTTCCTTTGCTAGGTCATTCCAACCAGACCTGTCTGATGGCTGGGTATTTAATTCTGGAGATTCCCACCAGAGCGTCATGCGGATTTTTTTTTTTTTTATATCAACGAAACTTATGTGCATATACTGGTATTAGTACCACTCAGAACCTCAGGAAAAACACCGACTGTTTTAAGTCATGCTTATGAAAAGCTGTGTTGGCCCTCGCTCTCTTTTTCCTAACTATCAACTAAATAACTATAAACTAAATAGATAGGAAGAATAAATGGGCTGTGATTAACAAAATGGTAAATCCCAACACACAGGAAACACTGTGCTCTTGTTTTCTATGAAAACATGGCAGAAAAATTTTTTAAAGTGACTTATGAAAATGAAGGAAGGGTGAGGAACGGAAGCAGGCAGACACAGAGGGGTGATGGTAGTGAGGGAACAGCAGGAGCAGCAGGAGCAGCAGGAGCAGCAGGAGCAGCAGGAGCAGCAGGAACAGCAGGAACAGCAGGAGCAGGAGCAGCAGCAGCAGCAGCAGAGCAGGGGCAAGAGCAAAGTCTTTCCAATGTTTCCTCACTCCATTTTGAGATTTGAATGAACTGAGACAAGTGTGGACAAAGGTTACATCTTTGCATTGTGCTTTTTTTGTGTGTTTTATTTCCCATTTTCTAGTGGCCACAACTGAGTTTATTTTAAGCCGGTTTTGTTTTTAAACGTTAACTGAGTTTATTTTCAGCAGGCTTTGTTTTTAAACACTAAAGTTTTCTGTTGATGCTGTTGTTGTTTTTCTGGTGATGTGGAAAGTGAAGCCTGCTGCCTTACCCATTCCTCTGTGCTGTTGTGGGATGTACCCCTATGTACTGCTGCAGATAGACTCCCTTGGATGGAGGCCAACAATCCCTGTGAATATTGACAGCAAATCTTTGTCTGTATTCATAGACCCTTGGGATAAAGTGATAGAGAATGTGGCACGACTAGATTGAAAAAAAAAAAAAAAAAAGCCTGTGTATGGCACTGGTGGTGTGAATGAATAACCAGAACAATCTGTAGGTAGTAAAAAGGAACGCGGAGCCACCTACTTTCCCAGCACATGAATTCGTCTTGGATAGATGCCTTGCTCCTTGGAATGACACTTAACCCTTCTGGAACTTTCCTTAGACAGATCTGATGTGATAATGCAGGAACAGAGGACTTTCTGTTTTTTTTTTTTTTTTTTAAATCTCTGTCACCAGTGCTGTTGAAGGTAAATCCTACAAGGTACATATTCTAATGTGAAGTTTTGAATGACATTTTCTCTATTTGAAATAGTCAACCTTTTGTGTCTGCATGACCTGATTCCCCAACCAGAGGATGAGAACAGGTTCTTTAGTGTGTATGTTTCACTGTATGTTCATAGTGCTGGTGTAATAATTCTCCCAAAATGAAAAGATTCCTAGTTTAGACAGACATTAATCTCCAGTAAATATACAATCAAATATTAAAGAACAATTCATTATTTATTTATTATATATTTATTCATCAATCATCCATGTGCTACTTCATTACCAGCCATAATTTGTTAATGTGTTTGAAAATCAGTTCAACTCACATAACCTTATAGCAACTAAGTTAGGTAAGTTCTAGGACCATCATCCCCATTTTACAGCTGAAGGAACTGGGACATAGAGAATTATTACTGTGAGTGTATGATAAGAACCAGATGTAGATTTCCTACTAGGGCAGTCTAGCTACAGGCTCCTTCTTCCATGATTACCCCCTGATTTTTCAGATAGCCATGCCCTGCTGGCTGTAGTTTCTCTCTTTTTTTTTATTCTAGTCTTGATTAATGTCAATGACATCCCCTGTAGTACTTATCATGGGGACTTTGGGTCTAGCTTTTGTTGCTCATCCTATATGAAAAATATCTGTAAAAATAGCCCAGGCATTAACTTGCCCTCTGCCTTGTCAGTCTCTGGCTAACAATTAATATCATTGCTTTGATACTGCTGATCTGTTTCAATATAACTTATGCTGCTCCCCATCCTATTTCCTTCAAGGACCCTTCATTTGCTCAGGATGTTCCTGTTTAGATTTGTTTTTCTATTCTATTCTGGCTGTACAGTGTTGCTACCTTTAGATGGAAAATAGAATGTTAAGAACCACCTTGGTTTCTCAAGGCCTTAAAACAGCAGATCTTTGCCAAGCTCTCTCTGTTTCTGCATTACAGCTCTGATGGCATCTTACCACAACCTCAGCCTGCTTCTGGAAGCCAAGCAGCAGCCCAGCCAAGCTGTCCTGGAAAGGAGGTTTACCTGAGGATTTACATTTATCAAAACAGTTCTTTAAAGTTTTTTCTATGCTAATCAACAAAGGCCCATTGTACATGGGTTTGCCTAAAAATCAGAGGGCCAGTGTCCTCTGTAAATGTTGCCATCTTATTCTCCTCAGCCAGCCCATCAGCCACAGGATGCCTCTCTGTCTCCAATTGTCCAGGCATCTGCATATCACAAATAGATTTGATGTGAGCCAGTGAAAAAGCAGCACAGGGTGGAAAGGCAATTGTGGAGGAATCCTTTTAGTGTGTACCCCCTGTTGAGGATGGAAGAGATAAATGATCAAAGGGCTCACAACAGGCCAAGTTTCCTCTAAGAGAACATGGAAAAAACAAAGCTTGCTGTATTGAAGCATATGAGCTACTCTCAGCGCAGCATGGAGAAAGAGTAGGCCTGCACAATGCCTGGTTTATGCAGGCCAGCCTCTTCCATGTAACCGCATTAGGTATGCATTCAGAAGCAACCGCTTTTCCTGGCTAATAATCTGAAGTCCATCTGGGAGAAGCAGAATTTACACAGAGTGCTTATCCAGGAAAGTTTTCCTTTGAATTTTTTTTCTGTTTGTATTATCTTAGCGGCAGGTGCAAATGCTTTTTGGAAAGCTCATATTAACTAACATTGAATGATCACTTTAACTTGGAGGCTCCACTGTCTGGCTATGTAGTATGTGAACAGACAACACATAGAAAACAGACACTGAAACACCCTGTTCATTCCACGCTTTATGGCCACGTACCACATCCTGAAAGGTGGTAAATTATAGATGGCTCTTGAGATCTGTGCTTGCTCTGAGCTTCGCATTCCCACCACCCCCTTTCATGATGGACTGGAGTCCCCTGAAACCTTGAGCCAACGCCTTTCTTGATTGAAAGTCTTTCTGTTGAGTACTTTCCGTTGAGTATTTTGTCAATATGCTAAGAAAAATAACTAATGCCGTGGGCTTCTCCCTGGCATAATTACCTGTCAGGAGAAATTAGGTTACAAACATTTTGACAGTTAACATCTAGTCATTAATGTTGAACTTCCTGTTTTTGTCATGTCATTTACACTGACTCTCATTTGCTTATAAATTTTGTTACACAAAGACTGTAAATGGGCCAAGATCCTTACACTACTTTTTCTGTTGTGAGGTTGTTTATTGTTGCCCAGTATTCAGCTTGGTTGATTTACTTTCTTTTGTGCTTTTCTTCTTCCTTTTCTTCATTTTCTCTTTCTTTTTCTTCATCTTCTTCTTCCTCTTCCTCCTTCACCCCCTGCCCAACAGCCCACCATAACCACCTCCATCATCACCACCACCTCCACCACCTCCACCACACCCTGTTGATTAGAATTCAAGCATGATCTATTCATTCTTATTAGTTGAATATGAAAAGCAGAATTAGGAAAAAAAAAATGAGTCATCAGAGTCTTACAGTTCCAGGAAAAATAATTCTAGAGACAGAAAATAATAGCTGTGTTTGTACTCCAGATCCCAAAAAGATTTTTGCTGTTGTGTTTATAACTATGTTTCCTACCAATGTCCCTCATGAAATAAAGAGGCCAAACACAGACAGAAAGCAGGGAAAAGGGAGTCAGTACAGCAAGTAAAAAAGTTGAGTTGATAATTCAAAAAGCTAAGTGCCAGGCACTATACTAAGTCTCTTAAGTGCATTAAAGATATTTAATCACCACAGCTGCCTTAGGAGGTACTCACTACTGCCATCTCCCCATTTTACAGATGATAAAATTACAGAGGCTGGAAAGATCCAGAAATATGCTGGAAGTAGGACAGTGCCAAGATATGAAGGCAAGGGGGGCTCGGCTGTGGAGCCTGAACCCACCATCTTGCTGGAATAGTAAGCGTCTTATGTCATGGGGTCATAGAAACTTGGTACAGAAAGGAGATTAGACTGAAAGCCTAAGAGAGGATTGTGGTCTCTTATTTGAAGATATGGAGCGTTCCTTGTTACCAGGCCCTGATTGTGACGTTTACACTGGCGCTGCTTACTGCTGTAGATGGCTAGATTTTGATCCTAACCATGTCATGAAATCAACTATGTAACTCGGGAGGTCAGAAGGTCAAGAAACTTGGACACTCTGGATTTCGATAGACTTGAGAACGTAACACGGAGAGCCTTTAGTCACCTGCATTTTGACCTGACCACGGACTTGCTTTTTTTGTTGTTGTTGTTCATATTTTTTTGAGATTATATTATAGTTACATCTTTTCCTACCTATGCTTTTCTCCCTTGTACAGATACTCCCAAATATGTAAATACAACGTTCAGTCACTATTATGATATTTGTATGTGTGTTTTCAAGGCTGATCGTTTGATATTGGAAAACTGCTTGGTTATTAATGCTAGCATATTTATTGGTATCATCCTTGCTTAGGTCTTATTTAGGCAGTCATGTCGGCAAGGCTTCATGGGTGTAGTTTTTCTGACATTTCTAGGAATCACAATCTTACAGCAAACTTCCTGTTGTTTTAGCTCTTGCATCTTTTTGAACTTCTTGATACCCAGCTGGAGCTGACTAGAAAGTCAAAGGGATTCCCTGATATATCACTTCATCTTCCAAGTTTCATAACATCCAAAGTGATTTTTGTTAACATCTTCTTCAAATTTTAGTCGTGAAATTCTAAGGGAATGTATTCAATTTGTGAATATTCGTAATATTAGGGAGTTTGTTTCTCCATTGAGTAAACTCCAATATAGCATTTATAACAATAGCCAGTATAAGGATTGAACAATTGTCAGGTTTAGTATTGTCCTCAGTAATTAGGGGTAGTTTTGATAATATGGAATCATATAGACAGACTTATGCTATCAGGAAAAAAATCAAAAAGTTTGTTTTTCTCATCTCTGGAGTATTGATGGCCTTTTCTATTAGCCAGTTTGTACGCCATAAGGAAAACTGTCTGAACATCACACAGAAGGGATTGTTTGCTGCTGTGTGGCAGATGCCGCAATCAAGTTCCTTCTAATTAACCAGTATCAAAATCCACTCATTCATAAACTGTCACCATCAGCAGCAGGACAAATATGCTTCTCACGGCTACTGTGGACAGGTTGCCAGTCACTGGTGTACCCCATACGGGGCCTTAGCTTGACCAAAGAGCCCCTCTGCAGTTCAGAGCAGATGGAACCCCAATTGCTCTCATTAGGGCCATCGAGGTCCCAAACCACACCAGAGCTATGCAGTGTAAAGTGTCCCTCGGCCTTATTGAGAAGAGGCTTTTTTTTTGCAGAGGAATTTGACAGCATTCACATGGAGAAGATGCATGCAGACAAAGAAGCCACTGCAGCAGCTGGAGCAGAGGGGACACCACCACCTGATGACCCACTAGAAATAACTCAGGAGTCTGTATTGTTCACTTCTGGGCTCGGCCCAGCAGTTCTCCACCCTGCCCTCCAACCCCCCATAGCTCTGCTTTGCTGTGATCCTTATACAAGCTGCTATTCTTAAAATGTGGAGAATATTCATTTCAGCGCGAGGACTTCTAAAATGGCTGTCGGAGATGCATTTGAAATGGAACATGAGAGGATGCGCTGAATAGCTTTTCATGGTCTCCTATTAGGAGAGGAAAAACAAAAGAAAACATTGTTTGCTAGAAAGCATTATCTCATTGTCATTGTAATGAGCAGTGCTGCTGCTGTTTCTTTTTCTTCAGTCTGCCTAGGGGCCACCTTTTGTCATGGTACATCCCGCATATTAAGTAGGGGGAAAAACTAATCTTGTATTAATAACTGCACAAAAGAATGTGTTTTTGATAGGAAAAGGGCATTCATGCTCAGGGTTTAGCCTGCATTTAAATGAAGATTTAACCTTTACAGTTACTGTTTTTCTTGTGAAAAAAAAAATTACTACTTAAATTTCTCTCTTATATCCAAATCTAATTACAAATGTATCTTTATAAAGTAGGTATGAAGAAGTATAGATTTGATTTTACTAGTTGCATTTGAGATGAGGCTTACCTCACTATAACAGGACTGACACCATGCTGGAAAGTGCTCCTCAAATATTGGCCTCATGTCCTAGACAAGAAAGGCTACTCAGAAATTTCCACTATTTGATGTCATTGTGTATGTGATGAGAGTGAGACACCATTTCTCTGTGCAGCCTTGGTTGTCCTGGAACTCACTTTGTACACCAGGCTGGCCTTGAACTCAGAGATCTGCCTCCCTCTGCCTCCTGAGTGCCTAGCTGCAATTTGGTGTCTTTAACCAATTTTTTTTTTAACAATGTCAGTTATTGTTATTAAACATGTACCATTTGTTGGCCAATTCTTGGGTTGTATACCAAGCCAGAGTTTCTTATAAGTTTATTGTTCACTGTAACTTGCAAAATGAATGTTCTTAACCTCTACCTAAACCTCAAGGGCAGTGAAGCCAAAGGTGTGAGCAACATATAAGCCCACTGCAAACTCAACAAGAAGGCTAGGGTCTCCAACCTCAACCCAGGGTTTCCGCGGCCTGGGCTCCCGCTACATCCCATGAGCGAAACCTGTGCCATCCAAAGTGGTTTGCTACAGGAGCTTCTCAGCACTGAAAACGTAGCTGGGTGTCCCGAGGAGCCGTAGTCTTACTTATTTAACTTGAATTAGTTTAAATATAAATATTTACATTGCACAACTGTTAGTTTCCTAGATAGTCAAACTATAAACAAAGAGACAAATAACAGCAAACACACAGCGTTGTGCTGGACGAAGGTGACACTTGGATTGAATGATTTTTGGCTTTATGACCTTACTCTTCTCTTTGCCACTCAAATCCATTCATTTGGGGCTGTGGATATCTGAAGAGCTCCTAGCAACTTACTAGGAATAGTGAACCTTCAGGCCTCTGGCTGTATCATAAGTTTGCAGACAGGAGTGGTTTGACCACTGTATCTTTCTCTACAGTGCCTACTCAGTCCCATTTACCACCCATTCTTTTCTCTCTCTCACCAAAATACCATATAGACTTTGTCTTATTTTCCCAGACTGCAAGTCTTCCAAGTAGCAAAAAGATGACCCTGTTGAGCTCACTGTCAAAAATTTTCATTTCTTATTCAAAACATTATAAACTATTATCTATTATGAGCAGCTTTCAAATATTAGAATGCCGTAGGAGTACAATTATTCTCAGTGTGAACACTGAATCAAACATTTACCTCACTTACTCATCACCACAGTCATGAAGTCATAGGAATGTACTTCTCATCGTACAAAGGAAGAATCTTTCTGATGTACCACAAGGTCCCAAACTCTTTTGCCCCTGCCCTTCCTTACCTCCCAAGCTTGAGGTTTCTCTTACCTCTGCCACATAGTCATCTTAATTACAGGACACGTCTATGGCTCATGAAAAGAAGTAGACAGACACCGTCAGTGTGAGGAAAGTGCCTGTGGATGGCGAATCTTCTCCAGATATACCTTGGCAGAACAAGAAAAATGTTTAGAAGTTAAAACCATTTGAACTTACTTGGATTAAAAATGAAATCTGATTATTGCTGAAGATAAACTGCTGAGACTACATCTTGACAAAAAAATTAGATTAATAGAAAGATAAGATTTGATTAACTACCTAGGATCATCCATCAAGATTTCATGTGTTAAACTTGATTCTATTAGCTGAGGAAGAAACTCAGAAGCTGGGAGAAAGGTAGACATTCAATAGCAACGGTTCCAGAAAAGTTCCAGAAAATTTTCTCAATAGACTGCCAATAATAAGGGAGGAGGCAAAAACGACATTCTATCTATTAGTCATGCAGTCCTCAAATGTATCTCTCCAAAGCCGAGAACCAGGAGTACGCATGTATTTGCACCTGGTTTGACTTCTCTGATTCCAAGCTCCTTAGAGAAATGAGAATGATGTTATCAAAGGAATGTATCTCATGAGAAAGTAAAAGATGCAAGCAATTAGCCTTCAGATTTTAAGAGCTCAAGGATCTCCATATACTTTCCTTCACTGTGTGTTTCACTTAAAAATGGCATTTAATATTCTGTGTTCATTGTCTCTGTGTCTATCTAAGGATATATATTTTTATTCTAAGTCCTACCCTCCTGCCTTCTGGAAGGTGATGTGTTTGCAACCGTAGATATAAATGACAGTTTAAAAGTTGATATATGCACTAAAAGATAATTCTGTCTTGATCAAATCTTCCATGTAGCATTCTTAGCATGGTATATAATAATGTTAGCTGACTACTTGGTTTCTTAAGTGACATTTTCAAAGTATGAGACCACTTCCCTTGGTCCTAATTCCCTGACTGATAGTGGGACAGTGGTCCCAAGCACAGCTGCCACATTCGGACTCAGTGCCTGTGATAACTCTTACCCTACATAACAACTAATTTTATTTCTCCAAAAGTCAGAATTCTTTCTTTGCACCCCTCTTCAAATGGAAAGTCTCCATGTCTGGGAGTACTCAGGGATTGTCTAGGGAGTTATTGCAAATGAAGATAAATTGATACTGTGCCTAGGGAGCTCTGGTCAGATATGCAATTTTCAAAAAGATGGTGACTAGCCTCCAAAAGTATTCACATCAATGAAACATGACAGGTGTCACCAAGAACAGATATCCGGGCAAAGAGAAATTAGAGCCTCTCATGTCCCTACTCATCTGTGGTTTCCTAATTGCAGTTGTTGGCGTTAATTGACGCTGGTGCCATTTTTGATCAGGTGGGGCTGTCTTGAGTGCCTTGCATTTCCAAAGGGCTTGACATTCTGAGAGCCACAGCATGTTCAGATCAAATCTGCTTTCAACATGCCATGTTCAAGAATTCTCTTCCTGAAGGCCATTAATGAGAACAGCCTGGCAGATCCTTCCGGTCCTGAAACTGCAGACACTGGCCAAGACACTGCTCACGCTCTCTTTCCCACAGCTCAAGGAGTTGCAGGGAGTGGGAGTACTGCTTCAATGAGGAGTTACGTAATCACACATTTAGTTCTGAAAGCTATCTTTTCTCTTAAGTGATACTGCAGTGGGCTTCCAGCACACTCCCGGGAGCAATTGCCTTTAATAAATGTTTTCATTGGTTCGAATGAGACAGAGGTAATTTGCGGTTGCAAACAAGATTTCTTCTTTAAGAGCAAAGCATCGCTGTGATTTTAAATGCAGCCCAAGTCACTCTTTCTAATGATCTTGGAGGTGATTAAGTAAGTGCATTTTTGCTCAGGAGCCATCGGTTTTTTCAGGAAACAGCAAATGCAGAGCTCATAAAATATGTAAATGAAGATCACATGAAATATGTGGTTCCATTGACCACAGGTCACCTCTTGTTAGGTCTGTTGAAGATTTGCCCAGCTCATAGGACATGAAGCAAGGGTTTCATTCCCGCATCTCTGCGAGAGTTTATAGACTAAAACTCTTTCAGGATTTGGGGGGATGGCTCAGTGGGTCCGAGTATCTGCTTTGCCAATGTGACGACCTGAGTCAGCATTCATAGCACCCACGTAAGGAGTCAGGCATGACTGGGCATGCCTGTAACTCCAGCACTGGGGAGGAGAGACAAGCAGAGAATAATCTTAAAAGCTTGCTGGCTGGCTAGCCTAGCTGAAACTGTGAGCTTCTGCAGCAGTTACAGACCTTGTTTCAAGGGAATAAGGCAGAGGATGTTAGAAGAAGGTACGCAAACTCCCTCTCTGGCCTCGGCATGAATGAGGATGTCCGGGTGTGCACATTCATACATGTGCATGCATTACACACTTACATAGAAAACACACCACGAAACCGTTTCAACATCTAAAGCTTCATGATCTAAACGAAACGTAGATTTGGTGGGTGACAATGAACATTCCCTTTGGCCGTTGGATGTGAATTCTTAATCTGTAATATCTGCCATTGGAGATATTAAAGAATCATAGGTAAATCCATCAGCAGTAATGAAGTCATTACTGATGTTTTTATTATTACCAGTGTTATTACATTACCATCATTACATGAAATATTGTGTTCCTTCTGCATTAATCAGAAATATCCATCTGATCTTTCACATGCTTAACACAAATATAGATCTTCGAACATTTTATCAAATTCAGTTGAGAATTTTAGCTATATTTTTCGATCATGATAACTTCAACTAGGGCACGGTTAACTCTCAGCATCTTTTCCGGCTTGCTTGCTTTTGTCTTCGTCTGTAGGAAATGGGTGATATGCAATGAATGATGAGAGGCTGTCGAAATCCTTTCAGATTTCCTTCAAACTCTTTGGTTGTACAGACTCAACCATCAGTGTCTTCTCTCCAAATGACATTCAGGTTTTAAGTTGGCTTGAGTAAGAAACAGTATAGTTGCCACACTTGCATAAGTACATAAAACCAAGTGTTTCTGAGCAATGTGTAAAGACTCTGACCACTGTGATCTGTTGAAGCCAACAATGACTTCCACAGGGTGTTCATGTCTTACTCCTTATTGGGACATATTCCTCTAGAAATTTAAGACAGAATGGGAAGTGGGAACAGCGGAGCCCAAATTGAATGGGGTAAAGTTTAAGAGAGCTGAGTGGTGTACAGTTGAGAAACCTCAAGTGATTTTTGTCAAGCCTAAGAAAGAGAAAGCATGGAGAGAGTGTGCACACATGTAAAATTGTGCCCAGCCAAATTCTTGAATTGGAAAAACTAAGATATGGTGGGAAATAGAACAGTTTACTTTTACACTGGCTTAGAAGACAGAGCAATTTTCTTGAGTTACAGAGATGTTTTGTTTCTTGACTGAACCGATGTTATGGGGTGTATGAATTGTTTTTACCACATGTAAGTTTTTGTCTCAATGCAGACAAACACAAGCAAACAAAAAGAGCACCCAAAGAAACTAATCAAATAGGCGACTGAACTGAAAACAAGAGAAATAATTAAGACCAAAGAAATGCCTATTACTTCAAATAGGACATATGGACCACGTCCAACTTGCTGAACCAATAAGCTTTTGGAGATTGGAACCAGTTAGCTTGAGTGCTGGTGTTTAAAGAGTCATTGATGGGGAGTGAACAGAAGGACTAGGGCAAGCACATTACCCCAGCATTGGTGACAGGTCACAAAATAGGCATCTCTAGATTCCCACCACCAGCAAACCTTCCACCAGCTCTATACACTGCTCTCCAATAGCACACGCAACTGGAGCAAGAGGGAGCAGTGGCTAACATCTCACGTGAGAGTTTGATGACCCCCACCTTTTTAGAAGGGACACTCAGTAACTATAATCTGTGAGGGGCTTGCATAAGTAATTACAGCTGCTTGGACCTCAAAATAGTGATGCTACGTACTAGGCACAGAGATTCACTCCAAGATGCAAAACAAAAATGAAAAATGTATAGATCCAGATGAAATTTCTAAAGTGCGTGTGGGGTTTTGTTTCTTTGTTGTTGTTGTTGTTTTCTTTGTAAAGCTTTGATTTGAGCTCAAGACACCTAGCCTTTGGTTGCACAGTCCATCATGCTGCCTTTTGAAGAAACGCGTTGGAAGAGCAGATGGCAAATAGAAGTGCTTTTTTTTTCAGCATTTTGCGAGATTTGTGTTTAAGAATGAAAATATATCTTATCTGTGCTAACAAAGTTAAGGGAAATGACACATTTTAAAAGATTACCTGACAATGTATTCTTAAACCCTCACAGTTTGGTTGCTATCTGAATTAATTCTTTGGTGAATAAAGATAAAATTTATTATTTCCCACATGTGAAATTGTGTGCTTAATGCTTTAAATGAATGGCTTGACTTACCTTCATGTGAGTACTTATCCTGTTTACTGGGAGAGAAGCCATAATTTGCAAAGGTAATTTGATGCAGTTCCTAACTAGACCATGTTTGTAACTTTGCAACATAAAATCCACACTCTGAAAATGCTATCTTTGCAATTTCCGACTAACAAAAGGTGGAGAACTTGTCTGTGTTCCTAAAATAAGCATAGCAGAAATCAAACAAACCTCATTCTCCTAATACAGTCTTTGAAATAATTACTCATTATTTTGGGTGGCCAACCTCTGCTTAATGGCCAAACAAGGCCAGGTAATCCTTGATGTCTTTAAAACACATCTGTAAGAATGATGATTTATGTCCCTGGCACATCTGAATACCCTCTGATGATTCTACTTTTCAAGTCTAAACTTTCTTATTCCCAATAAACTGAACTTTTTTGTTTAACTGAGAATCTACTCATTCCCTTGAGTTAACTAAAGTTGGTCTTCTTGTTAATGATGGAGGAAGGAAACTACTGAAGTGTGAGTGTGAAAACCTACATAGTCTTTATTCTATTGACCCATAGCAGTCGCTTTATGAGTTGTAGACTCTCAATGAAAGCAGCCACTCAAACATTGCTTTTTAGGTCATCTATGACTCAAATAAAAAGAAAGACAATTTAAACACAAACTTGTGTTTGTAACAGGCAACTTCCAAAATTGGATAGTGATATGAAAAGGCACCAAGACTCCTTAAAAACTGGGAAAATATGAATTTATACAACAACGCTATGCCAGGACATGCACTCCTAAATGGCTAAAACAAGAGTGACTGACAGGGCCCCGTGTTAATGGTGGTGATAGGGAGCAGCTGGGTCCCTCACTGTGGGAGAATAAATTAATACAGCCACTTTGGAAAATTGACAGCATTTTTAATGATGAAAATTATACACCCTGTCATCCAGCAATTCACCTTTGAGGTATATATCCGAGACAAAAGTACCGTGTGTTCCCAACAGACACGGAGGTGCATAGTACCACTCTGATAATAGCACACAATGGGAAGCCACCCAGATGCTACTGTTAATGGGATGAAATTACCATTTAGTTACACAATGGAACGGTTCTGAGCAATAAAAATGAACACATGTGTCCCGTACCTAACAACCTGCACAAAGCTCCCAAACACAAGGCTGAGTAAAAGAAGTAAGAACAAGACATGTTCTATGAGAACCCACATTAATGAAAGTTAAAAAGAAACAGACGAAATTATGCATGATGACAGAAGTCAGGTGAATAATTTCTTTGGGGAAAAGCTGGGTTGGGGGAAGTGACTGGGAGAAGGCACAGGAGGGACCTGGGGGTTGCCGGCAGTGTTCCGCTTTTTTATTTCTGTGGCATTTCCAAAGGCATAATCTCCTGCGGGGAAATGTACCCAAAGTTATATGTACGTTGTTGGTAACATGTATCCAGTTTTAAAAGTTTAATTTAAGATAATTTCTTTCAAACAAGGCCTGAGGAGATGAGGAAGAGTGAACACAGTCCAACTGTGCACAGTGTGTGTATTTACCTAATTTTCCTTTCTGAGGTTCCAGTTACCTCCAATCAATGAGAACACAAAAATAGGAAACGGGAAATCCAAGAGGTTCTCCGTCAGTGGTTCTCAACCTGTGGGTCACAACTTTTTGAGGAGAGGGTGTCAATGACTCTTTCATGGGGGTCTCCTGGGACCATCAGAAAACACAGATATTTACATTATGAGCCATAACAGTAGCAAATTTCCAGTTCTGAAGTAGCAACGGAAACAATTTTATGATAGGAGGTGACCGCAATGTGAGGAAGTACATTAAGGGTTGTAGTATGAGGAATGTTGAGCACCACTGCTAAACATACTTGCATGTTGACTTGCATGCCATTCTAAATGTCACATGAAATCCATGATGTTTTTGCTCTGTGTTCCAGGGCCAGGAGCAATTTTTTGTTCCGTGTTCTTGCTGTATTTGCTATTCACTGGGAGTCACCTAATACAGCAATTGTTCCTCAGCTCCACTGCCATAGGATCTTGTGTTCTAGTAAGTCTCATTTTACTTCTCGTTAAATTGTGAAGGAGGAGATTAGCTGGGAATCTCCAGTACTCAGGGAGGCTGAGGCAAGAGGGTTACAAGTTCCCAGGCCTACCAGGTAAATACAAAACTAGTGTGTGACTTAGGGAGACCCTGTGTCAAAATAAAATGTAATGAACAAACAAAATAATAGGCTTAGTGGTAGAGCATGTGCCTTGGATGTGCAAGACTGTAGACTCAGGTCTCAGTACTGAAGCAGAGAGAGGGAGAGAGAGTGGACAGTGTTGAGGGGAGATCATTGCTAGCTTGGTTGCTCACTCCAAGCTACCAAACCAAAAAGAATGCCATGCAGGACTGTGCGATGAGGTATGACCATACTCTACAAATACAAGTTTAGAAACTATCAAGAGTTTCGGGCATTTAACAATTCTCTGCCTCTAATGCATGAGGACAAATGATGGGCAGATGGTTGCAATATTTAGATTGTTGGGGAAGTGTTTATACCTCCCTGCTCTACTGTAATGTTGCAAAAACGATTGAGAATGCGTATGAGTAAGACCTGTGCATGGAGAAAAGAAGACGATCTAAACTAAGGGGAAAAGCTAGGACAGTTATCTTGAATATTTTCATGTGCAAAGATTTACACGTAAACACAAAACAATTAGCAGGATTTAAATGGACATGTTTTCTACACCTACATATATATTGGCCAATCATTTACCAGGCCTTTCCAGTTATTGACAAAGAGAAGGTTTTAGAGTCTTGGAAGCGTGATTCTCCAGGACTTTGGACTCAGGTCAATAGACTAAACTACTCTTTCCTGGAGAAGAGGAAAGTGAGTTTGGCCTGTGACCTGCAGATGACCAGGTGCCCTTGGTCTGTGACCAGCAGATGACCAGGTGCCCTTGGCCTGTGACCTGCAGATGACCAGGTGCCCTTGGCCTGTGACCTGCAGATGACCAGGCACCCAGACATTTAAGCTTGGCAGTTTCTGTTTTTCCATATCAAGTTGGCATATGCTTTTCTTGTTTCTTAAAATTGCAATCTGTCTCCTGGAAATCTATCCAGAAAGAAATATATATATATATACACAGAACACATTTTGTAATGAAAATGCCAGCTGAGTACAAAAGTAAAATGGTTTAATTTTATACTATGATGAGTACTTATATGTTTTCTTCTGCAAATATAAATAGATAGATGTGCTTTTATATGTTGAAAACCATCTATTAAGTAAAAAATTGGTGTTCCCTCTCTGCAGTCAGTACGCAAAGCTTCAGTACTCCTCTGAGCCTCTCCCCTCCCTCCTCCCTCTTTTCTCTTCTCTCTTCCTCCTCTCTCCATGTTTCCCCAGGCCTCTAGCTACTATCTTTTGTACAGTGCACATCTGTGACAGACACTATCTTCATTTCCCTCTAACTACATGTTTAAAGGTTTGCTTATGAAAATCAACACCCAGTTCTTTGCCCCCTCCACAGACAATCTGCAATAAAGGTATTTTTCTCTCAAGTCACCAATGCCTCAGTTATGGGCTTTCTCCTCCATCCCAAGTTTGGAGGCTGTAACAAAATTGCTTAGCTCTCATAGATAGAGGCTCTACGTTTGATGTCTCTTTCTCTGCTATTTAGCTAATTTCTACCCAGCTGAAAAAGTTGGAAGAGCTAAGTAACAGGAGTCACCCTTTCATGCCTTCTTAAACTTTTCCAAGAGGAAAGAAAGCCTTGAAAAGGTAATTTTTAGTATTGTTACATTTATTACCATTATTAATTGTGTCTGTGTGTTTCTTTGCATGGGTATGTGAAAGTAGAAAGACAACCATGGGAGGTGATTCTTTCTACAGTCTGGCTCTCACGGAAGTAACTCAAGTCCTCGGTGTTGGGGGCAAACTCCCAAGGTTGCATTTTTAATCTAATGAAAATATAAAGGTGTCATGATTCCTGGGACTGTCTGAAGATGCCTCATAGCTCAGCCATTTCTTGTTTCCTCTCTGGTCCCATCATGTTCCTCACTGTTCCGTGCCTCTCTCACCAACTCTTCCCACGAGGCCTGACATTTATTTTGTCCTTAGAATAGTTGTAGAGTTACTTGAATTAAAAAACAACAACAGAAAACCATAAACAGACATAAAAAAAGCAAAAAGAAAGAAAAGAAAAGAAGAGAAGAGAAGAGAAAAGAAAAGAAAAAAAAAAACTGACCCTGGTGATAAGGTTTCTGTAACTCCCAGACACAGATTGCTTGTGCTCTGGGCAACAGTTCTTTCTCCCTGTCTGTGGCTCAGTTAGATGGTCTGAGAAGCAGAGGTAGACTTTCCGCTCTCAGAGCCTGAGAAGGAACACTATGCGTGGAGTGTTTGGTAGTCAAGGAATACATCCAAGCAGCGGATAATATAAACTCTAGAAATCTAGAGATAGATATGGACCTTGCCCTGGAGGAAAGTCTATTTAATTCAGGTTCTGGGATTCAGAGTATTGAAAAGAGCATACCAGATAAGCCTGGAACATTATCAGACAGAAGCATGTCCCAACAGCATACCAGATAAGCCTGGAACATTAACTCAGAGAAGCATGTCCCAAGAGGTCAGCTTGTCCTAAGTGATGGAAACCTACCAGTTATTTCTTCTGGGACGACAAAGGCTCTATGTTTGCCCTCTGAGCAGTGACTGCATCACAATAGCACTTCATTGCTGTCTTGTTCTAGCTTAAGGACCAAGAAACTGCCTTCCCTCACTCTTAGCTCCAATCTCTGCTGGATTTGCTGTGCTGTCACCGCTGTCCATTTTACACCCACTCCTCAGCTGGCCCTGCCTGAAACGGAAAGCCAAGTGATTTTTCTGGACTCCTAGATACCTGTTTTTTTCCCCCCTCTGTCTCTCAGTTCCCTGAAAATCAGGCTGAGAGCGGTAAAGGATGGCATCCTTGCTTTGAAAACTGCCATCAGTAATAACCAATAACTGTGTTAGATGTCAAGTTTCCCTTCCTGCCCCACAGGGACACACACACAAAGAATCTGCTGAAGGAAAACAAAGCAATCACTTCAAATGTAACCAGACACATTCCCAAACTGAAAGCATGACTCACCCTGCACATGCAATATTGATATTTCAGATTATATATAATTGAACCGAGGTTGCAGTTTATTTTCCAAATGCAAACATGTGTTTAATTAGAACAAAATGTGCATCCCTGTAACGCTGCATTTTAAGTACCAACTTCTAAAGTTTATTGATTGATGATTATTGTGGGGAAACATGAGCTCTTATGCATAAATCTTTTGACAGGAGCTGTCTGTCAAAAATAATGATCCTTTTAAAACTCATGAATAAATAATGATGCAGGCCCACTTTACATAAAAATACATACTCATTTACACTCTGTCCACTGAAATGAAATATGGTTATTTAAAATAATGACTCAGTGATGGGAGAGTAATGAAACATTATTAATTTAATACACGTGGTATTTTATACTCACTCTCAAATGACACGCATCTATTTTCAATATTAACACATCAGGCCTTTTTTTTTAAAAAAAAAAAAAGACTTAACAGAATGTCTGGTGTGGAAAATCCTTTCATGGGCGATAGTGTGTTTTTTTTTTTAATTCTGCCAGGCTGGGGTCTTACTTCAGTTATAAGCTAGACAGTAACAACGCAGCTGTGGCTGGGATAGTTTTATTTTCTTCCTGACTCAGATTAGCCAGGATCCTCTCATCCCCTGAGAGAAAGCATGATGAACCCAGAGATAGAAACAGAACACTTTTTTTCTTCATCCTTTCTTTCCGTGATACAGTCCTTCCCTAACTCCACCGTCACTCTCCATCTCAGTGTCATTGGCCCATGTTCTGGATGTTTTCCCAGGAAGACGGGTAGGAAGCTAAGAAAATTATATTTCTCTTTTCTCTTTAGGGGACTTAGGCTCACTTGTCCCCCTTGGCTGGTCCATTGGTTTTCTCCTGCTTCTTTTCTCTCCTATCATGCCCCTACATAAGGAGTGCGTGGAGAAGGTAACCAGGGAAAAACAGAAAAGAAAAATCATAGCTTCTTCTTTTCCTCCATTTTAAGGCCTGTCACTCTTGTTAGTATTTAAAACTGGGTTTTAAAAGCCCGAGTTTGGGGCTCTGAGGAAAGCAGAAGCCCATTTCTGACGCCATTTTACTGATGGGAAAACCGAGCCAGGGTGAAATGCCGTGCAGCATCTGTGCACGCTCCCACCTTCCACTCTGCAAGCAGAAAACCCATGCGAGGAAACACGATGTTTATCAGAATGGAATTCTTTCCCAGGCTCACAGTGGGATGTGCCTGAGCATGGGTCCTCTGAGCCCCTCTCCTGTCATGCCAAGACAAGGCCTGCTGTCACAGTGACGTGCTATTGTCCAAATAGTGAAATGATGCCCATGAGTTTAAGAGAAAAAAAAAAAAGCTTCATATTTTCAGTCAGCTTATTTAAATAACTTAGCTGGTGTTTTGCCTACAGAAGACCTCCATATTTGGTAGATAAAGTATTGACTGCTCCTCAAATTCAAATCAGTCTGGATTTAACAACTTTTTGAAACCTTTGTGATAATTTCGATCTCCTGTCATGTTGCTGTAGAAAGTTTGGGAATCCTGAGGTTGCCATGGAGACCTTAAAGACAAATAGCAAGTAAAATTAAGCTTGAATCCTTGGCTGACGTCAATCATTGCTTAAAATATATTTGAAAGGTCTTACCTTAAATGCCTCTCAAATGAATATTCCATGCTCAAGAGTGATTTAAGGTGATTCATAAGAATCTACACCTACAAACATGATTAGGTATGCTTCCCACATGATAACATGGACACGACACCAACACATTATCAATATAGGGTAAACTGCAGCCTGCAACTCATTTTCTCTTTAATCATTTTGCACATGAGACCTCTCTGTGTAGAGAATGAAAATGGATTTATTTCTATACATTTTCTTTTTGTTGTTGTCGTTGTTTTCCGAGTATTTACATGACGCGAGCGGCTGGTTCCTTAGACATTGTCCCAGTGCCCTTTTTCCACTTGATACATGTGTTCTTATCCTCTGCCGGTAAGGCATTGATTTTTATAGCATCAGCAAACATTATTGTTCTAACATTATGCTATTACATTTAGGAAAAATACAGTTTACTTTTGGTTGTGTGATAGGAGGCATCACTAAGCGACAAACTGTAATTCCTGCTAAGTGCAGCGCTGACTTGGGTCAGCTTGAAAGAAAGAACTTTACAAAGACAAATCACAGAGCTGAAAAGGGGCCATGTGCATTGTCACAATCTCTGATGTTCCCAGAAAGGAGATGGAGCCACCAGGGGAAGTGCAGCATAATTAATTCAAACATTTCTCTGGAAGAAATTTTGACTGTTTCTAAATATGCACACCAGTTGGGAATACTTGCCTTTTGTAAATAAATCTGTTTAAATTGGTACCTCAGAGAGATAATTTCTGTTACTGGTTTTAGTTTGTCTCTAAACGTGTACATACTTTTAGTATTTGCGCGCTGAAGTAACAACATTGCCAAACTAGCAACTGGTAAGCAAGTTGTGGTGTGTGGCCTCTCCTGCCAGGGCCACCTGAAGGCTGGACCTTTGCTCTGGGGTCAGTGTACCATTTTTTTTTCTTTTTTCAAAATCAGGTGGTTTTGCCACCAAACTGGTCATCATAACCGGCCCATTCAAAGCCGAGAATGAATCACACTCATGCTTCTACAGATGACCTAGCTTTTAGAACATTGAATAATTAGAAAAAAACAAAACAAAACAAAACAAAACAGAAAACAATCTATTTTGTGGAGGAAAACAAGATAGCCTGAAGTTACTTTTTCCAGAACACTAACTTATTTTATATCTGGAGCACATGAAACAGACAAAACTGGACATTCAAGGGACAGGCTTCACACACAATAAATTATTTGCTTATAACATTTGCTGTTGCTGTTTTGTATTTTTATTTATTTATTTATTTATTTTTGTACAGTAGAGACGTATTTTAAAGGAAAAGCATGAAGATCTAGTAAGGAAAACTTCCTGACCCTTAAGGTAGGCAGGGCTTGAGTTCAGTGTCTGCCTCCGTGACTTGGTTGGCTATCTCTTCTCTGCATGACAAGTTGCTCCTAGGTCCTGAGGACCATTACCTCAAAAGCATAAAATTGAACCAAACTATTAAAACACGAAGTGGTAAAAGAGCAAATATGGTGAAGTTTAAAGACCAGAAGTAGAACAGGTCTTTGTTTAGGAGAGTAGGGTGAACAGCTTTTGGTTTCTGTGTGTAATATTAATTTTATATGAACGCTAGTTACACAGTATTTTTATTTGGTAGTGTAATGAGCCTTATGCTTTCAATATCATGATTTTCTGCATGAATATATTTTATTAAAGGTAAAAAGGGGGGAGATGATACAAAAAAGGTAGAAGCAAATATTTTTAGTAGTGCTTTCTTCCAAAATTCTGCTGACCTGTAAAAGCTGTCTTCTTGTAAATCAAATAACTGACTGGAGGATGCTGTCTCCAGTGTTTACGGATGCTCAGGGCAATAAAGAGTTTCTCCCTAATTTTTCTGTTTGTTTTTTTTTCTCCAGGTCATATGGCTTCCAATAGCCTTTCCATCTTCCTTTCTTGGTTTCCTCTAATCTGCTGCAGGCAAGAGAATAAACTGATAATGAAGTTTATCGAATCTTTGATAAGCCTGATGATCCCATGCTGTAAGATTTTTGCAGTAAAACCCCTAAGGACTTGAATGAGTGTGTGCTGCAAGCTCAGCATTGCTGAACTCTGACCTTGGATGAATGGGTCAGCTCTTTACCTAACTTAGAAAGTCACGGCCTTGGAGAGGAGCTCAGTTTTTCCCAGTGCCCTTCCATGCAGATGGAGATCGTCTGGACAGAAGATAGTCTTTTTCTTTACTCTCTTTCTGAAGGTGCTCAAAGATTTTCTAAGCAATTGTGTTGCTAACTCAAAGACTTTATACTCAAATGTTTGTGCGAATGGGAGCATTTGTTCCCTTTATACACCACATTTTCATTATCCATTCATCACGTGATGGATCTAGGAGCAGCTGAAAGCTTGATTCCTTGCCTCTAAAGACACAAGCTTATCTCAGATTCAAGATGTCATAGCCAAGCTTTAATGGCAATGTCATAAAACCTGAATGAGTAAAGGGAACAATAGACAACAGAAAACTGAAAATACATGAGATCTCCCTGAGTCAATATCTAGCAACTGATAACCTCTGTTTTGTTGTGACTATTCTGCCAGCTCAGGCAGGGTGGCCCCTGCCTTTCTCCCAACACAGTGTATAGTGAATTATGTAATACATATTTACGGAACAGTAAACTCTGTATTTTCTATACACATCAGCAAGCAGAGTTCAGTCCTCAGCCTGTACCCTTTATTCCCTCCACTCAGTATTTTATGGCAGGTAGTGGGTTGCCTTGCAATTTGACCACAAGTGTTAAGCTTGTCATGTTTTTCTCAGGTTTGAACACATGTACTCATTGAGAATGTCTTTGTTTGCATCTAGCCTGTCCTTTATACTACTTGAAATACCTTTTGATGAACAGAATGTTGGTTTTGATATAGTTTTGATGAACAGATGATTGGTTTAGATATAGTTTTGGTTTTGCTCTTGTGGCAAACATTCCTGCGCTGTGCAGATCATGAAGATAACCTTGGATTGCAGCAGCTTTATCTTGTTTTGATTTTTACTTGTGGATCTTGAGTGTATCTAGAATTGACAGTTTAACATGGCATCAGGTAGGGAACCATGATTTATTTTATCCAGTATCAGTATGAATATCCAGTATGACAGGACTGGGCAGCCATGCTTTCTCACAGTCTTGTAGTTGCTCTTTATTGTCACTCAAGCATTGACGCATAATAGGAATTGTTTTTGGTTTTTAATCTATGCTGCTTATTTACTCCTCACTGGTCAGTGACTAGTGTCTTAGTTACTGAGATTTATAGTAGAACTTGATAGATGAGGGAACAAAAAATCATGTCCCCCTTCCTTCCACTTCTCCTCTTCCTTATTTTCCTCAGAGGCTTACCTAATTGTCATCGCTATCATCACTCCATAAACAAGAGCCAAGTTTTTCAAACATCAATGGCTTTGAAACCATACAAACCAACAAGAACATTATAATGAGATTTTCTTCAGTGTTTGATTGAATCAACATGAAGAGCCTTGCCTATATAAGCCTGGGCCTTCCAAACTACAAGCACTATCACTATGTTTTAGATTGCCTTGAATTTCTCCTATTAATAATATATACATTTCTGGATCTTATTTTCCATTTTTTGTCCATTAAAATGTAATTTATATGCCATGTGTAGTGACATACAGAAGACAAAGGCAGGGGGGGATGTCTGAGTTTGAGGCCAGTCTAGTGTATATAAAATTCCAGGACAGCCATGGCTATGTATATGCACACACACACACACACACACACACACACACACACACACACAGCAACTGATTTAGAAGCATCTCATTTTTATGGAGTATACTTACAAAGATCATAACTTAATTCCAGTAAGTTTTTACAAGTTAAATTCAAAAAATATTTTTAGGTCAGACAAATTTCTTTTTCTCTTTTCCTCTTTGTTTTGGGGATTTTGTTTGTTTGTTTATCTTTTCTTTTTTCTTTGTTTGTTTGTTTTTCTTTTCTTTTTTTTTCTTTCTTCCTTTGTTTCTTTGAGACAGGGTCTTTCTGTGCAGCTCTAGCTGTTCTGGAAGTTATGTACACCACGGTGGCCCCAAACTCAGAGATCTGCCTGCCTTTGCCTCTGCCTCCCAAGTCTGGGATTAAAAGCATGTGCCACCACGACTAACTTTATTTTATTTTCCTTGACTAGGATTTCCAATACAGTGTTGAGTAGAAGTAGTTACAGCAAACAACATTGAATTGTCACTGTTATCAAACGAAAAGACAGCCACATGTTAGAAATAAGTAGGCGCTGTTGTAGAGTTTTCAAGGCAGCCCAGTAAATCTTCTTTGCCTAAGATTAATTTTTAAATTCATAAATCTATGTTGTACTGTGTTGGCTACTTTTTAATATATACACTAAGAAAAACAGTTTTAAAAAACCTTATTCTATCAATGATGTAAGTACATTGATTTTTTTTAATGTAAAAGCAACTGTAAATTCTGGAACTGACCTAAGTTCCGGCTTAGACACCTGTGCCTACATTCTCAAATTCAATTAATATTACAATTAAGAGTTTTTCCATCAAATCTTCCCTACCAAGAGTACGCAGTGTATGAACAATATGGTGGACAAGAGAGACCGCAGAAGATAGACGTCCATCAAAGGCCCCAGTTCTTCGACGTACAAAAAAAAAAAAAAAAAAAAAAAAAAAAAAAATCCTTCTGTTTCGAGGTGGTTGAACAAATGTTTCTCCAAAATCTCATCTTAAAAGTTATTTAATAAGCTATTGGGACTACAGTTGCAGGTAACAAACATGCAGGTATCCACAGGTGGATGCCCAACTTTACTAGCTGTGATGTTTAAAAATTCTTCATTGTCTCAAGCGCAGTACATGCGTTGGAAGGTCAAAGGAAGAATTGGTCAAGAAAACATGAACAGAAGCGTATGACAAAAATGAGTGTTTTAGTTGACATTAACAAATAATATATAATTTATTGTTTATTACAGAAGTTGGCTCTCTCCCATGGGGTGGGTCTCAAGTTGGGCCATTCATTGGTTTGCCATTCCCTCAATCTCTGCTCTATCTTTAGCCTTACATTACTTGTAGGCAAGAAAAAAATTGGGATGGAAGGTTTTATGGCTGGGTTGGTATTCCCCTTCTTCCACTGAAAGTCCCATCTGGCCACAGAAGGTATAGACTTCAAGCTCCTTAACCCTTACTGTTGCTGCTAGAAGTCTCAGCTAGGGTCACCCCCATAGACTCCCGGGAGCCTCCTCTGTCCCACAGATGCTCTCCCCCATTTCTGTTCTCTCTCAGGGCGTTCCCCCACCCCTCACTCCCATCCTCTCCACACCTGATCCTCACCCTAGGAAGCCTCCCTACTCCCTCTTCCACTAAGTTCCCTCCCTCCATCTACCTCAAGTGTCTGTTTTATTTTCTCTTCTGAGTGAGATTCAATCATCCTCCCTTGGGCGATCCTTGACTTCTCTGGGACTAAGGATTGTAACATGGTTATCCTGTATTTTTTATCCACTTATAAGTGAGTATGTCCCATGTGTACTTTCTGGGTTACCTTGCTCTGAATGGCCCATTTGCATGCAAATTTCATGATTTCCTTGTTTTTAATAGCTGAGTAATATTCCATTGTGTAAATGTACAATTTCTTTATCCATTCTTCAGTTGAATGAGGGTCATCTAGGTTGTTTCCAGTTTCTGGCTATTATGAATAAAGCTGCTATGAACATGGTTGAGCAAGTGTCCTTGTGGTATGGTGGAGATATCTTTTGGGTACATGCCTAGGAGTGGTATAGATGGGTCTTGAGGTAGGGCCATTTCCAATTTTCTGAGAAAGAGCCAGATTGATTTCCAAAGTGGTTGTATAAGTCTGAAGTTTCACCAGCAATGGAAGAGTATTCTCCTTTCTCCACATCCTTGCCAGCATGTGCTGTCATTTGAATTTTTGATCATAGCTATCCTGACAGGTGTAAGATGGAAGGATCATTTTGATTTGCATTTCCCTGATAACCAAGGACATTAAACATTTCTTTAAGTATTTCTTGACCATTAGAGATTCCTCTATTGAGAATTCTGTTTAGCTCTGTATCTCATTTTTAATGGGGTTGTTTGTTTTATTGGTGTTTAATTTCTTGAGTTTTTTATGTATTTGGATATTAGCCCTGTGTTGGGTATAGGGTTGGTACAGATCTTTTCCCATTTTGTAGGCTGCCATTTTGTTCTATTGACAGTGTCCTATGCCTTGCTGAAGGTTTTCATTTTCATGAGGTCCCATTTATTAATTGTTGATCTTAGTGCCTGAACTGTTGGTATTCTGTTCAGTAAGTTGTCTCCTATACTAATGTATTCAAGGCTATTCCCCACTTTCTCTTCTATTAGACTTAGTGTATCTGGTTTTATGTGAAGGTCTTTAATCCACTTGGACTTGAGTTTTGTCTAGGGTGATGGATATGAATCCATTTTTAGATTTTCTACATATAGATAGACATCCAGTTACACCAATACCATTTTTTGAATATGCTTTCTTTTTTCTATTATATGGCTTTGGCTTCTTTGTCAAAACCCAGGTGTTTGTATATGTGTGGGTTTATTTCTGGGCCTTCAATTCTATTCCATTGATCCACTAGTCTGTTTCTATGCCAGTATCATGCAGTCTTTTTTTTTTTTTTAATTAAGGTGCTCTGGAGTGCACCTTGAAAACAGGTGATACTTCCAGAAATTCTTTTATTGTACAATAAAAGCTATTCTGGGTTTTTTTATTTTTCCATGTGAAGTTGAGAATTGCTCTTTCCAAGTCTGTAATGAATTGTGTTGGGATTTTGATAACAAATGCATTGAACCTGTAGATTGTTTTTGGTAAGATGACCTTTTTTACTATGTTAATCCTACCAATCCAAGAACATGGAACATCTTTCCATCTTCTGATATCTTCTTCAATTTCTTTCTTCAGAGACTTGAAGTTTTTGTTATACAGGTCTTTCACTTGCTTGGTTAGGGTTACCACTTTCCCTTATGAACACTGATGCAAAAATACTCAGTAATATACTCACAATCCAGAACACCTCAAATATATCGTCCATCATGATCAAGGCTTCATCCCAGGGATGCAGGGATGGCCGAATATACAAAAATCTATCAGTGTAATCTGCCATATAAACAAATTGAAAGAAAACACCACTTGATCATCTTATTATGTCCTGAAAAATCCTTTGATAAAATCCAACATCCCTTCATGTTAAAAGTATTAGAGAGATCTGGAATATAAGATGCATACCTAAACACAAAAAAAGGCAATATACAGCAATGCAATAGTCAACATCGAGTTAAATGGAGAGAAACTGAAAGCAAATCCACTAAAAGGAGGGATAAGACAAGGCTTCCCACTCTCTCCATATTTATTCAACATAGTACTTTAAGTTCCATTAGAGCAATAAGACAACTAAAGGAGATCAAGGAGATACAAACTGGAAAGGTAGAAGTCAAAGTATCACTACTCACAGATAACATGATAGTGCACATAACTGACCCCCAAAATTCTTCCAGGGAACTCCTATAGCTGATAAAACCTTTAGCAAAGTGTCTGGATAAAAAAAATTTAACTTTAAAAAAATCAGTAGCCCTTCTTTATACAAGTGATAAATGGCTTGAGAAATTAGGGAAACAACCCCCTTCACAATAGTCACAAATAATATTTTAAGCTTAGAAGTTTCATGCATTTGTTCTTAATATAATATTTTTATTATTTCCTGTGATGTATTTTGCTCATACTCACTCTCTTCTCTTCCCCTTAGCTACCCCCAGATCTATGCCCCATCTCTCCATTCCCACCTTTTCTCCGGTTTATGTCCTTCTTTTATTTACTTATTTAAAAAAAAATAACTCATAGAGTCCAACATGTGCTGGCTCCACTCTCCTAGATGCATACCGTCCATGAGAACGTGGTTAGTTTATCAGGGGAAACATCCTTTGAAAATCTGCCTCTCTTTCCCTGCAAAGCTCACAACAATCAGTTGTTCTTCAGTTGGGGATAGGGGCACAACAACTCTCCCCCTTTCCTTACAGGTGTTGGCTAGCTTGATCTCCTACAGGGCTTACACAGGCAACCACAGCTGCTGTGAGTTCGTGAGGGCAGTGTTCCCTTCAGGTCTCAAAGACACTATTTCACCTGGAGAGGAGGTGGGTGGGGTAGGCAGATGGGAGAATAGGGGAGTGGGAGGTTGGGGTGGGGGGTGGGGAGTAGTGTGATGTCAATACTCATTTGAGGTTAGGCATTCCCTGACTTAATACATTACACTTATTTCACAAGTAAGTTGCCTTTCTGGGTTTACACACACACATACGACAGACACACATACTCACACACACGCACACACACACACAATTACTTCAGAGCTTTTACACTGATTTTTTTTCTAGCTAAACTTTATCGTCATCGGTGTGATTTTAAGTATTAGAATGAATTAGCAAATAGATATTAAATAAAACTATAGACAATAAACTAGTAGACATAATAAATTATAGACAATATACTGATAGACACAAAACATTTAAACTTTAAAACATTATGTGGATGACAGGAGTCAAATTTGCTGCATAGCAGCAAATGCTCTTAACCACTGAGCCATCTCTCTGGTGCCATCGCTCACTTCTTCACGCGTTAATTTGTTAAGTATAATTTTCTTTAAGCATTCCCTCACTCCTTAGCTTTAGTATTATATTTTTAAATCTTATTAACTACTATGAGATTGTCTCTGGTACTTTCCTGATTTCAGTTGAGATTTTGAATTTGGTTTTTATGTCTTGATATAGTTGTAACATGGTAGAACCATGTTAAAGCCTATATTCTATTGACCTTAAGATCTCCTTAAGATCTGGAGGCCAATTATTTTCAGACTCCCAATGTTTATGATTAACTGTCTACAAGGGTCTTTCCAAGGGGTACCACAAGCTGGACTTGAAATCTAACCTTATGTTACTAACTTAAAGATAATAATATTCACAATACTGTTAAATACCAGGTTCTCATCTAATATCACAGAAACCAGAAAAGGTTTCTAGAGGATTATCAGCCCCTGAACTCTGATGCCACTTCGGTATTGGGGGGTTTCTAGCCAAATCTTAGTATAATAACTGTTTATTATTTTACTGGATTTCAAATACCATGAGATCTATTTTACATTCTGTTCAACTCTTTTGCAGGGTTATTCACGATTACCAGGTGCAGGAGTGTCCATATTTACTAAATTATTTAAGGGTATCACACTATGTGGTAATGATGTTTCTAAAATAAGAAAATTATTAACTTTAAGAAAAATGGAGATTTAAGCTCCTATGGCTTCATGCCAGTGATTTCTTCAACTTCTGTTGGCCATAAGGTTGGGTGTTGGTTATGTGTTCTTATTTTATAGATTTTCAAGATTTTTTTGATTCTATCATTTAGACTTCATGGTGTGACCCTTACTATCTCTTTAGGTTGTGGTTTTAACACAAGGCATATGCCATGGATAAAAGCCAGGGTTTGTCCATTTATGACATGCCTTATTTCATGTCAGACTTGCAAACTTCGTCAGATAAGTATCATGAAATTACTATGTGAATACTTCATAAGAGCATTGTCAAGGCCATGCAAATGCATATTTCCCATGAGTTTAATTTCTCACTATTAGAGGAACTTTAAGAAAAAGTCAACTTACCACTTTATGCTGCACAGCATATTATATGGGGTGGCTCTGACAAGAATTTCAAGTGTCACATGTGATGCACAGTAGATGAGAGTGGAAAAGAGTAGTGGGGGTAGGGGTTGGACAATGGGATCCATTCATCTCCACAGGGAAGGTGATTTTGAAGTTGGCTTTATTTAGAATTGCTGTAGCATACAAATAATAAAAGGACCCCTGAGTTTCAGATTGCTTTCTCATTGTGTCTCTTATTTCTAGCTTTTCACAGATAACCTACTTCCGTATCATCCATACTCAAACGTACTCCTTCCGTGTCACAGCGAGAGCCTCGCCGCCCAGAAGAGGTCGCCCGTGGAAAATGTGCGAACTCTAGTTATTTTATGGTATGATTTTGGTATTCAGAAATGAAGCATAAACTGCATCAGAACATAATTAATGTAATCATATTTCACTGCAACCCGGTGTCAATATGTACCCTGACGTACGTAATACAATCAGGGTCAATTAATTAGGTCTAGGGCAATGGGAAATTTCTCACAACAGGACCACAATGTGAGGTGAAAATACCTCTTAGTTAAGATTCAGGCGGCCTTTTAAACCTTTAATCATTGAGGCCAGTTTCTTCACCTGAGAAATAACAGTATTAGCAGCTTTGTCCTCGTGTATAAGATGGCTGTGAGAACAGCAAAGCTAGGGCAGCAACGGCTTCTGCACGCGGTCCAGTGCGAGCTGATATTTCACAATAAGAGCGAACAAAAACTTAAGTGGCTTCCTTTAACTGGGTGTTTCATTCCTATTAAAACAGCACCAGCACGTTCGTTCTGTAAGATGGTAGGTTTTATGTTATTTCCTCAATCTTATCTGTTTCCAGGGCTACCCTCTTCTTATTCTAAAATTTATACACGTAAAATACTTATCTACATTCATCTCTTTAGAAAATAATGAATTATAACTTATCTGTGTATTATCTCAGCTCACACTTGACTAACGAAACAAAAAAGAGTACTCTTGGTTCCCCTCCAGCTCTGACTTATCTGAAAAAAATGTTAAGCTGCTGAATGAGAGATTCAATCAAAGAAGATCCTTTCCTGTTTATTTGGCATTTCATACTGAATTTTAGACTTTTGCCACTTCTGAGATTTTTTTTTTCTAGAAAATGATTTCATTTTACTGTATTTGAGATTTTCATATGAGTTTATGTGTTTTCTATTTACTTTTTGATGAAAAAGTAATATTTTTAAAAAGTTCATAAGACAATAGCTATGGAATCCAAAGGAAAAAATGGAGAAAGTAAATATAACACAAGGATTCTGATAGGTTTAAATTTCATAGCAAGAATAAAGCTACCTTAAAATATAAAATTAAATCCTTGTCAGCCATAGTTGTCCATAACATTCGGTGGTGCGGATAAATGCTATGTGGGATGTTTGGAACCAGTTCTTTTTTCTTTTCTTTCTCTTTCTTTCTTTCTTTCTTTCTTTCTTTCTTTCTTTCTTTCTTTCTTTCTTTCTTAGAAGAGCACAGAACTATTCTTCTTTCCTTTATAATTAAGTTTTTAAGGAGGGTCAGTCATTGCCCTTCAGATTATCATTTTTTTTAAATTTTTAAATTATTTTAAGCTATGTGTGGCTGTGTGTATGTCTCTTCATGTGAGTATGTGCATGTGAGCATGTGCTCTTGGATGGTTCTGGAGCTGCAGTTATAGGTGTTTCTGGCCGCCCCACGTCTGTCTGAAAGCCATTCTCAGATTCTCTGGAAGAGCAGCGAGTGCTCTCAGCTAGTAAGCCATCTCTCCATCCCCAAGTCTACCATTTAAAAAAAAATAACTACAGATTTGGGTTTTCCCAAATCTGTTTATAGCAGTATAAGTTCTGCTATTATTTAATTACATTTTTTTTGGGGGGGGTAGGTTTCAATGTTCCCAATAAGATCTTTAACTATCTGTCTGTCTCTCTTTCTCTAAATCCTCCTTCCCTCCCCTACATGAAAAAAAGAGATAAATTTCAAGCAACAAAATTTTAAATTACTATCTCAAGCAACCACTTGTTACAGAACAAAACTATTCCAGTATTCCGAGTTCTTGGCATTTTTTTCGCCCAGCATGTTTAGTAAAATGTGCCCAGTGTCACCAGCCATTGAACTTTTGGAGCTCTCCATGGTTAACTTATCAAATGCGATGTTAATGTGGTCTTACTAGGAGGACGAGGACCTGGTGGAAATGAACCTTCTGGAGCAGCTCTGTGCAGCAGTTTGCATCTTTGTCCACGCAGAGATCTCTACCAGGGTGACACATACCAAGGGCTGGCACTTCATGTTTCCCCTCATCATTACTAAAACACAGATAAAGTCTGCTTCGTGTTTTAAAGTTTTACTCTTCTGCTGACAAAGAAACTGCATTCGCACTAAGTGGCACCTCTGCAGTGGGTAAAGATGGGTTCAGGGGTCACAGATTTGAAGGCGGGACTCGGCCTTGCTTTCTATCATATCCATGATCTATCATATTCATATTTTGACACACAGCTACTGTCTAAGCATCTAATTCATCATTAATAAATGTCAATATCACTTATAAAATACTTGGAATAAGTTTCTTGGATATTTAGGTCACTCATTTAATTCCCTCTCAGTAAAAAAGAAATGTGCCTCCACCCTAGACAAGGAACAACAGGAAACTAAGAAATGTTGCAAGTGGAAGAAATAGTTACTCCCCTGGGAAAAGCCCACCAACTGGTTATCTCACACCAAACTATCAGGTGTTTTTGTAGTTCATTTTTTAAATTTTTATTAATTACAAATTATTCACTTTGTATCCCAGCTGTAGCCCTCTCTTCCCTCCCCCTCCCAACCCCACCTTCCCTCCCTCTTCTTCTCCTATGCCGCTTCCCCAGTCCAATGATAGGGTAGGTCCTCCTCCCCTTCCATCTGACCCTAGGCTATCAGGTCTCATCAGGACCTGAAAACATGTATATACAAACAACATACAAACTGGAAGTGTTGTATTTATATATTTAGGAACTCTCTCTCTTTCTCCCTCTCATGGCACATGAAGGCCAGGAAGGGAAAGGGGAAATGATGTAATTATATTATAATCTCAAAAATAAAAAAGAAACACTAGGGAATGCAAAAGGCATGTCTAAACCTTTGCTCTCATTAGTTTTGGGTGGTTCAAGTACTTTTTCTTTTGTGGTTGTGTAAATCAGCAATCTAAAAAGCTTTTGATGAGAAAAAAAAATGGCCGAAAGCCATGGAACTGCGGAGCCAGATCTGCCCTTAGGAGAGACATTTGACTTTGTCAGTTAAGAGAAATGAAAGCAGTTGAAAAGGAATATGCTAAATAAGAATTCTGAATATTGAACACTGGCACAAATTCAAATATTTAAATCATTCAAATATTTAAGAGTTGGAGAAAAGGGCATTTCCTTTGAAATATTCTCTATAGTCATTTTAACTATAATGATACATTTTAACTATTAATATAACATCATATAACATTAAATAGAACTTTAAGTGATACTGTGAAAGATTTTACTTTATAAAAGAACTTACTTGTTTTATAACTCTTTTCCCTTTCACAGCCTAAGTTCTTAAAAATGGTGTTCATATTTATTATGTCCCTTCCTGTCCCCATGTTTCAGCCTACCACCTCTGGGATTTTGTTGATATCACTTCATTCATCTTGTTCTTTTAAAAATCACCAAAGTCATTGCCAAATGCAACAGGCAAATCTCATTTGTGGCAGCGCCAACACTCTCCATGGAATGCCCCCATTGCTCAGCTTCCTTTATAGCACTCTCTTAACATTTTCCAGCTTTTTACCTAATTCGCAGTATTTTCTGTGGGTCCATCGCCTGCATTTTCCCCATAGTCCTCTGTTCGCAGTTGCTTTTTCCTCTTAACATGCTCTCTGTTTGGATGGCTTCACTGACTTCCAAGGCTGTAAATGGATAATTCCTAATCCTTCAACTTCACACAAATTTGTCTGGGAACTAAGATTCATATATCTAACAACGCATGGGGGTATTCCTGCTTAGATTTGTGACCAACACCTGAAGTCTGGCATTGCCACAATAGAACTCATCAAAACTTAAGTTTCGTATTTGGACTTCACACCCATCACAACCCCAGACTGACGGTGTGGGTTGGTAACTGTGACAATCTCTCTGTTAAAGTGCATCTGCTTCTCTGTCATCATTTCCCCAGTCGACTGGTTGGCTTGTTACCCACTCTGCCACCATAATGCTTCCAAAGTCATGATCACATTAACTTCCTCTCTACTGTTCCTAAAATTGTGCCCAGATGTGCTCAGTGTCCTGTCCTGCTTCTCAGCCTCATCCCCCCATTTGCCTCCTCTTGTGCTGGGGGCTTTTCATGTTGAAAGCTTCTCATTGCTTTACACTCATGCTCTTTTGTACCTTGCCTCTCGGACAGGAAGCTTTCTCTTCCAGAGCTACCATCTCATTCCACCCTCCCTCGAATCGAACTGACCATTACAGAGGCTCAGGATCAAATCTTTCTTCAGGATGGGTTGCCTGATGCCTTGCCTGCCAAGGCTCGGGAAGGTGATTGACTTTCACACTATCCCTGTCAGAGCCCTTCTCTCACAGCGATGCTTAGTCTCTCCTGGAAGAGCGAGCAAGTGGATCCTGTTTGACTGGCAGCACATAGCCAGGACAATCCCTGACCACATGATTTGTTTCTGTCTTGCTTTCATTTTCATACGATTGATTTTTTGTTTGTTTGTTTTATTTCAAATAACTCATGCTTTTGGCATAAAATACGTTAAGAGTTTCATTGCTCACCCGGGACTCCTGTGTCTAAGTTTTAAAATCAATGTGTCATACGCTTCTGAATATTAGAGGATACAAAAGAACACAGAACTATTGTTTGTTAATGGACATGGCTGGTCAGCTCAGACAAAGACTAAAAGAGTCACCTCTATGTTATACTGTTATAATCACATACTGTGATTTAACATACTCTTGTTGATAATGGTGACAATAACAAAGATGGTCCCAGCAAAGTTGGAGCACTGCCCCTCAGACACAGGGCATTATTTTAAATGTGCTAATCAGTAACACTCATAATGTGTGATTTTTCAGAAAGCAGTAAACATAAGATTCATTATCCTACTCAAAAAATTAAGATTCAGAGGCGTTTTTAAACCTAGAATGTGGATTCCTTAAGCACATTCAGCAGCTTCTCTCTGCTGCTTGTTTAATGTCTAGGAGCTATGAAAAGTATAAAAAAATGAAAAGATACAAAATGCATGCTTTTCAATTTTGCCTAGGGAAGCCCTACATTTTAAAGATTAGGGTGGAGTGGCAGAAAAGATGATCAATAAATGAGTTTAGGAGACTCTCTGGAATTCAGCCATGCTCTTCCCACTGCCTAGGACACATTTGCTTTATATACAAGAATCGCCAAATACACCAATATCATTTGAAGGTTTCTCTTATGTCCTACCACCTTCCAAAGACACCTGGCTGGGGGGAATGCCTCTAACACATGGGTGTTTGGGGAGACATTCTCAATTCATACTAGGACAAAATCTGCCCGAGAACTAAGCAAATTTAGCCCCAGAGGACACCTGCCAAGGAGACAGACAAAAATATCTCGTGTTGCCAAGTTGCTTATTAGAAGCCAAAGCTTTTGACTTAATGTGTGTATGGAAATCTTGAGATTCACATGAGAGCCATCAGGTTAAAATTAGATGGAAGTCCTTGCATTCTTTCTCATACCTAATGATAATACATAGATATTTCAGAGAGACTCATAATGTATGCAAAGAATTGCAATATTGGCTGAAAGTGCTTACGGATATATTCTTTCCTTCGAAATTGGTGCTAAAATGTTCACGTATGACCTGCTAAAAGACCTGCTTGCCATTCTGCTCCCATATCTAGAGGCTGTGGTGTTTTGTTTGTTGGAATGTCTCTAAGTACAATTAAATGACTTGCTAGTATATCATACATGGCTGGGATATTATTTTTGGGAAAGGAAAACCTTGTCTATGGGAGTTTTCCTTACCATACAATTTCAGGCCAACTTTTGTTCCTTTCTTATCCAGTGAACATTCTCTAGGTTTTTGTGATTTTTCCAAATACCTGGCCCTTCTAAGGGACTAGAAAGATGGTTCATCAATTAAGAGCAGTAGCTGTTTTTCCAAAGGACTTGGGCAAAATTCCCAACACTCTTATGGTGGCTCACAATTGTCTATAACTCCAATCCCAGAAGATGTGATGTCTTCTTCTGGCCTCCACAGGGACCAAGCACATACTTAATACCCAGATATACATGTAGGAAAAATATCCATACACATGGGATAAACTAATAATTAATTTTTAAAAGATTCCTTATTACATTAATAATTGAATAAAATACAAAAATTAAGCTTATTTCAAAACTTGTACGAAGTGTTTTGTGTCTTTCTATTGAACTACTGCAATCTAAGGCCAATTTATTATAAAAAAAAATATAGCTGTATACATATTCCAGATAGAAAAGTCAGTTTTGGTGATTTAAATGTTAGACTATTTCTTATGTGAGCATTCTTTATTTTTTAACTATACTCGGAGTTGATAGAGTTTAAGATTCCAGAAGATCAGATCTTTTGAATTAACATTTCAATTCAAATATGGTATTGAATATTGATCTTCATTATTCATGGTTATTTTCTTTGTTGATTAGTATAATTCATATTTTGAATATATATATTGTATATATATATGTATATATTTTAAATCATTCTTTTTGGCTAGGTGGTGGAGGAAAGAGTTACGTGGAAGACCTCTTACAGAAATTTTGTGTCTGATATTTAAGATATATGTATATTCCATAGTTAAATAATTATGACGTTTGTTTTTAAATGCAGTATGTTCTTCCTAGATAAAAATTACTAAATCCTATGGCTCAAAGCCAGCTTCTGTGAGAGTAAGGCATTTTTGGGGGTTTCTGGCTGTTCAGATTGTTTCCTTTCTTACAAGCTCAGAACTGAAGACCACAGCCATCATTCCTGAGGCATCGAAAGATAGATGTTTCCCTGCGATGACAGTGACCAGTTTGAGTAGGAGATGGGAAGAGCCCTGTGACCTGTATGGAATCTCGGGAAGCTGTGAGGATCACTGCATATAATCCACAGACAACAGATAAAGAGCTGAGGTCCTCCTGAAGACATGCTCTGGAGCCTTTGGGCGTCTCTAGCTGCATTTTCTGGGGCATGATAGTCTCCTAAATATTATCTAACTTTTCCTTCCAGAGCCTGAAAACCACAAAGACACTAACAGACAGGAAGTTATTGTAAAGGCATCAGCAAAAGTGACTTAACAACAACAACAAAAACAAATGCCCCTGTTCATTATGATCACTTAGAAAAGGAGAAAGAAAGGAAGGAAGGAAGGAAGGAAGGAAGGAGGAAAGAAGGAAAAAAGAAATAAAAAAGGAAAGAAGAAAAGGAAGGAAGGAAAAGAAGAAAAGGAAGAAAGAAAGGACAGGAGGAAGGAAGGAAATAAGGAAGGAAGAAACAGGTTTCTGCAAACCATAGGCTTTCCTATGCTGACTGAAAATTCTTTGCTCCAGTAAAGTCCACTCAGGCACGATGGTGTTCCTTTAGAAAGGCTTTGCCTCATACCTTAAGTCCTGTGACCCTAATTCTTAGGCCATTCTCTTGTCCTCTCCTGTCCCCCTCCTCCCGGAGAATGACCGCTGATCACGAACTTGCTCATAGTTTGCTTTTGATAGTAATTTTTTTCTGTTATTATATATTTTAATGGTATTAGTAAACCAATGAAAAATCATTCAAAACAAATTGTTATTCTGAATTTCAATTCATGTGCATCAGTGTGTGTGTGCATGACCATACAAAATAGAAGTTATTTATATGAAAACTAAGTTAAAGGCTTTGATGAGCCTTGATAAAGAGGTGTTTAGATCAGCTATTTATGAAGCAATTAGGCAGGTCAAAAGAGATTTCATATTGATAATTGTTTTTCATGCATCTTTTAAGTTCTGGCTCTGCTTTAATGTCTAATGTTTACATGTCTACTGGACATGTAGATATCTAATGTCTTAAGAGACAATAAAGAACTTGCTCACAGTATCTTGGCAGCAAGATTTTGGTAGATAATCTGAATTCACATATTACTACCCAAGCACAAAAAGTCCATTTTACTATGACGGATAATGGGTATTTGTCAGGCAAGAGATATTGAAGAGGGGTTTCAAAAGCTGAAATTCTCAGCTTAGGTTGAAATCCAGGGCTTATTGCTTAACATAAAAATCTGGGAAACAAATGACATACCTTATTTAGTCCCTTTGGGATTTTTGTCTGTGCTTCCCAAGTGAGGCGTGTTAGAAATGGTGCTGCTGAAGCAGAAGGCTTGACACAGTATTGCGTCAAAAACAAAACAAAACAAAACAAAACAAAACAAAACAAAACAAACAACAAAACCCCAGCTAGGCACAGGCCCAGGATATGGAAGTTCAGCCACCACTGTATTTGCCCAAATGCCACTAACCTAATTTTCACAGGTACCTTTTTACTAAAGATATGCTCATTATTTTTCAGATAATTATAATGAGGTCATTTAAGAAATATGTGCTGAGTATGCTATTTGTCAAACACTAAAGATGTTTTGGATAACACATCCAAGAATTTCCACATAGTTCTCTGCCCAATCTCAGACACTTTGGAACTATGTGCATATTAAATTAGAAATCACAAAAATTGGATCCTTTCTTAATCTTGTCTCATAGCCAAAAACTAAGTAGAAAGAAAAAACAATCATATCAGTGACTACGTATAAGTGTCGATCTCTGAGAAGAAGAGTGTTTTGGGAAAAATTCATTCATCTCTCTTTCATTAAACACGCATTTATCAGAGTGTCCCCTTAGGAAGTAGTGTCAATGTGGGTAGTGACAACACATAAATTAATAACTACACAGAAATGAAATGTATTGTAGAAGGACACAAAATAGGTCTGTGATATTCCTAAATGCTTCCCCTATACTTCATTGTACACAAATCTAAACAGCTCGCCAATAGAAACACGATTAGGTTTAAGTAGGGTGAGCCCTTATAGGCTTACAACACTGTGTGTTGTTGGTATGAGCACAGACATTGAGTTAAACAAACACTGGTATCTTAACTTTGCCCCTTAGAAGCTGGTTGACACTGGGAAAATTGCTAAACCCACTAGAAAAGTCAACGGCTTTGACAGCACTATAGAAAGTGGATTAATTGTGACAGGTAAGGGATTGTTCAATGTTCAGTTTGCACAAAAAGTACCAAAAGATATCCTCCGGACCACAGGCTGCACACGCACCTTCAAGGGACCTTCCCATGGCTTTCATGGAGCGTGTGATTTGGCTCCAAGCTGTCAGCTTCAAATAGCTATCTTGGTTTACCTTTTATCTGTTCTACTTTAGAGAAACAAATCTCTGCACCAGGAAGCCAAACCCACTAAAAGACATCAACCTCACTTCCAAAGAGAGGCTTTTTTTTCCTTTTTTTATTTTTATTATTAGTTACATTTTATTAACTCTGTATCCCAGCTGTATCCTGCACCCTCATTCCCTCCCAAACCCTCTCTCCCTCCCTCCCTCATCTCCTCCCTGTCCCTTTCCAAGTCCACGGATTGGGGAGGATCTCCTCCCCTTTCATCTGACCCTGTTTTATCAGGTATCTTCAGGACTGGCTTCAAAGTCCTCCTCTGTGGCCTAGCAGGACTGCTCCTCCCTTGGGAGGTGGGGAGGTCAAAGAGCCTGTCATTGAGTTTCTGTCAGAAATAGTCCCTGTTCCCCTTACTATGGGAAACCAATTGGTTACTGAGCTAGCACAGGCTACATCCGAGCAGAGGTTCTAGGTTATATCCATACATGGTCCTTGGTGGAGTGTCAGTCTCAGAAATGACCCCTCCCTTGGGGGGTGGGTAAGACTATCAATACTCAATTAGAAAGACAAATGGGATGGGCATTGGATGTAGGAGAAAACAAGTAACAAGACAGAAGCCTACCACAGAGGGCCTCTGAAAGACTCTACCTAGCATTGCATCAAAGCAGATAATAAGACTCATAACCAAACCTTTGGCAGAGTGTAGGGAATCATATGAAAGAAGGGGAGTTAGTATGACCTGGAGAGGAGTTCCACAAGGACCAAATATATGGCACCAGGTCGTTTCTGAGACTGATACTCCAACCAAAGACCATGCATGGATATAACCTAGAACCTCTGCTCGGATGTAGCCCAGGGCAGCTCAATAACAAAGAGAGGCTTTTGATGTTTTTTATTTACTCAGTTGTTTGCTCCACTTTGCTCTACTTCGAGGAGGATAGAGTTTTTGATACTAAAAAGCCTTTTTTTCTTTCTTTCTTTTTTTTTCCCAAACTTGTGTTGATACTACATTGGACATGTAAAATCCATTTCACAGAAACCTTTCAAAATCACTAATATATCACCTTTACTGAGCACCTCCTAGGTAATTATGTAGAGATGCTGATGATTATTGAAAATGCTTGAATTAAAATTCCTTCTTTGACGATCCAACCATATATTCCAGTACCAATTCTGGTACCTTCTTCTATTAATAAAGCCAGTTCCCAGTGAATATTCTGATGGGTTTATCTTTCTAAATGAATGACCTCCAAATCCTCTCACAGTGTAACCTTGACACAACTGCAAAGACTCCACTGAAAAAAACTAAAACTCCATTCCATGGGTAATTTATGAGGAAAAGCACCAAATACTCCATCTGAAGCATGTTGTCCATGAAACAGTGGTAATATCTCAATAACAGAAGTTCAGGCAGCTTTGGGAGGATGCGAGCCAAAAGCACTTACTCAAACAATTAAAAGAAAAGGGAGAGTAAAGTCCCCAAATGCACTTGCTTTATAATTATGAGAAGAAAAGAGAGTAGGGAAGAGAGAGAAAGGGAAAAGAGGAGGGGGAAGTTTTTATATTACAAGTAAAAATTTGAATGCAATTTTATAACCTCCTTCATCATTCTAGCTTTACTTGTTTATAACTCCAAACAACACATGAGGAGGCCGACACCCTTATATTAATCCTCTAGATTTGCCTCTGAGTGTAGTAGGTGACCTTGTTCCTGCAGACCGACAATAAGAGATTGCCCCTCCCCATAGCCAGTGCTCAACACCTTTAACTTTCTTTGTTCTTCTCCTCATAATGCAATCATAACGAGAGAAAAACTCATCACACTGCTCTCTAATCAGACATGCTTCACAAAATAGCCTGGAAAACTTAGCTTCCATGTTGGGGTTCTCAGAAACTCAGCTGTTTTTCATCTTCGACGTGAGGCAATTAGCTAACAGATGAATTGACTGATTCGCTTTCCCACTACCTCTCTCTTCGAAGCACTTTCCAATTGAAGTCTGAACTCATTCCTTCCGCTTATCTGTGACAGGAGGAAGTACAAATGCTATGATGTATGCTTTCTCCTGCCTAAGCCAAAATAAGCAAGAGGAGCTGACAGAAAAATGAAAACACCTGACTGGTTTTCAGCTATGCTATCTCCTAAGAGGATTTTTGCATGAAGGCCTCAGAAGGCTTTTTCGTTCTTGATCCATTTTTCTTTTAAGCGTTATCACTGTTTCCTCCCATTGGCACATAGGCATAGCCTTCTGCATCTTGGCTAAAGGGAACCGTTCACTTTAAGAGCAAACAGGAGGAGACAAGATGAAAACAGTTCTGAAACCTCAAGTTCAGAGTCCAGAATCAGAGATACGGTCTGCTACAGTCAGCTGAAGAAACAAATCTACTCCATTTCTTGAGGCATCAAATGACCTGGTCCTTGCCTTCAAGAATTCCTATGTCAGGTGGTTTTGTGAGGCTGAGAATGTGACCTTAAGGACACATAAACTTCAGACCCAGATATGACTCCTCCTCCATCTAGGACTCAATACAGGACAAAGAAGTTGGCATTCGGATTGCAAATCGCTGTGTGAGAATTTGGTTCACAGAGAACAAGATTCCTGCATCCATTTGGGAAGCACAGAAGGGCAATTTTGGTTTGGTTTAGTTTTGTGTTCAGTTTTGCCATGCTGACCTCCCTGTCTCACATGGAAGCTGATCTGAGGGCCAGGTGGAGTAATTCAAGAGCAGAAAAATATTTCAGCTCTAAAGCTAATGCTTCAATGTTTCCACTCTTCCGTGTGGGTGGTTTCTGAGTGAGTCAATGTGCCTTGTGCACACGTAGGCATTCATATAAGCACAGGTCAAAATGGAATGGAATACTGGCCTCAATTCCCTTACCTCTGTGGTCTTTTTTTTTTTCTTGCTCTGCTTTCTGACTGTTCATTATTGGCAGTCTCTTATTTGAATATGAGTGAGGAAGGAGACTTCCTAACACCACCCAGATGACAGCACCCATATGCTCTAACTGAAGAGATGATTATCTTGAGTTTAAAGTAGAACTATACTAAGGTGTTATCTTTTGAGCAAAAATTCCATAACCTGACAGTAATTAGTTAATTACGATGAAAGGTTTTAGCAAGAGAAAATACAAGCTTCTTAGTATGTACTATATTATTTTAAAACAGGAAAGTGATGGCTCTGCTGAAATAGGGAGCCAGGGACTCATGGTACATTTCTGTCTCCTTTGATGGGGGTGGGGTGGGGAGGGAGAGTAAGAGCATACTTTCATGGTGCTGTAATTGATCCATTAATTCTTTTATCACACAACCATTGATTAAACTGCTGTGTTTTAGAGATCTGTTCTAGGTCACCCTGTTAGTCGGGACAGAGGATAAAAGTGTTATGGTAGGCATTCGACACAATGTGAAACTCACAAAGGACCCAAAACTCAAAGTAAAGACCCATGATAAATTATTTTACAGTGCAGTAAAATTGAATGTAAAAAAAATTCTAATAAATAAAGTATCAAACTGTTAAGTCAAGATAGTGTATGGTAAAGTCATGAGACTGATTTGTGTAAATGCGGGACCAGATCATTTCTTCATTTAAAACATTTATTCAGTTCTTCTTTTTCTCCTTCTTCTTCTTCTTCTTTTTCTTCTCCCTCTTCTTCTTCTTCTTCTTCTTCTTCTTCTTCTTCTTCTTCTTCTTCTTCTTCTTCTTCTTCTTCTTCTTCTTCGTACTATCATCATGTATGCACCCATCTTATGTATAGGTAGGCATACGTACCAAAGCACATGTGTGTAAGTCAGAGAGCAACTTTATGAATTTGAGTCTCACCACACACCTTGTCAGTAGCATGATGGAGTGTGGGTTCAGGGAATTGAACTCAGGTCCTTAGACTTGCACGCCAAGTGTCTTTACTCACTGAGCCATCTTACTAGCCTCTGATATACATTTTTAGCACTTATTTGATTTTTCCTAAATACCACATTAATTGTTTAACTTGGTTAGTGAGTTTGAGGACCACTCTTCAGTTTTGCTTTCACCGTGTTTCTCTCTCTTCATCCTTGTGTAGAGCCCTTTCTTAAAATCTCTTCTGACTTCTGAATTCTTGGCTCAGTGGTAAAGAAGAGTGTCTGCTATGTAAAACCCTGAAAGTTGCTGGAAAGGTCAAGAGTAAGAGAACTCATTCAACTGATTTCCATTCCCAGCAGCCTTCTGAAGTTGTCAGAACATAGTTAATGTTAAAAAAGACTACCTGCACCCCACCCTCAAAGTACTAACCATCCCCGACCCTATTTTGCTCCCCAGATGATCAGACACATTTTAAAAAAAGCAATAAGTATGACATAGATTGGAAAAACCACTTCTATATTAAGCAACTTTTCTATCTAAAATTGTAGAGAAAATTCTGATTTGAGATAGGAGATGTTTTTCTTTTTCTTTTTTGTAGTCATTTACTTTTCAGTTTTTATATTTTCGTTGTTGTAACTTTTTATTGATTATTTGTGAGTTTCACATCATGAACCCTAATACCATTCATCCCCATGTCTCTTCATAACTGCTCCCTAACTTCCCACCCCAAGAGAAAGCAAAGAACAAATTAAAAAAAAAATAAAAAACATTCATTGTAGAATCTGTGGTGTGCCACAGTATGTTCCATAGTACACCCTTTTGTCCACACATCTTTACTTGCAAATGTTCAATCATAATGAGTCACTGGTCTGGTTCAAGGCCTCTGGCTTCTGCTACACCATCAATACTGGGCCTGCACAGGGACTCCTCTTGGTTATCCTATTGTTGTATTGTGTCATAGAGCTCCTGCTCCTTGAGATCTGCAGGACTAGCCATTTCACCCACTCCAGCAGTTCGTAGATGAGGTAGGTTTTGGGGTGGGCCTACCCAAAGCCCTAGATCTGGACCTGGTGGGTGGCTGAGTTGGTCAGCCCACCAGCTCTCCCACACCCACGCCACCAGTGCAAGCTCTCCAGCACTGCCTTGCTAGCTCGACCAATGCCGCAGCCATGGAGGCCAAGTCAGTTCTCCTGCTTTCACACCCTTGAGGTCAGTTCACCCACCCTGTCCCCACCAGAACCAGTTCTGCTATGCTATCCAGGTAAGGCACAGGGCCCACTCTCCTGAGTGCTGCAGCTGGTAAGGGGCAGGGACAGCTCTCCTGCTCTTAAGATCTCAGGGCCAGCTCTGCCAAGTGCTGCAGGTGGGGAGGAAAACAGGGGGATGGAGGGAGGCCATCCCCTTTGGGCTCACAATACCTCGTGGCAGATAGAGGTGAGGCCAGCTCTCCCATGCTTATGACCTCAGGGCCAGCCCACCCTTGGACCTGCCACCAGGGCCAGCTCTACCATGCTGCCCATGTAAAGTACAGGGCCTGCTCTCTTGAATATTGCTGCTGGTGAGAGCTCTCCAGAGTTCTGCAGCCAGAGAGGGGCAGGGCTAGCTCTGCACATGATCGTTCGTGGTAATACAAGCCATGGACATTGACACAGACTCCTGTTGTTGCATGGCTACAGACCTAGACATATCCCGCAGTGACAGCACAGGCTAGGACTTCACCATAGACTCAAGTGGCATGGCAAGCTACTCACAGCAGGCTATTCCTCTGTACCCTCACATCTCCAGTTCCACCTTTTTTCATAATGCTCAAACTGCTCCGTTTCTCTTTTTCTCCCTTCTGTCCACCACATATTTGCACATTGCAGTGGCTCCAGATATGGGCAGGTCACATGGTGGGTGGGCCTCTAGGTGGCCTCCTCTGCCTGAGCTATGCAGTGTGGTAGTGGGGGGACCCCTATTTGTCTACAGCTCACCAGTGCCACCACAAACATGAAGGCAGGTGGGTCTCGGACTGTCTTTCTCCAACAATGTATGTCTGCTTACACCTGGAGAAACCTTTTTTTTTTTTTTTTTGTAGTTTTAAATATGCTCAAATCATCAAAAAAATGTGTCTTGATTTGTATTTGGAAAACGTATGTAATACAAACATTACCATTTTCTATTATATGAGTCATTAAAATTTTATAGATAGATATAAATGATAGATAGGATAGATGATAGACAGATGGATATGTAGATGATAGGTGCTAGATGATAGATAGATAGATAGATAGATAGATAGATAGATAGATAGATAGATAGATAGATTTGCAGTCTTAAGCCTCCCATAGACTATACCTGTTCTTTCACTTGAGTGACCCGAAGTATCCAGAAACAGACTGGTAGTCAGGATTCTATCTCTCACACTCTGCCTCTGTCTGTCTCTGTCAGTCTGTCTGTCTGTCTCTCTCTGACTTGAGCCCTTTAGCTTCCCATGTTTCTCCTTCCAAAGCTTTGAGTTTTTGTTTTGTTTTGTTTTTCCTGGAGCCAAGCTTATGACTGTATCAACACCAACACCAATATTGTATAATGACTAACTTCACATGCATTTATGTCTATAGTGTTTGCAGGAAAATAGATAGAACTGGAGATCATGTAAAAAAAAATGCCAGACACAGAAAAATAATGATCACATTTTCTCTCCTATGAAGAATCACAATGAAAATAAAATTTAATGTTAAAGAATTTTAAATTTAAAAAGTGGAAAGTAAAAGGGACTATTTGGGATAAGAAAGAGAACAAGTGAGAGGGATGGGAGAATTATTATGACCAAAGGACAATGATGGATATGTAATAAAACAACAGAAGGGACCTATTTCTGAAAAGAGACAGTTCCGCCACTAGAAGTGGGCAATGGCTGCCATACAAACCCCACTGGACCACAGTATGACCTCTATAAAATTAAATTGCCATAAACGAACTTTAAGAAACTCTCCAGCTCACACATTCTGCTTTCTTAACGGGGCAACCCAAATAGTATGGATCACCAAAAGAAGGTTATTCCACCACAGATGGAAACCCCTAAGATTAAGACTTTCTTTACTTTAAGTTGTTTGTCTCGTGCATTTTGTCATTCAAAGTTGATCAACATAGTTGCTAAAAGCGGTCCATTAGCACTAGATTGCATCTGTTCTTCCATGTTTTATGCCTGATCCTTATACTTTGGAGCCATCATTAAGCAAAATAAATATAACTTAACATAAGCATTATGATTCTGCAGTAAACTCAGACATCTACAAGTGACTGGTGTGAGAATAGCATATAGAGCAGATAAACTAGAAAGGAATCTGGAAAGGACAGAACTGTGGTGTGAGATTTTATCATGCTTACTGACAAGAGCTGTTTCATTTAAAGCGACCAGTTACTTACGCCTGGAGTTTTCTACTTGATAGCTTTGCACCATGGGTAACGTTTGATAACTGAAACCATAGGCTACTGTGTAAAACTGCCTTTCAGCCAGTTACCTTGGAATTTCTCAGTTCTCTGATGGTGAAGAGGGTCAAACAGCAGCCATTGCAGCTCCGAGTAAAACTTAACTTCCTCTCCACCTGGGCTGCCTGAAGAAGAAAACAAACACATGTAGGGATGTGAAAAATGTGTTGTTTTTGTTAGAGCGCCTTGTTAAAAAATTAAATTTCTATGTAATGATCCGTGAAAACACAAAGTTAACGCATATTAGGTAGTGGTACCAAGCAACGGTTCAACACATAAACGTATTATCTAATGCTTAAATACACGTACCTCCTCAAATACTATTGTTTTGTTATAATGAAGGCACTCAGCTCATTTCTCCTGGATTTTGAGATGTAAAGTATATTATTGTTAATTAAAATCACCCTGCTGTGCAACAGCACACCAGAACTTCTTGCTCTTATCACCAAAACTTACTGCCCCTTGATCAACTTTCTCGACCTGTTACCAACATCCTCTTCTCACCTACTTTAGATTCCACAGACTAGGAAAACCATGGGTGGTCTTGTTGTACTTGGCTTATTTCACCAGACACAATGATGTTTAGTTCCTTATAGTTGCCCCGACTGAAGCAATTTTACTTCTTGTGGGAGAGTAGCACTTACTTATGTTTGTAATATAGTACAAATAGCATTTTCTCCACCCGGGAGCTAACAAACACAGCTTGTTTCCATCCTTGCCATGGTGAGCAGTGCTTCTTGAAGCGAGTACAGTTGCCTGTTCCACACACACATTTCATTTCCTTTAGATGTATGCCTAGGGATAGGCTTGCTCAGCCACACAGCACTTTTATTTTAAACACCATGAGGAACATCTGTACTAAAAGATCATTTTCCCTGCCTCACCAAAGGTAAACCAACTTATAAACCTATAAAATCAACCACATTAAATGCTGGGAACTAGAAGACATGCTGAATGATTTCTTAGAATGCGTGTCTTTAAAAAAAATCTGAAAAATGTTCTGAAATCTCCTTAAATTGACTTCTTTCTCTTCTCCTTGGTGAGGAGGAATCCAGGTGGGAAATGCCAGGGTAACTTGGCTCAGTCAGGATGTGGGCCCTTCTTTTATGCCTGAAACCTATAAAGGTGAACATGTTTGCCCATTAAGCACCATAGAATGGGGCGGCTTTTTGAGGCTCTCCCTCTCTGTTCCCTAAAAATGAACAAAAAGAGAAAACTTCTCTAAGAAAAGTTTATCTTTTTTAATAGTAGTATGACCTGAAACTAGAAACAACATATTAAAGCATAGTAATAATTAAAAATTATTAGAACAGCCAGCGTTACCTTCTACTTAAATTACCTGTCAGAGAACTCCTTGTCTGGAATGTTTTCATCAAAGGCCAGTACCTTTCCAAATTCTCAGAGTATAAAGTGACTGGGCAGCTGCTCATTTGATGAAGGAAACTTGAGTAGAAGGGAAATGTCAAGCTATTCCTTGTCAACTGCTGAGGATTTGTTTCAAACATCATGATTTACTCGGCAAGAACTGATTTGGAAGTCAATTTGTGCTGTAGGTTTGGGTAGAGAAATATATCCAAGACTGTGTCATCATCCATAAAATGAGGCTAAAGCTTGCTTCAGGACAAATGGGCTAATAGGAATAGAAAACATGAGCATTCAATCAATCCCAGTTAGTGACTGCCTCCCACATTTAATCTTTCCTTTGTGTAGAAACTGGGTTTTAAAGATACATCACATCATTTCGCAAAGCAAGCAAAAAACAAGGCAAGTGATATAAATTTAGAAAGCATATCAGTTCTGATCCAGATACAGAAACCGAAATGATTGGGATATTTTACATAGAGATGAATATAAGTCAAGAAACTCAGCATAAAATTTTTGTTGGGTGGAAGAGAGAAGACAGTGCTATAGTTGGTTAGAATGTCAACTTTCTAGGAGTTAGAATCACCTGAGTGGATAGCCTGATGTGGGGAGACCCACCTGGATTGTGGACAGTACCTTCTGATAGCAGTCCAGATCATGATGGGAAGACGAGCTTACTTTGCTTGCTGCTGATTCCTACACTGGTATGAACTAAGGTTCATACCAAAGGTTACCCAAGAATCTGTGAGGTTTTCACTGTCAGGATATTGCTCCTGGGGTGCCCAGTCTCATGGAGGGAGTTACTACTGGGTTGGCCTTTTCGGTGAGAGACAGCTCCCATGGGACTACTTTAACTGCTGAAGCACCTAAGCTCAAGGACTGTGCTGGTTCTCAGCCTCTTGGGTATGATCCAGATGTTGTTATTTTAGTGTTAATTGATTGGTTCTGTTCACTTAGAGATCCCTGGCTACTATAGGCAGGAAATGGAGTTCTTGGAGGGGAGAATCTCTGCAAACAGCAAGGCTGGCAGAGTAGTGATCTTTGAGAGGCAAGAGGGAAATTTGGTTCAACATGACTAAATAGCTGGTGTTGATTCGAATTTCTAAAGTGTTTCTTTGGGCATGTTTAAACACAGTATAATTTTGGAAAAAGTGAGCAAGTCTGGTGTTGCCTGGCCCTACAGATAGCACAGGTCACAAGGCTATTAACTACATAAATTCCTAGTTTGCTGGGCAGAAAACAGGTAATATATCGCTTTCATTAAAGAGTTAACTCTGAGTATTTAACATTATTGATATCCATAGTGCTTATCTGTGAGTACAAGGACCTCACGCCTTCTGTAAGTTCTGATATATGTATTCACTATTGAGGCTGCTACTAACACCACTGGAAACCATGGTCACGTGACATACAAACTCTAGTTTCTTGACATTCTTAGATCTGCAGACATAACTGAAGGCCATCAAAGGCCACAGTCACCCACCATCATATGAAACTGTTGGCCATTGCCTCTACTGGACCAGAAACAGAAATCTGTCTTCCCTTCATGGGTATGCAATCACACAGGATTCCTGCAGGCAAAACCTAACAAGAACCAGCCACTGGGAGAATTTGAGGAATGCAGTTTCTAGGTTTCAAGCCCTCTCAATACAGAGGACAAGAGAGCAAAGATCAGCAGCAAGGAATATTCAGAAATGGAGCCAGTTCTGCCCTTGCCACTCCAGCATCAAGAGCAACTTTGTGACTTTTCTTAATTTAAATTTTATTTAGTGTGTGGGGTATAAAGGGCCTGAAACATACAACAGTGCTGTTCAGGGAGAAACTTTAACACTGGATCACATATTCTTTTCTACAAGGATAGTCTGCTGTTTAGTTCTTGCAAAAGCAAACACTCTATAAACAGTGCTCATTAATTTCTTAATCAATTTATAGTAGAAAATGTCCTACTAGTTATAAAATAAAATTTATGGAGTGAGGTGGGTGAGCTGGCTCAGACAGGAAAAAAAGCTTGCCACCAACACTGACAACAGTCATCTCAGACTTGCATGGCAGGTGGGAAGCAAGTCCTCAATTTGTCCTCTGACTTCCACAGGTGTGCTACCAAACCCATGAAACCAGACATGGACACTCACAGTAAACAACCAAATAAATGTAATAGTAAATAACACATGTAGTAAATTTCGTCAGGGAAAAGCAAAAATGTAACCAACAGCATCTGGGAGGCAGAAAGGTGGGAGAAGATGCATTTGCTCTCTCGTTGAGGATGGTTACGGCACTGCTGGGTGAAAAATTCGCATGTGTAATATCTGTTGAGTTAGCTTCCACATGAATTTAGCAGTAACAACAGAATGAGAACCTAAGAAGGTGCCAACATGGGCGACATCCATCATCTTTCCTATTTGTACGTAAAAACTTCAAGATTGACAATTAATGGTCTGAGTTTCAAAGCTATCGCCTAGGGGATGGGAGGTAGCTCAGTTGTGGTAAAGTGTGTGTTTCGTAGGCATAGAGAACTGAACCTGATCTCCAGAAACCACATTAAGGAGCATAATACGGGGCTGGAGAGATGGCTCAGCCGTTAAAGGCCTAAATATAAAAAGCATATTATGGCAGAGCATCTTGGTAATGCCAGCACTGAGGAGGCAGAAAGAGCCAAGTCCCCTGGAGCTTGTAGGTGTTGAGTTGGTCCATCCTACTAAAGGACCCCAAGGCCTCACCAAGTTAAAGGATCCTGTTTCTAAAATCATGGTGGACAGCTCCTGAGTGAAGCACTGAAATGAACTGTCTGGCTTACAGACACACACACACACACACACACACACACACGTGCCCCCCCCCACAAACATACAAGCACACGTGCCATCCTCAAATATAAAAGTAAATGCATAGCATAGAGCTTAAAGATACTTCAGGTTTACCTTAAGAAACACATCCTTTTGATAGCTCTTCTGTGATTTCTAGTTAAATCTGCTGAGTTTGAGGGAAAGCTCTCACTTACAGAGAGGTATTTGAAATGAAATCCCAGCCTCCGGCACATTATGAGAACCAGGCATCAGAGAACGCTGAAGTGTGCCGCATTTGAAGCTGTCTCTGCCGTTCCCCAGGACATTGTAGCAGCTCTAGTTCCCAAGGGAGTCACTTCTTAACTAATGCATAAGACACAAGTGAGTGCTCTCACTCAGTCCAGTATAGACACGAGTCCCAGGTGACATGGTCAAAACTGCTAGGGCTCCTATGGCATGTCAGCATGTCTTTATTCATCTTCCTTCTCCCATTGCATTCATTTCCCACAGCCGAACACGAGCTCAGCAAGTTCTTTCACAGTTTAGAGTTCATCTAGACTGCTTGAAATTTCTTCTTTTGCAAATTAGCCCTGAGTTCCTCCCTAATAAAAGCTCAAGAACTCCAGACAATCTCACCAAATTTTGTTCCAGCTGAACGCTTCTAGTTTGTGTGAGTCCTACTTGTAGGACGTTCTCATGCAAGTTTCCAACTGCATTAAAAATTGACATGGTCAGCAAACCCTTGGAAATTTATGTGTTTGAGAAAAGTAAACGGTTTCTGTTTGAAAATGAAACAGACCAAGACCTGGGCTAGGCTAACCCATAAGCAAAGATAATCTATACCCCTCTGTGTGGAGAAGTCCAGCTCCTGAAATACCCAGCGTTCTCACACGGTCAAGATTAATGTCGCTTCCTTCTGTCTGCCGCTTCTGTCCCCATGGGTGGAAGTGAGCTTGGAAGCATTTGGGGAGAGGAAATGTCCCAGTGTATCCCATCAGCCAGCCAGCTGTGTGCAAAGTCACTTTTCTACTGACATGGATGAAGTATTGCAGGCTTAACTGTGGTCCTATCTTGTGAGCTCTGGGACCTGGGCCAGAGGAGGGAAAACACAGGAAGTTTGCTGGCTGGTGGGTAAGGATGCTCCCATGGGCTATAAAGCACTGTCAGCGCTGAGACCTGACAGGCCTAGCTCCATGTCAACATAAGCATGGACCTTTCACCTCTGGGTTTATCGGGACACACAGAGCAATAACAGTTAAGCCACCATCCATAGAGAGCTTGGGCTGGCAGCCTTCATTTCTAATAAACAAAGAAAAACAAAACACACTGTTTACCCAGAACTTCGGAAAAGAGAAAGAAAAGAGCACCCGGTGACGGTTACCACAAATTTGCCGAATTTGTTAAGCATTATTTATCTTCAGTACAACATGATGAAAGATATGTTAGTTTTACAATTTTTTTTTGTAGGGGAGAAGAAGGGTACAGTAAGCTGGGCAGAACTATAAAGTCTATGGAAAATGAAATTAAAATTCAAGACAGTCTCCCTCTACGTAACCATATCTTGTCTTAGCTTGCATGTTTTGTTTAATGTATTCTTTTAGCCCATGCTGCCCTTGATCTGGTTATGTAGCCCAGGCTGGCTGCCACCTTCCACTGTTGGGCTTACAAGCATGTGGAACCATATCCCACTCATCTAATATTTGTTCACCATGAAACACTGTATGTATAGATTCGAAGTAAGCCGACTATAGTGAATTTTTATCAAGGCAACAGTTTTGAGAAATTGTTAAATGCTCACCCCTGGGCTCACTGTGCAGACAAAAAAAAAAAAAAAAAAAACCCATCATAATAATTCTATGTAATAATGCCTTCAAGAAATTTCCAGCAAACCAGTGTCTCATTAGTAATAAACGCTTGGAACGCTCAGTGTTTGTTTCTGTGCAGCAGTCATTTTGACAGTACCTTGGGGACTCAATAGCAGTAACTTACTACTAATAGCTGGGGGGGGGGGTGGCAAGATGCCATCAAAACAAGCTTTGGTGAGAAGACAATTTAAATAGCTCATCCATGAGGCATGGCAGGGGGACGTCGGGCAAGCAACACATGCACAGGCAAAGAGACACGAGAGGTCCTGGAATGGAGAAGACTCTGCAAGTGGTGACTAACAACAGAATAAAGGGAGTGGGCGGGATCCTGACAGGAAGTGAATTCGGGATGGAGGAAGAGACTCAAAGCCATTTCACGTATGGAATACCAGGTTCTTATGTTCTGTGATGGTGAGGACTGAGACTGGTAAAAAAGGGACGCATTGGATCTGTGTTTTAAAACATGATTTCTTCAAAACAGAGGGAAGTGCTGTTACTTAGGGTTCCACAGGCTGGTGGAAGTTTCTCTCGTGGCTGAAATACAAAATGTCTCCTGGAGGCTCTTACTGTGTTTGAACACTTGGTTCTCAGCTCACAGCACTGCCTAGAAAAGTTGAGGATCCTTATGGGATTGAGCCTTGCCAATGAACTGGGTCACCCGTGGCCTGGAGGTCATATGGCACCGCTCGCTTCCTGCCCTCTCTCTGCTTCCTTTCTGTGAACACTACGGGAAGGCTCGGGCTTCTACCCAGATTCTGTTGCTGTGCTTTTGCCTGCTGTGTCGAATTGTAAACCCTTGAACTGTAATCCCAAACAAACTTTCCTTTCCTAGCGTTTCTTCCTGTTAGATATTATGTCACCGCAAGGAGAGAAGTAACCAATCACCTTGAAAGTCTAGCAGTGGGCATGCCTGGTTCTGGCTTTCATGGGGACCTAACTCTAACCCTTCAGTCGCCTGTAGGAACGTCAGTCTTGTTTGGGAATGCCACAGTACAGAAGACAGATGAAACTGGACTGAATTTCATGGTCTCCCAGCCATACTTTAAAAGTTAATTTTTAAATATCTATTAACTTAGGTAACTGAGCTTTACCCTTGTAATATAAAGGAATACTGAAAAATTCAGTATTTTTTGTTGTTGTTGTTAGGAAAGATTTACCGAGCATTTCAAAAGGATCAGTTGCTGCTAATGTGCTGATCCTGCAAAGGGGGAGTTTACTGTCCGTAGCTAAATGTCCTGACAGGAGGCGTGAGGAGCAACACAGGATTTCTGCCAGGAACTCTGAAAACCCTTGTCACTAGCTTGTATTTACCTGAAGGTATTTTTCTTAAGAAATGTTAATCTTGTATTTTGCTCCATAATAACTTTGTCTTAACAATTATAACAATACTATTGTAAAGTCCCTTGGTTTTTTTTTTCGTTCAGAATCTTGTGTATGTTTGAAATACCAGGAGATGCTGCTTGGTTTATGTCAACTTGACATAATCTAGAGGAACCTGGGCAAAGGGATGTGCAGCGGATGAACCCCCTCTACCAGATCAGTCTGTGGGCAAGTCTGTGAAGCACAGTTTGGTTAAAGACTGATGTGGGAGGATCCAGCCATGACTGGAACCACGCTGTGCAGGGGTCCTGGGTTGCATAAGAAAGCAGGAGAAGTAATCCATGAGATCCAAGCTGGTAGGTGCTGTCCCTCCGGGAACTCAACTTCAGTTCCAGCCTTGAGTTTCTGCCTTGGTTTCCCTCAATAATGGACTGTGACCTAAAGAAGCCAGATAAATGGTTTCTTCCTTCCAGTTGGCTTGGCCCATGGTGTTCTATCACAGCGACAGGAAAGGAACTGTGACATAGGAAAATGCCCTGTGTCTTAGGTAAATTCGTGTTCCTTCCCTAGGATAACACCAAGGATAAGTTACTGCCTGCATTTAGAATCTCCAATTCTATTCTGTGCTGTTGTTATGTGCTATTTAGACAGTTAACAAATAGATCATTAACCATCATGGCAATATGATGTAAGCATTCTCCTCAAATGTTGTTAATGTTTCATTATTATTTTTTAATTGGATTCCAGGATTTTTCTGTAGAGAGAGGTTTTTTTTTTATTAGTTTCATTTTATTAACTCTGTATCCCAGCTATCTCCCACTCCCTCATTCCCTCCCAATCCCACCCTCCCTCCCTCATCTTCTCCCTGCCCCTTTCCAAGTCCACTGATTGGGGAGGACCTCCTTCCCTTTCATCTGACCCTGTTTTATCAGGTATCTTCAGGACTGGCTACAAAGTCCTCCTCTGTGACCTAGCAGGACTGTTCCTCCCTTGGGGGGTGGGGAGGTCAAAGAGCCTGCCATTGAGTTCCTGTCAGAAATAGTCCCTGTTCCCCTTACTATGGGAAACCAATTGGTTTCTGAGCTACCATGGCTACATCCGAGCCATGGTTCTAGGTTATATCCATACATGGTCCTTGGTGGAGTGTCAGTCTCAGAAAAGACCCCTGTGCCCAGATATATTTGGTCCTTGTGGAATTCCTATCCTTTCCACGTCATACTAACTCCCCCTTCTTTCATATGATTCCCTGCACTCTGCCGAAGGTTTGGTTATGAGTGTTAGTATCTGCTTTGATACACTGCTAGGTAGGGTCTTTCAGAGGCCCTCTGCGGTAAGCTCTTGTCTTGTTACTTGTTTTCTCCTACGTCCAATGCACATCCCCTTTGTCTTTCTAAGTGAGGATTGATCATCCGACCCCGGGTCCTCTTTCCTGTTTATCTTCTTTAGGTGTATAGATTTCATTATGTTTATCATATCTTATAGGTTTATATAAGTGAGTATATACCATGTGTGTCTTTCTCTTTCTGGGATACCTCACTCAGAATGATCTTTTCAGGATCTCACCATTTGCCTGCAAATTTCATGATTGCCTCATTTTTGATTGCTGAGTAGTATTCTATTTTGTAAAAATACCACAATTTCTGTATCCATTCCTCCATTGATGGACATCTGGGTTGTTTCCAGGTTCTGGCTATTACAAATAAAGCTGCTACAAACATGGTTGAGCAAATGTCCTTGTTGTGTACTTGAGCAAATTTTGGGTATATGCCTAGGAGTGGTATAGCTGGGTCTTGAGGAAGCACTATTCCTAATTGTCTGAGAAAGCACCAGATTGACTTCCAAAGTGGTTGTACCAGTTTACATTCCCACCAGCAATGGAGGAGGGTTCCCTTTTCTCCACAACCTCTCCAGCATGTGTTGTCATTTGAGTTTTTTATTTTAGCCATTTTGATGGGTGTAATGTGAAATCTCAGGGTCATTTTGATTTGCCTCTTCCTGATGGCCAAGGATGTTGAGCATCTTCTTAAGTGTTTCCTGTAGAGACAGTTTTAAGGAGTTCTGGAATTGATATTTTAAAAAACGAACATCAATAATCTTCCCTTCCTGTTGAGAAACTCAGGAGAAGCATTGACTCTCGACAGCCCCCCTTGACCACCACTCTTTTTACACTAGGGAGCATGCTGGTTCTGCGGCTGTTATGCCTGATTTTAACGCCACCTTGCCACAAATTAGAATCTCCTGAGTAGGCAGCCTCCTCTGAAGAAATCTTGATTGCCTGGCTGATGTGGGAGACCTACCCCAATTGTGGTTACACCTTCTGGAGACCCCCAGAGAAGATGGGTGCGGTAAAAGGAAAATACTTTGTTGGCTTGGCCTTCCTTCCAGCACTAAACTAATGCGTCCTCTTCCTCCCATGGCTGTTGCTACTGTTGCTACCTCCTTGTTGATAGAAGAATCAGGGTTTTCAAGTTTTCATCGTGAACTAGGATCCGGAGGTCTTTCAGTGCCGGATTGGGTTTAGTGAGTCACCCAGTGCTTTTGACTGGGTCACCTCTTTCCAAGGATAAACAGCTATTGCAGGACCACTCCAACTGCTGAGGCCCCCAGCGTCAAGGAAGGGAACTGCAAGGTTCTCAACGTCTCAGGTGTGATTCTACTGTGGTTACTACTTTAAAGCTGACGAAGTTAACTCGCACATGCACACACATATGTTTGTATGTATACGTGTAGATGCACACATCCTTAGGCTCGTCATGTTGGTTCTTTTCCTCTGGAGAACCCTGACAGGTATAGGAGGTAAATCAGCCAGGATTTCCTACACCATGTGCTATATTAACACAACCACGCCGTAGCCACTGGAGACTGAATGCACAGCATACTGCGAAGGCAAATTATCCTGTAAGAAAGAACATTTTAGAGCCCTACAAAAGCATACGTATATTATAAAAACCGTGTTCAGGTATAAAACAGCAAAGATGATAAGAGAACAAAGTAAACTAAAAGTAAATCACAATGACATACCTCTAAAAATCTGTCAAGCTGAGCTCTGCTGAGCAATTTTGATCATCCATTTAAAGAGCCAAGGGAAACTGGTAGGTTTGTTTTTTTTTTAATTTTTATTTATTTATTTTTTTAATTTTATTTTTTAAGATCACTGTCTATCGGATAGACCCAGTAATGAGGGTATGGATATTTTCCCGTTTTTCCAAAGAAAATACAAAGGCTTATTGGAGTAAGTAAATATAGAGTTGAATGAAATCGTGTTGGGCCGCTTCCAAACTTATTATTAGGCTTTCTGCACAGGGATAAAAACAGCTTATAATCCCGAACCTAGCAAAATCCGCTTCCTTTGGGAATAAATAGGTTGAGGCTATTAAGCACAGCTTGGAACGCTCAGGCCAAGTCACCTCTCCTTTGGAGCTCAAAAGTAGAAGTCACATAACATGTGGGGACCATTTGTGGCTGGGCATGCCAGTTAGATAGAAAACAAGAACATCCTGCAACTTCCTAGCTGGTAATCTCTGGCCTACACGAGGGCGAGAACCCCACTGGAATCTCTGCATTAGTTGCTCTTCTTCTAAAATATCCGACACAAGCAACGTGAGGTAGGAAAGGTTCCTTTGGGGTCAAAATGTAAAGATACAGTCCATTGCGGTGGGGATGGCGCACGTCTTTTTGACTGCTGTGACAGAACTCCACCGCCATCATGGCACGGAAAGTGGGAGCACGGCAGCAGGTGAGCCGGCCTGGCACTGGAGTCATTGCTGAGCGACTATGCCCTTACCACAAGTAAGAGGCAGAGAGAGATAGTTGGGAATGGCATAGGCTATTGAAACCTCAAAGCCCACCCCTCCGCCCAATGACACACCTCCTCCAACAAGGCCACCCACCAATGGGGGCCAAGTATTCAAATAGATTAGCCTTCAGTAAACCACAGCTGCATGGCAGCTAGAAGGTTGAGTAGCTGGCCACCCGGCATTCACAGTCGGAAAGGGAGGCGGAAGAATTCTGGTGCCCAGTTCCCAGTCTCTTTATCCTGCAATCTGGGCCCCCATATTTGGGATGCACATCTTCTTTTCGAGTGAACCTTTTTCAGACATCTGTCTCCAAGGCGATTCTAAATCCGAGTTTGCAGAGAAAATTAACCATTACCGCTTCCCTATGCCCGGGCACTGCGTATCCGACATGATTAACCTGCTTTAACAGCAAGAGGTGCCAACACATTACTGCTGTCTAAATGTGCCAGGGAAATGTCACCAGTTCCAGGACTAGTTCACTCACTGTTCATAATCACTGAGGCTCACAGACCTCCCACCCCAAATCAACTCAATAGGTACTTTCGTGCTGGGTTCTCAGTTTTGTTTCATTGGGTAAGGGACTGAAGAACAAGTGGGCGTGGCAACGTAAACCCGACGACGTATTTACCAGTGATAGACTTGGAAGTGAGATCTCAAGAGAACATTTAACCCGGGGCTTCCTCAATTTTCTAAGCACTTTGCTAAATCTCCCAGAGAGAAAAGTCTCAAGGTGAAGCACACACTGGGGTCCTTTTCTAGCAGTTAAAGTCTCAGGGGATTCCTTTACAGGAACCTGCTAATCCTCAAAGCTACTGGGTCACACCTTCTAAAGGAGAGAACTGGGGAATGCCAATGCCGTGGCTGCTTGCTAGCCCCCAAATGCTGCCGTTTACTGCCTAGGAAGGAAATCTTGCTGTTAAATGACTAAAACGGTTCACAGGTCAGTAGCGCATGAGTTTCAGACTCTGCAAGTCCTTTGCCCTTTCAGAGCACAGCGGGTTTCTTTCCAGGGCCCTCTCTCTGCTGGTGGGAAACTCTTTGACGCCTCTTGCCTCTTATCCCAAGGGAGGAGATGTGGAAATGTGCTTGAAAGGCTGATCTCAGGTCCCTCATTCTATGGCACCTGCGCAGGAAAAGCCTTAAGTAAAATGGGGTCCTGATTCTTTCATCTGAGCATTTTACGCTGTTTCCCAGTCAATTGTACTGTTTCCTAGTTTTTTGATATGCTTTGCTGGGTTTTGCTGAGCTAAGTGGAAACATTTTGGTCTTGGAATGTCAAAAGAAGAAAAATGAACCCCACCAGCTGCTCAGTCCAGCGTAAGGAGGAACTTTCCGTAAATCCAAGAGGATTTCCTGCGACTACAAACACAAAGGCCTTTACAGACTCAGCCGCGGCTTGACCCTCATACAAGGCAGGAGCCGCAGGGCTTTCTAGCTTGGCAACTACGGACAAGCTGGATTCTGCCTTATTAGAGGAACAGAAGAGCAAATCATTTCAAAAAAAAATTTTTTTTTAAATAAAATTTCTAGGATTCAGGTGAAGCCTTGTGTGTGTGAGGGGAAATGGTAATAACACCTTCACACAATATCACTGTTTTTTTACTCCAGCCTTTCAGTGGTTCCATGAGGCACAGCTTAAAGTGCCCTCTTTACTGATCCTTGGCGATGTGGAGAAAGCAGCCCCAAAGAGAGCAAGAGTCAAACTCATGTCATCTGTCTCATTCTGAAACTTATTGCTCTTAATGCCTCCTGCTGAGTTCATAAACAAGTTGAGGGTTTGCAGGTATGTTTCCTCCTACTGTTGAAACGAAAATCATGCCTGCTGAAGATTCTGAAGGAACAGCTTCAAAGGCTCACCTCCAGGATATCAGGGCAAAATAAAGCTGCCAGGAAGTGAAGGAGAAAGTGCATGTCTCACTCCCCTCCCTTCCACCTACCTCCAAAGCAATTCAGTTCTCATATATCTATGAATAATCTTTTTGTATAAATTATTTTTGAGGAATTTACACCAATGTTTAATAGAAAGAAGGAGCAAAGTAGGAAGGCGAGAATGGGGAAAATAGAAAGAAAGAAACTTGGAAAGCACTGTGTGACTTTATTATTTTGTCTCTTCAGATGTGGAGAACTTTAATCCTCTTTACAGGGTAGGTCCAGAAGAGATTGTCCATTTATAAACTATTTCACAAAGCGCTTCCTAAGCCAGGTTGCATAAACCGCCACGTCTCATGCTGCATATTATAATTTTGGTGACCTGCAGTAATTAATGTTTATTCACATTACCTGTCCTACACAGACTATGCAATTGCAATCCATCATGCTGTCTTCATTTTAGGACCCGCTCTGAAGAAGCCTATACCCAAACACTGTTACATAAGGAGGAAATCCATGAGACAGAACTTGACGCTTCTGTATGCAGTGACTTACAGTAAGTCAGTGGCCAAATCTAATACTCATGCCATTGGCTAAATCAAGTCATATAGTCATTGGGGCAGTTTAACACAGTGAGAACTACATGCATGCCAGAAAATACTTTGAAAAAAAAAAGTATTAGAGTAGTAAGGATGTACCTTCACTACTTAACCATTCTGCACGCTGATTTACACACACACACACACACACACACACACATATACTTCCTTTCTGCGTGTACTAACACACAGTCTCACCTTCCCCAAGACTCCAAACTCTATTCAATTCAGTCATAACATCAAGCTTAAAACCTTGTGCTATTCTTTCTAGTAGGTCCCTATGTAGGTGCTTTAGATGTAGAGGCCTCTAAGGTTAAGGCAAAAGTTGTCTATGCCCACTATCTCATAGACATGCTAGGTGGGTAAGGGGCAAGGTGACAAGATAACCACACTGACCAAACCAGAAAGAGAAAGTGAGAGAGGCACCAATGAGCCACTGGTAATATGTCATGTCTGAACATTTTTCTTTTAAAGACAGTTTCATGTAGCCCAGGCTGGGCTCAACTTTTAGGTGTAGCTGAGGATAACCTTAAACATTGGCTCCTCCTGCTTCTGTTACTTGACTTCCGAGATTCCCGGCACATGCTACCATGCCAAGTTGATACTGTGCTGGGTGTCAAATTTAGCCCCCTTGGTATGCTCTGCAAGAGCACTACCACCTGAACTATAGTCTGAACCTGCTTGCCTTCCTTCCCCCTCTCCCTCATTTCCTCTCTTCCTTTCTTCTTCTTCTTTTTTTTTATTGCTATTTGACAAAACAGTTTTGGTATTTGAAACAGGATCTGGTTATGTAGCTCGGCCTACACCTGATCTTACTCTACTGTTGCCTACACCTCTACAGTGCCAGATTCACAGACAGGAGCAGCCATATCCTTCTTAACTGTTCAGTAATTTACGTCAAATTTTGTTTCCTTGAAGTTGTTCTATGGACTATGTACCTGAGGGCATGTGGGGGGTGGGGAAAGCTCTTGACTACATTTGCTGGAAAGTCCTTCCTTTCTCATGACCATTATTGATTACACGTGAAGACAGCATTGGCAATGTACCTTCTTGAAGGCTACATTGCTTTCTCAGATTATTTTTTGTTTTTGAAGGGGGAAGAGTGAAGTCATTTTAATCCTTAAACGCAATGATAGATTCTTTTTAAGATTCATGCCAGCCTGTATCCCTTTCTCTGATGTATGCATTTATTTACCATCTTATTTTCCTTCCTCCTCAGGAAGTTTGCTTCAGATATCTGGAATGAGAGACCAAATGTGGATGAGGCTTTGCACTCCAAATGTGCTTTTGGGGCCAGTTGTAGTTGCACGGACTGAGGTGTTATGCCAGATTTCTCTGAGAATACGGCTTGGTACTCAGACTTTAGTTGGTCTCTTCTGGAAGTTTCAACAAGGAGACTATTACTCAGGCTTGTAGATGTGTCAGGGACACATGAAAAAGAGAATGTCACAGAGAGGCTAAGTGTGAAAAGTGAAGAAATGAGGATACATGAAGAATTTACCTCATTGAAAAGAGAGCAGTCAGCCTGATTTTCAGTTCTGTGGTTCATTCTGATCCAGAAAATTCTTTGCTTCCTATAATTGATATGAATTCTTATAATTTGTAACCATAGGATCATTGATAAACCCTTAAAACTTCACTGCCTTGAGCAAATTCTTCCTGAATTTCTGTATGAAAGAATTCTCAAAGAGTAAGTATACAAATAAGACACCATGACAGGAATCATAGTATTTAAAATCTTATTGGAAAGGTGAGTAGACATATTTCCAGGTGAAGATAAACCTGTGATAATATCAAGTATTGCAGCCATGACAATCTGGATGAAACGTCAAGAAACACATGAAAAAGAAGGCACAGGAAAAGTTGAGAAAGAATCCTAAGAAAAGTAAGAATTCAGAGGAAGAAGTGACAGGCGGTGTCAACTGAAGTGAGTAGAAGCAGGGAATTTTCAATGGATCGTGGGATAGAGCGCTATTTGACTAAACATGGAAACATGCTGAAGAGAAGAGGCAAATGCCTGGGGAGGTATTTTGGAATCATGCTCCAAAGGATAGCGACTGGTGGAGATTTTGTGACCATTCAAAGGTATGGTAGGTAGCAATGCATAGGGTAGATATGGTAGGAAAGGAGCTACCTACCTGAATAAATAAATAAATTAATAAATAAACAAACCAGTGATCTATTTAAACTAGCCATAATGCCTTCCCCAGTCTCAGTGAACAGGAGGTTGTAGATGTGAACCAAGCAGACAGACAGGCTGGAAGACCACGCAGCTGGTTAGATATTAATGCACAGTGGAAAGGAGATGGAAAGAGGAGTAAGCTTTCAACTTCCTCAAAGGAAAAAACACAACAATGAGGTGTTGGGGCTTAAATTCGGAACTTGCTAAATTAAATGTGCCCATGAGACATTGAGATAGAGACAGCTATTTGGCGATGGGATATCACTGGATACCTCTAGAACTCCTGCCTGCTACCAGTGTGCTCAGAGATCATTCAATATGACTCCCTTATTTTAGAAACATGAGCACCAAGACCTAACTGCTTCTTCTGGATTGAGGAAACCTTATAAAGCTAGAAAGATATTCTATCAAAACTCTGTTGATAGCTTTTTAAAGAGTGATATTCAGGGCAAACTGTGACACAAAACTAGCACAAAAGAGCCGGAAGTCCAGAATACGGCTACATGACAAGGGCCTGTTTTGTCAGTGGTGCAGGAAGTGTGTAAATGGTGGCCATTTGCCTGCTGTGTGCTAAGTGCCATGCTAAACACTGTGCCATGCTCCAAAAGACACAGACAATGCAGCCTCCATGTGCCTGGGAAGCACAGTGCTCTAACTGACAGGGCAGTTGAAGGCCATGAGCAGACCGTGCTGGGGGACTCCAGGGTGGGAGAGAGACCCGGAGCTCTCAGCATTAATCTTGTGTTCCCAGTCGTTCAAACTAAAATCAGGAGAAAGCATATGACATCTTAATAACAAAGCCCAAGTTTCTGATTTTACAAACAAATCCTGCCAAATATTTTACTGTCAGGAGAGAGAGAGAGAGAGAGAGAGAGTGACTTGCTGTCTTCATTAAAAGTGGTTAAATTGTTTCCTGAATATACAATTCCAAGAGTTGTTCCTGTTAAGTACATTCTGGGAAATATATATATGTATATATATATGTATATATATATTTTTTTCCCAGATATATATATATAAATATATATATATATTTCAAATAAGCTAAGTGGAATTAGCTCAATAAATATTATACACTGATGCTTTGCAACATTGTTTTAATGAAGAAAATTGACATTGAAGGCCAAAGTAAAAAAAATGGATATTAATTATAATAAAATTTTACTTATGTTTAGACATGTATTATTTTATAATTGCAAAACCTGGATGTGTTTCATTGGAAGATTTCTGTACAATTTATGGCTTTTTCAAGCACATTGATTTTAAAAGGTTTATGCTGCAAATGAAAAGTCATTTGAGTGAGGGAGTAGCAGAAACATCCATGAAAGATTTAGAACAATTTTCAAAATAACTTTTGTTTTTCCATCAGGTCTGCTCTTACCCTCTTCACATCTGAAAGGAATAAAGAAGACAAACTAGCTGAAATTGAAAGAAAAAAAAAATTCTCACCAGGCACTCTTCCTGCCTCTAGATATTTACTTTGACCTATTTACGTACAAGTGACAGAGGGCTTGTCCACTTTAATTTGGAACTCTGGCTTTGACAGCTAGGATTTGCTTTTTTTTTTTTTTTTTTTCTGTCAAGCAGTATGTTATTATTTTCAGGGGTTCTGCACATAGATAGAGCCTCCTTCTGCCATAAGTCAGCCTCTCGGGGAGCATGTCATTGAGGGACAGAAGAACAGTACCTCAGACATCCTCCAGTTAGCAGAGAGTGGGGCCCTGGGCTTTCTCCAGGGACAAAGCTTTTCAGGGCCCCCACGTGTGAGGAGATGTGTAGACGGTGGCCCTGAGACCTGAATAGCTCATTCTTCGCAGCTCCACTGTGCAGTGCTTTCAGAACACGAATTTTCAATTCTTCAGGACACCAGAATGTCAAAAATATTTGGGCCAGAAACACCTACGCAAGCTCTCATGTAAAGAGACAAACATGCATGCCCCTGCTCCTTGACCAAACAAAATCTGAAGTGCTTTTTTAAAATTCATTTTAATGACTCATTTTCTGCAGTGGGGGAAAAAAAGACTCCTCTTCACAAAGGTCAATGTCAAAATATCAAGGTGGACCGCCAAACATAAAAACCTCCACCAGGAAACACATTTATCTCCTCTCAGAAGGACTTGCAGCTACACAATAGCTCCAAGGTCACCTGGAGGAGCTGAGGGAATGATTATGTTTTTTAAAGATGTAAAAAGAAATCAGAATAAAACATATCCAAACAGCAGTCAGTTCAATTTACTGAGAGGTATCAGAGAATGTGATGGTTGGATTTTAACTACAGAGCACCCTCAGACTCAGTATAATGGAGATTCAGTTATGGATAAGTAGCCCACACATTCCATAAAACTATAAAACAAAAACAATATTTTAAAGAATAATGTTGTAATGTTGTAACACAAAAATAGCATTTTTTTTAAAAAAAATTTGTTTTGTTTGTCTGAGACAGGGTTTCTCTGTGTGACTGCCCTGGCCGTCCTGGAGCTCTCTTTGTAGACCAGGCTCTCATACAGATCCACTTGCCTTGCTTCCAGGAGTGCTGGGATTAAAAGCATGTGCCACCACACCTGGTTAACACAAAATAGTTTTGAGGCATGTGAATCGGAATTAAAACTCTGGATGGAGCATGTACCTGAGGTAAAGTAGTGATTAACCTGTATTGTGAATGATAGACTCTTCATTAAAAAATTCATATCAGCTGGTCCTAATATATAGATGATACAACTTAATATCAGTGATTTGAGCCAAACTGATGTTTCTGGAAGGAAGTGAATTCACAGAATCACCTGAGTCAAGACTCAGGTGTGCTGATATAAGACAGGAGCAAGGGACATGGCCTGTGAGAACCTGTGATAATCTTTAACTCTTTGTTAGAGGACCAACAGACTCACTATTGCTTCTGTATACTGGACAGCACACACAGCCACACAGTATTTTCCCCACCTCTGCCTCTTTGGGACAGCTTGGGCTAGAAGCTAGCACCTGGGCAGAGTCATCTCTTCCCTTCTCATGTTGCTACCAGAATTCCAAGAGGATTTCCCAAACCTCTCCTCCCAAATAGCACTACCTCCTTTTTATACGATTCTTGGAAAACACATCTAAGTTCCGTAGCCATCGCTGGGCCAAACCTGCTTTGCTATAAGGGAAGAAAAGAGCACAAATATAGATATACATAGATAGATAGAGACTATATATGGTAAGAAAAGAATATAGATGACAGACAGAGATTGATAGATGACAGATAAATAGATGATAGATAGATATAGATGGTAAATAGATTGAGATATAGATAGAAAGATAGATACAGAAAATAGATGATAGAGTAAAAGGGAAAAAGAACACACATATATATTATAGAGTATATATATGCATATATGAGGGAGAGAGAGAAAAGAATATCTAGGAATCGTGAGAAATGGCCAGTATCAGAAGTGGTGAAGGTGGGCTAACTGCCTTATTGACTAAATGGTATTAATGATGGTTTATCTTTTCTGCTTTACTGGCAAAAATGGTAATTAATTTGGTAACACATACCATGCACCAGGTTAAGGAGCTCCTAATACCAAGTCACCAAAGTAGAAGTTGAGACTACGGGTCAAGTTGAGGAACAAAAGGGAGTTGAAGAGATTTGGAGGAAGGGAAGGAAGGGAAGTGTGCCTTTCAGTGCTTTGCTGTGGACACAAATTTCCAGCCCAGAGGAGTTCAGGAAGAGGTGGAAAGGCATCCTGGCCCTAAGACTGTGGAGAGGATGGTGGTGGGATGTGTTTGAACCCTCCCAAGACAAGCTAAGAAAGCAAGGTTGGTGCAGGAGAGACCTAGCTATAATTTATCAAGACAAAAGATCTGGGAAGTTTATATAAAGCATTTTGTAATGAGGGTAGGTACTTGGAGCATCAGAACTAAAGACGTTTTTGTGAGGTGTTCGTTGACTGTGGGGAGACGCCGCAACAAGCTGCCGAATCTTCAGCCTCTAGGTACAAGAGTCATCACGAGATATATGATACCTAATATGTGGGCTGAAATGTAAGACTTTCCAACTTCTGTGCCTTCCCACCCTCTGAGAAATTTTAGGACTTGGGGTCGTTATTTTTAACCGATTTCGAAATAACAGGGACCTTTAAAAGTGTAGGACGGGTTTGCCACCCCCCCCCCCAAGTTCATTGGTGATTATAATTTTTCCACATCTCTCATGAATCCTGACTTTCTCTATCCATCCTTCTCCTGAACCATTTTACAGTAAGCTGAATGGATGGTGAAGATTTTCTGAAGGCACATCAGTGAATATTCCCTAAGAATAAGTACATACCATCACACGATCACAACCCGGTTATCAAATACAGAAAACTATATTTACAAAGCACTGTTAGTATTCCAGCCATATTCTAATTCCACTCATATCTCCATGGCACCCTTCATAAATGTTTTTCTTTTCCTGTGTTTGCAATCCAATTAAAGATCATAGGTGCTCAGTTACTCAGCCTCTTTCCCTGACGTGTTCTTCAGTCCTTCCTCCTCTTTTTTGAAGGTAGTCTGTCTCAGTTCAGCCGCTGCAGTTCACAAGAAGACTCTACGTGCGCATTAACAGCAAGAGTGTCACATGCTAGTGGTGTGTGGTCCTCGGTACAGCCTCTCTGGAGGCACACAGGACGCGTCTGTTCCTCGTGTTGAAGGGGTCACCTGTCACTTCAATCATGTGGGTTGAATTGGTGTGAGCCATTTTTTATATGATAAAATCACCTTTTTTGTTTTATCATTGGTCACATGCAGGAAGATATTCAGAGAAAATACAGCACTGTCTCCAATAATTTATACCCACTACTTTCAGCATCACTGATGAGTTTTGGCTGCATCCATTCTTATGATTTATCTAAAACACGGGTTTTTATGTTTACACGTGTGAAACAGTAATAGCCATTAATTAGTGAGAAATCGTGGCTAAAGACTTTCCATTCTCTTTTATGTTTGTATTCCATGTTTTATGCATGTCTTGTTCAGTGTCATTTCTGTGGTTTTATATGTTCCTATTTTAATCAGGGAGTTATAGAATTCCTTACTGTCATTATGGGAAGAAACTCTTATATATTACCCTGTGTGAACATAATTTTTTTTAAGATATAATAATGTTAATCTTGGACTCATTATCACATTTTAAAGTAACCCACTGAAACAGGGATAATCCTGATGTGATCAGAAGTCGAAAGTACTGGATGGGAGTGCAGAGCCCTGAAAACACCCTCCCTCTGATGCCTTTCCCAGCGAAGAAGGTACTGCACGTTGGCCCCAATCACCCGCCATGAAGACAGTTTTATACAGTGTTTCCTCTGAGTTAGCCACACCCACTAGGTCCAGAAGAAGACAAGCAGAAGGAGCACCCCACCTTCTCACCCAACGAGGAAGTGGAGGACATGTTTCATAACCCCAGAGTCTCCAGGTGCTAGGGAGACCACACCCAACACTGCTCAATGCTCAGGTTCCCAGAATAGCTTTCTTTATCAAGAAAAGAGCTATGTGTGGCAAGATGACAATTGACAGAAAAGAAAAATACAACTACTCAAAAACCAGGGCCCTCGTTGCAGTCGTCAGGAATGAGGAAAGGAAGTAGCTAGTATGAAAGCTCACTTTTAACATGACAGCAGCACAAAGCACTAAAGCGACTATCCTGGAGCTGTGGAAACCAAACACTGAATCCCAAATGCTATACCGGCCAGGCAAGGACAAACATGGGCTATCCCCTGAGTCTCACAGAAAGGGAGAGGTTCAAGCTGCTTCTGTGACCATAGGGAGAGCTGTCTGCTTTATCTGTTGAACAAATCATATTACACACAGACATGATGACTGAAATTTTCTCTATATAATATACATATAGTACTCAGTAAGCTTCCACAGTTGAATATACCTTTGACCAATACAAAGGTGTCCTTTCAATACGTGTTTTACTTCCTTCCTTGTGAGGGACACTTGTTGTAGGGAAGGTGTCTTTATTTGCAGTTTATGTGAATGGACATTGTGCGTACTTTTTGTGTGTGCATCTCTCCTTCCTTCCTTCCTTCCTTCCTTCCTTCCTTCCTTCCTTCCTTCCTTCCTCACTTCTTTGTCTTTCCTTCTTTCTTTCTTTCTTTTTTTCTTTCTTTCTTTCTTTCTTTCTTTCTTTCTTTCTTTCTTTCTTTCTTTCTTTCTTTCTGTTGTTTGTCTGTTTGTCTGTCTGTCTTGCTTTCTGAGTTGGGAATTAGGATTCAAGACGCTACACATGTTTAGGGAAGCATATGCTTTGTTTCCTTGTGACAAAATTTCACCATGTAGCAGAGGCTGGCCTAAGACTCACTCTGTAGCCCAGGCTGACTCTGTAGCCCAGCTCAGAATCCTCCTGCCTCTGCCTCCTAGTGCTGGGATTAAAAGAATGTGTCACCATGTCCTTTTGTCTATCCAGCATGTCTGTCTCCTTTTATACTTCCACAGTCCATCCAAGCAGCCTGTGTTGGTCCTATGTCTATATATACAAAACAACTTTTGGATTTCCATTATGTGGAAAAGTTGCAGTATTTATTTCTATACTAATGGACACAGGTAGTTTCTAGATTGAACTATTTTGAATTAATTGTCAAGAATAATCTATATTTCTTTTGGTGAATATGGTTGTACATTTATGCTGAGTATACATCTACAATGAAATGATTAGGCCATATTTATGTTCTGATAGATGCTGACAAATACTTCTGCAGAATAGTTGTATGAATTAGAGTTCCCTTTAGAGCCATGATTTTATTTTCTTCCTTTTGTTACTCTGGACTAAACCCAAGGTCTTATACAGGTGACTTAAATATGTTTTCTGGAATAAAGACTTCAGGGGATCACACAATAAACACAGGCATGCAAATACTGGGTCACGCTGCTGGAAAACAAGTGTGAAGATAATTTCACCCCACAAGAAGGGGTTCCTCCAATTTACCAATTTTTGAAATTCTCCATAAAGCTTGGTATTAAACATGGATTCAAAGGGCTGGAGAGATGGCTCCGTGGTTAATAGCGCTGTCAGCTCTTCTAGAAGATCCTGATTCACTTCCCAGTACCCACATGGCAGTTCACAACTGCCTCTAGCCCTAGCTCCAGGGCATCCGAAGCCCTCACACAGAAAAACACAGGCAAAACACCAATGCACATAAAAGTAAATCAATAATTCTTTTAAAAAAATGGATTCAAGAAGTATTTGCTAACAGGGTGGTGGCTCAATCCTGTAATCCAAGCACTGAGGAGGCTGAGGCAGAAGGAGTGCCCTGAGTTTGACTCAGTTTGGATTACAGAATAAGCACAGCCAAAATTTCAAAAAAGAATTGTTTGCAATATTTACAAAATATGTCTTTTAAACCTTTGGCTTGCACCATATCATCCCAATTTTAATTTTGAGAGAGAGAGAGAGAGAGAGAGAATGAGAGAGGACATGAAAGAGAGAGAGAGAGAGAGAGAGAGGCACAGAATCAGAAAAAAGGCAGCACAGGGGTGAAGAGGGGCCCTCAGGGTGGGGTCCAGTAAGACAACATGAAGCAACTTGTTGCTGTAATTGAAAGAAGTCAAGCTTGTCTGTCAGGACTACTGGCAAATACAGTATGTCAGTAATTATTGACATACTATAGCTTAGGATAAAATGACTTCATTCCACTTACATCATGATATAGTAAAGTAGCATCTAATTCTGAGAAATCAGACGCTTTTACAAAGGAAACATCTGGAATGGTTTCTGCTAGCTTAGTGCTATGAAATGCAGTGGCTGGGTTTCACATCACTTAGTAGCCCAGACTGAGATTCAATGGGAATTTCCTAACACTATGAATAACATGTAAATGAAGAATTTTGCAAACTAGCTGACCTGAGCATAAACTGCAAACCCAACAAAGACCTCAAGGAAGTGCAACAATGATAAATGAGCAAATACCACCACAGCAAAATGAGATCTGTCCAATCATGGGGACACAGTATGAGACATGACATCCCAGGAAGGATAGACTCTTGGGGCTGGTGTTTTTCTGAATGTACTCAAGAAGTAAGTAGAATTGGGACTTCAAGGAACAATGAAATCTGGGTGTATTGCTGTGGAAGTGATAAAGACACCCAAAGAAGAGGAGCTAACACGCTTGCTGCAGCTTGTGCTTAAATCTGGCCTTGGGCAGCAATTGCACAACCAGGAGCCACAAGGTGATGAGAGGCCTTGGAATGTGTGGCATTTGCATGGCTGTCGGGATTGAGGGCTCAGGCAAGCCCAGGGTTCTGCCATCATGAGAACTCTGGTGGAGTTACAGGCACACCCAGGGCGTCCACCTTTGAAACTTGAGCTTCAAAGGTGAAAGTTAAGCCTAGCTGCAAGAAAGATGGATCAGGGCTGAACCTGTCAAATGTGTCACTTGAGAAATACCAGTCAGCCACATGGAAGGTAGGAGCAGTGCTGTAATAGCCTTAGCTTAAGCTGTGGATGTTGGTGTGAAAAGAGCCCTTGAGCTGGGGGGGGGGGGGAATAAAAATCTGGGAGAAAGGTCAAGGAGGTCCTGCTCTTTCGGTGTCTCAAAGGGGTCATTAAGATTTGGAGAAAGAGTCCTAGCAATAATGTGGGGCACTTAGTGAGAAGGAGACATACCAGGGCATGCATAGAATGAAATGGAAACGGAAGTCCATGGTCTGGGTGATTATTCACTTTAAAAAAAAAAAATCAAACATTTGACAGATTCCTTCCTTTAAGCTGGATGTGGTAGTGCCTACAGCTTGGGTGATGGAGGCAGGAATTTAAGGTCATCCTCAGAGTCTGAGGTAAATCTGACTCTGGGCAACATAGACCCTGTCTCAAAAGAAAAAAAAATGCATAAGCAAAGTTAACCACATAATACTCTCAATCTCAATTAAAAGCGATATACATAATATTTATTTGTACCAACTAGCTGTGGTAAATATCCTCAATTGAAAGTTGGAAATTTTACTGTTCTGGCATTGGTTGGAAATATATTCTATATTTTATTTAATATTTTCTTAATTACTTGCGCTATCAGTGCTGTCTGCAAACTGTGTGGCCCTTAGAATAGACTTCATGTGTGGGGAGATGTGTTATCTTCAAATGTATCATACAACACACACAATGAAATCAGTTAGAGGAGGAGGGTTTACTAGAACCTTCTGGAGGTGCTTTTTCCCTCACAATGTGAGTGAGTGATGAGCTGAGGAAAACTGAAGTTCTTTTCTTCATTGTTGTTGGTGGGTTTGTTCTTATTGTTTTGTTTTGCTATTTGGAGACAGAGTTTCTCTGGGTATCCCTGGCTGCCCTGGAACTCATTCTGTAAACCAGGCTGGACTCAGGTTCACAGAGATCTGCCTGCCTCAGCCTCTGCCTCTGTGTGCTGGAGGGCATGTGCCACTAACCGCCCCCCAACTGGTGGAGAATGAAGTTCTTACTTCATTTCGGAAAGAATTTTTTAAAAATCCTTGGAGATAGCTTACATATTAACACTTTCAAGTGTAACCCAAATGTTTGCAGACTTCGATGGCTGTAGAAAAATTGGAGTCCCTTGATACGACTATCACATCTCTTGACAGGACAATGCTTCTGACTTCTATTACTAAGACCTCAGCAGAATCTTGAGGATTCTGTCTTCAACGATGATCTCATATGGTCATGGAGATAATCTGAAGTGTGGATTTTTGTTTGTTTTTTTGTTTTTGAGACAGGCTTTCTCTGTGTAGCCTTTGGCTGTCCTGGTCTCTTTTTGTAGACCAGGCTGGTCTTGAACTCATAGAGATCTGCCTGCCTCTGCCTCCCTGAGTGCGGGATTACAGGTGTGTGCCACCACGCCTGGCTGAACTGTGGACATTTGCTGCCTGTGATATATTCTGACTGGGCAGCTCTGTAACAGCCTATAAAGCAGGGAGGTCTTTCTCCTACCTTCTCAAGTTCTTCTTCTTTGAAATAGGCCATAAGCTTACATGTGAGGGGGTGCTCATCCTCTGAAGAAAGGGAACTCGCAAAGGACTCAGATAACTTTATCAAAGAAGCCTTGGCAAGGCCACCCCACCATTCATTACCATGAGACTGCCTTATTCTGCAGCCACAATCTGTGAGAGTGTCTATTACACATGAAACCCAAGTTAAAAGTGCAGGGGTTCCCCTGTCTCTTTGAGTCTTCATTTCTGGAGGCTCCCATTTCATGTAAAACTTACATTGAAAGACTGAGTGTGGTTTTCTCTTGTTGATCTGTGTCTCTGTATAGAAACCTAATCCAGGAACCTAAGATAGGGAAAATGGCTATTTCTCCTCCCATACCTGCCTGCAGCTAATGTGATTAAAGACTACCAATCTGCCAATACTTCTAAACACAACAGCTCACTTATCATCTCTTTGGGTTGCCCAAAGCTTTACAAACCTCAAGGTGTCCACCTGCACCAGATTGCCTTGACTTTCCGCCTTGTTGAATATAAAATGAAGGCGAGTTCTTCCCAATTCTGGACCTCCTGCTAGCACTGTCTGGAGCTCTTTATCTCGAAGTTTTCTGGTAGAAGTTAGCCACTGCATGCGGAAAGCTCCATGAGTTTGTGACTAAAGAGGATGTCATTGTCCCCTTCTAGTTTCTACCCTGCAGAACTACAGCCGAAAGTAAGTCTTCAAAGCCTTCAACAGCATCCAGGCCTCAACTGAAAACCAGCCAATGCTGGGGGCTTTCCTGGTCTCAGCTGGCCAAGGATCTCCATACTGCCTTTCCCAGCTCACACTTTGCACAAGTACCCATGTTACTTGTAAAGGCAAATATCCTGAGCCCTGAGCTTTAGCTGTTTTCTGAAGGGGACAAGTAATTTACAATAGAGTAGAAAGAAATGTGGTTGAGACAATCATTAATAGTACCCACTTTGGAAGTGTGCACGCCAGCCATACTGGGATAGAAGCCCAGCCAGGACCCTGGCAATGAACCTCTGCAAGTCTAGATGGCCACTCTCAGATTCCACCTCTGACCAGCTAATAGCCAGCCTGTTTTCATGGAGTCAAAATGCCCAGCTTACCTCTTTAATGTAGGTAGACTAGAAAGTTTTATACCGCTTCTGGGACTGATACTCATTAGTGACACTAATGAAGGCTTTGTAGATGATTTTTATACACCTTCCTCTGACTTTTTTTTCAGGACAACAAAATTTTTGGAAAAGACTGTTTAAAAGAGATATATAAAAAATAAAGTATTGATAACAGAAACATTGCCAGCTAGTTGACATGAAGATAGTGACCCAATCTTGTATCTATGGATAATTACTTCCTTAAACACAGCAACCCAGGCCTGCCAGAAATTCAGCATCCGCATTTTTGTGGTCTTCTTTCTTGTAGGTTGTTTCTGTATACTTCACTGTCGGTTCCTTGTGCATAATGGGCACTGTTGATTTTGCAACAAGGCTTAGCTTAAAATAACCCCGGGATTGGTATTTCCTAGTCCTTACTGCATATTTCCTTCTAAGCATTTCACGTTCTAAGTTTGGAGTCCTGACAGCTATCCACCACCCTTTCTACTAGAAAATTCTTGCTAGGCCATTTGAGAAGAATTAAATAAAAATGAAGCAGCAGGGAGCTCACCTGCTGAGTTCTATTCTCTGGCAGATACACCATGGGTCTTTATTGAGGACAAGGCTAGTCTGGGTCATGGTTTCATGGACAAATATTTTATGATAGCCTATGTGAACAAAGCACAGAAAAACAAACAAACAAACAAACAACAGCAACAACAAAAAGTGACCTCTTTTTAAAAAGTTTTATATGTCCTTACAAGCTACTAGATAACCACTTGTAGACAAACAGGGCTTGACAAACTATGCTCCAGCGTCCAACCTGAGTCTATGGTCTGGTTTTTCAAAGTTTTACCAGGTCACAGTCATACCCATTTGTTCACAGCCCAAGACTAACTTCACTCTTCACTGAGTCAAGTACCTTCCACAGAAATTTCATCTAAACCATTTGCTGTATGCTCCTATAGAGAAACAATCCTCTAAAACAATTCCATCTGGGATTACCAGAAAAACAACAATTAGTTGTGTTTAACCAAAACAGGGGCATCCAAGGAGAACATCTTATAAAACCTCCTAGTTTTGCAGGTTACTAGACTTAAAGAAAAAAAAATTAAAGGAACTGTGTTTAAGTAATTTAGATAATTTCTAGAGAAGTCATTTAATGTGCCACTGTGTGTGGTAACTTTACAAAAGGGATTAGACTGCACAGCATTTCTCAAGTTGCTTGGCCTGAGAAAGGCTTCCTTCTTGTGGAGCACCTCACGGGCCACGTTGGAGGAGAATAGTATGGGGAAAGGGTTATGTATGTAGCTGGTGAGCCCAGTGATACTGGATCAGACTGGACATGCTTAAGAAGACTTACCTCAAGTAGCAGCAACTGGTGAAGTTGGAAAGGGCGATTGCCAGAGGTCCCAAACTTCCTTTGGCTTTACGTAAAGCCGGAGCCTCTCTTGTGTCAGTGCCTCTCCACTCAGAATGTCTTAGTGAGCACGTCATTTCACCAGTGCCACAGCCACACACACCACTCTTGATCCAGAATTTCTAGGATCCTTTCTCCATTTCCAACATTGGAGGGAAGTCTACGGAATACTTTTGTAAATCCCAGTGAGCCATGACTGTGGCTTACTTGTGGCCTGCCATTACCTAGAACACAAAGGCTATGTGGGCGTCGAGCAGTCTAGGAAAACCTGTTGTGTCCTTTAGAGAAGGCTGCAAGGAACAATGGGAAAGTTTCTGAATATCGGGAAATGTTTTCTCAAGATCAAGAGATGTATTGGCATGCATTTCAAATTAGAGTGCTAGCTGCCAGGGCTTGCTCTGTCCAAGGGCAACATCGGCACAGTGGCACACAATGCCGCAGGTGGCAGAAGGAATTTAGATCCCGTCAGGTAGCCATTATGTTTCTAAAAGCAGAGTTCTATCCCCATACATAGTTTTGGAATTCTTCCTAGCTTGGTCACCAGTTTGCCTAAAAACATTATTGATAATAAGCCAGGTATTTGTTTAAAGTAGCCAAGCAAGACCTGGAAATCAAAACAACCTCTTCCCCAGCTCAAAGACTTGGCAGTCCTCCTGAATGACTTCCACCCAGGCAGTGCAAGGAAGCTGCCTCTGCTTGCAGGCTTAGGGTACAAGAGCACCTTCATTCAGTGAGGTAGAGAGAGAAGCAAGCCCTGCTGGCATGGGGTAAGAGTCTGAAAGGGAATATAAAATGCTACCCCCACATATGACACACTGGCACAAACCACTGTTTTTGTCTGCCAATAATTAAGAATAACATCAGAAGAACTTCCTGTTCTCTGCCTTCCCACAAGGGATAAAACTCCCTTTGAAAAAGTGACATGAATTTACCTTTCTGATGGTATTCCCAATCCTCTTTTATGCACCCATACAATCCTTATTGCAGGGGACAGAGAGGGGCATGGTTCTGACAGACCTCACCAATGTGAGGTAGACTCTCTACCACATATTTCTTAGCCAGTATCCTACAATTAGCACTCTAAAAAAAGAGGCCTTTCCTTTGCTCTGTCTGCTCAGTTCTGTTTATCATCCTCTGATTGGATGGTTTATGTGCTGGCTAATTTTACATCAATCTGACACAAGTTAGAGTCATCAGAGAGGAAGGAGCCTCAGTTGAGAAAATGCATCTATATGATGGGGCTGTATGCAAGCCTGGAGGCATTTTCTTAATTAGTGAGGAAAGGCCTAGCCCATTGTGGTGGTGGTCCTGGGTTCTATAAGAATTCAGGCTGAGCTAGCCACAGGGAGCAAGCCTGTAAGCAGCACCCCTCTGTGGCTTTTGCCTCCAGGTTCCTGCCCTATTTGAGTTCTTGTCATGACTTCCTCCAAGGACGGACAGTAATATGGAAATATAAGCCAAATAAACCCTTTCCTCCCCAACTCGCTTTGGCCATGGTATTTCACCACAGCAATAGCAGCCCTAACTAACACAAGTATATAAGGTCCCAGTTCTAGAATGTCCTTGAGTTAGTCATCACCAACTTCGGAATGTATGCTCATTTACAGGCACATAACTGTTGTCCATGTGTTTGTTTTTTTTGTTTTGTTTTGTTGACAACTTGATTCAGAGATTAGCTCCTGAAACTGAGAGTGTAGAGAAAAAAGTTTCTCTCTCCCCTATAAACCAGAGGGTAGATGGCAAGGCATATATTACTTGACATATTTTAAGGCTTTTCAATGCTTAAGACATTCACAGGGAAAATCTCTGCCAAAGAATTCTTTGTCTAGAATCCTTATTTTCCCAGTGGCCATTTGACTAGGTTCTAGAAGTGGACATCTTGGTCATGGCACAATTTCACGTTTGATGGCATTAGCTTTCAAACACCATTGAAAGAGACTGCATGACAAGGACCACCACGACAGCATAACGATTTTCACCAGATCAAGATCCAGTACAAGTATTAACAACAGCCTCTAATTCTGAGTTCTGTGCACACTACCAACAGTGTTTTAGTTACCACAATGTTTTTAATGACTTACAAGGGGGCCTCCAAGCCTCATCACCTGCGCTCAATCTCAGCTTTGTGAGGAGGAGAGAACCAATTCCCGTAAGATGTCCTCTGATCTCTAAAGGTTCAGCCATGTGTTCATGTGCACACACAAACAAATAAATAAATAAAAGTAATTTTATTTATTTTAAATAATAACTATTTTATTATTTAAAATATTTTAAAATTATTTTAAAGGTAATCAGAAGCCTATGAGGCAAGGATGATTACATTTATTTTTTATAGAAGAAACCAATCCTGGGAGACTGATTGCCTTAGAATGCATATGATTCACCCAGGTCTGTCTGCTTCAAGAGCTACGATGTGTTGCCTGTGTGCTGAGTACCAACTCTTATTTAGACCTGAGTACCCTCCCACGAAGAAGCAGCTGTTAAAGTTCACAAACAAATGACAGACATTTGCTGATAAGTATATTGATTTAGGAAGCATTTACCAAGGGCCAGCTATTTGTCAGTCAATATGCAAAGTGTTAGGAAAACACCACGTAATTCTTGCCCTCATGGAGGATTCGATCATGTCTGGAGGGACAGAGGTTTGAAAGTTATATATTATGCCAGACATGAGGAACAGTGGGTGCTGGGGCCTTGGGGAAGCTGTCAACTGAGCAGAGATTTGCAGGAAGCAAGGAGAAGAGCATCAAGGATACAAGGAAGAGTGGGTCAGGCAGTGGGAACAGGGGCAAAGGCCCTGAGGCAGGGCATGACTCACACAGTTGATTCAGAACTAGAAGCCCAGAATGCATAGAGCAGAGCAGGTCGAAGGTGCCAGACAAGGAGATGAGTGGAACAGTCAGGTTCCCTTCTTCATTGATGCACATCTGTCTTTATGACTTATTTTTCATCTGCCATCTCTCATCGTTCTTCTGAGCCATCTGTGTCTCTCTGCCGCCATCAGAGTTGTAGCTTTATCTCTCTACATGTGTGCTCTCATCTTTCCGTGAGTGTAGTCTCTGATTGTTTCCACCCACTGAAAACCTTAACCTCTGTGGTCTTCTAACCGCCCCCTCACACCCTCATAAAACTCAATGAACTAACTTTCGTCTTTGTGAAGCAGCTAGTAATGAAGGTCTCCTCTGTAGGGGAAGTGGCAGTCTTGTGAAGAAGAGTAAGTTAACCCTCTTATGCCCCCTCCCATGGCTCTCCACACCACAGCAGAAGCGTCAGTGAAAGTTTCTTTCTTTCTTTCTCTCTCTCTTTCTTTCTTTCTTTCTTTCCTTCCTTCCTTCCTTCCTTCCTTCCTTCCTTCCTTCCTTCCTTCCTTCCTTCCTTCCTTCCTTTTCATTTTCAAATTTAGCCCTCAAAACTTCATACTTGACTACCATTTTCATAGTTACAGTCTGACAGTCGAACAGGACTTACCGGATTTCTTAAACAAAACTTTTCTTTGGAACTTTTTTTTTGGAACTTCTAGTTCCCCTCAGTGTTAAGCGGTACCTCCAATCCAGAGTTCAAAGACTGTGTCCACATGCAGCTACTAGCAGCTGATTCCCTGTGGTCAACCAGGTTTGCAGAGCTCTTATACAAAGCTCAAGTGCCTCAGTGCCAGGCCAACTCTGAGCATTTCCCTGCAGGACTGATCCACAGCTGGGAATTGTGGTGATGGCCCCACATCTAACCCTTTATTGGTTCCACCTCATTCTGTCCAAGTCTTCCCTCCTTCCCTCATGTCCCTACCCCTTGCAATGGACACTGCACTGCTGAATGCTTATTCTGGGTTTACCGTAGCCTCATCCTTGGCTAAGAACTATACCATTCACACAAAGTTGCCTGATTATGACTGGTGAAGACACTTCAGCTGTCAGTTAACCAATATCTATTTGCTCCCCCCAAAGAAATGACTGAAATCTAATCAGAACGATAACAGGACAACTAAAATAAAGCAAAGATACTTAAATCTGTTTGTTGCTTCTGCTTAGGTAGTATTAGTCATAGTAAACACAAATTAGAATATATAGTTTAATGTATACTTAAATTAGAATGTATGAAAATGTTGGAAAGAAGCATTAAAAAAAAGAAAAAGAAAACATTCAGCCTATTAGGAAGATAAAGCTATGGCAGCAAGGATTGGAGACAGAGCTTTAGAGCAGAATCCAGGGTGTGGTTCCTCTATCCGGAACTTTCCAAGTTGCACATTTTGGTTAAATGATTTAATTTTTTTGAGTTTATTTCCTCATTCAACGATAAATAAGGACTATGCATAAAGTGCTTATCACCAGCTTTGGCAAGTGCTAAGTATTCAATAATCAGAGTTTAGACTTCCTGGAAGAGTCTGGCAGGTACTGCCCAAACAGCGGAAGAGTCCTGCATCATTCTTAACCACTGTCACAGTAGGACTCTTCCTGATGCGGGGTATCTAATCCCTTGGGGACTTCCTGCTTCTGCTCTGGGCTTCCTCTGTGTTGGAGGATTGCCTAAAGATAGATAGTGTGCATTCCTCTCGATAGACAGAGGGCCTCAGCTAAAGCGTTTCTCTGATTTCATCATTCTTTCCCCAAACTGAGGCCAGTTCAGACCTTTGACACTTGGCACCATTTACAAACCTCTAAGGGCATGTCTTTATCTGAAAGAGACTTAGAGACAAACCGGCCCATGAATTGTTCACATAGCTTCTTCAGCAGCTGATGGGATCCTGCTGCATAGCGGTGCTTCATGGGTTAACTGTGGATGTCTTCCATTCTCGGCTTTCTACCTGCAGTTTCATTTCTAACTTGTTTGCTCCCAGCTTAGCTTTATTTTCTAAGGTTCAGCTATTCGGAAAGGATTGCTATAGTATTTAAAATCTGCCAGGATTATGTGACGATTGAGGTCATTTGTTACAATGGAAAATTTGATCTGGTTTCAGCTTTGAACTTGAGAATGTTAGCAAAATTCTAAGCTGCTTAGGGACAGGCTAGATGAGAAGGCATGGCACTCATGTGGCAGATGCTTTCTGTGCCTGGCAGACCTCAGACAGTAGCATTATGGGCATGTTTCAGGCTAGAAATTGTAATTAGAAAGCATCGTGATAAATTGCTCTGGGGTGCTGATTGTTACACTTGTGGCCTTCCGTGGGTGTGCTTACTGACTCCAGAATTTTCTGCAGAAGTGGTCAGCTCAGCTTTGTCTCTGTAGGTAGTACTGGCATGGACTCCCCACACAGGGTTCTACAAGTAAGTGCTTGGCTCCGCACTTTTTCCTTCTTCCTTTAAGATGTCCCTGGGTATCTGGTCAGGCTTGCTGAAATCCTCTTATATTACACATTTTTTTTTCATTAGGCACTTACAAGGAAGTTCAACCTACCTTTGAACCCTGACCTGGCATTCCTCCTAAGCCCCCGAAAGCTCTCTATCTCCCATTGCTTATACGGACTCAAAAAACGGACGCAGACCAGCAGGTTTAACCAAGAAAACTGCATTTTTTTTTCCCCACAGGGCTGGAATTCCAAGATCAAGGTTCCAGGAAAGGTGGTTTCGGTGGCGGTTTCTCCTCGAGATTACATTGTGGCTGCCATTGCGCGTTCGCTTACTCATTTGGGGTGTGTGCGTCTGCCTCTGGCAGCTCTTTCTTTACATTCTCTAATCCGCTTTACCTATGAGGCCAGCAGTCGGGCTGCAGGTAGAGCCCCACCAGTATCGTGTCTCTCTGATTAACTCTCCAAAGAGTCTGTGAGGCCTGTCACATTCTGAGAGACTTTCATGCTGGGACTCTGAGAGGATGCAGCCCCTCCGGGTACTATCTTCATTCCACCAGGTTCATTACTGAAACTTACTGAAGTGCATGACTCTAGAAGCCGGTAGCAAAAACAGATTAAGCATAGGAATGAAGCGGGAATAGCGGTTGCACAGCTCTGGCTGGGTGTTATCATCGTCACATTTTCAATACTGCTCCTCTTTTCGTGGGTGCTTGTAGCATCAGCTGTCTCAACTTAGCTCGGGCCTTGAGCCCTTCCTTTCTCGCCTGCTTCCAGAACTAAGTGAGGACTGCTTGCTGCGGTGGACAGTTTTGAGCTGTCTGCTTGTTTTTAATGCTTACTGTTCACCGAGATGATATCTTAAAGTCGCTCCCAATCTTAACTCTCCCATCTTCAGCCAGTTCTTATCACAACTGGCTCGAATGGCAGAGCCAGCCTAGGACAGCAAAACTAGCTGTGCTCATCTGCAGAGCTGAAATCAATGAACCCTCGTTCGCTGGCGCATCATCAAAAATACATGAGCAAATCTGTTTGCCAAATAGATCATTGATTGACAAGATTTAGGCTTTGCTTAATTGATTCTATTTTTTCATGTTTCTTTAGAGAACATTCCAAAATCTATTGTCCTAGGAAGAACTTTATATTGGATCCTTTTGTACAAATATTGGATGAGGATTATCTAAGCTTATCTGTATATTGAACCATCATCTAGAAATCTTCAAATGTTTTCCTGACCATTAGAGAGAGATGAAGTTACTGTTTTAGAACGTTGACAAAGATAGTAGAAAAATCTTTAGTCAAGAGAAAATCTGTCAGACACTGTACAGTTTAAGTTCATGTTTATAATATTCTCAACCTTAACATAATTATTATTATTATAGCCAGAATCTGAATTCTGAGTACAGTCATACTTAATTTTGAGTTTCTTGTGTTTGAAATGAACCCAGTCTATATATTATTACCTCTTTGGTATTTTTTCACCTGCACTCTGTTGAATGAGAATGGCCCCATGGACCTATTTTTCACAGTTTGCTTCCTAGTTCTCAGACTGTTTTGGAAGAATTAGAAGGTATGGCCTTGTCGGACGAGGTGTATCACTGGGCTTCGTGGTTTCAAAACTCCACTCTAGGCCCAGTCTTGAATGTTTTCTTTCTTTTTTTTTTTTTTGACTCCTGCCCTCTGACCAGGACATAAGCTCTCAGCTACTGCTCCAGCACCACACAGCCCTCCCGCCACCGTGCTCCCTACCGTGAGGATCCCAAACTGTAAGCAAACCCCCAATAAACGTTTTCTTCTACAGCTTCCTGGAGTCTCTTCCCCGCAACAGAACAGTAACTAAGGTGATATCAATTACTTTTTTTGTGTGTCAGAGTCAATATTTTGCTGAAACTATGTTTTAAACTGAAGCCCCATAAGGAGATTACGAAGTGCTGCCTAGGATTCCCTTTAATTACCCATCTCCTTACCACAACACCAACTTTCGGTAAAAAGCAAAACTTAAAAGAAAAACAAAGTGAAATAAACATTTGTCTGATACATTGTTTCATGAGTAGACTATATTAAGACGGAGGTCACACAGAGAAAGCGCCCTTGCTATAACACATTACATATTCTGCAGAACTTGCCATTTTGATCTGATCTGGAAGCTTCCTCTGTCACTCACCATATAATCCATCAAATGTTAATAAAATAGGGTTTCTTCTATCTGAAGTTGTTTGATTATAAAAACTTGCATGAACTTTAGTTTGGTTGCACATTTCTCTGTTCATATTTTTCCTTAATACTTATCTATGGATGCATTTTGTATTTCAAACAAGTGTTTTCCACATATTGTTTCTCTCAGTGTGATTGTCTTTTGACATACAAATACTACCAAAATGCTTAAGCAATTTATGTTACTCTTCCTCTCGCTTCACTACATCAATTCCCTCAGTTGAACTATACCATTAATCTAAAATTGTTTAACTACACAACATTAGTTTATTAGATCTTTTATTTTTTGTCCATCAATATAAAAGTAAATTTTAACTTTATGAGGTAAAACATACGTGGTAATATAAAAGGTATCAAAATAACAACCTGAAATTGTCCTATAGAGCCACGATGGCAAACAACAGCATATTACTGGTGCAAAAACAGATATGTAGTTCAACAGAACAAAATGACATATCAAGAAATAGACTTATACACCTATCACATCTAATTTTTGACATTGGTGTCAAAAGCCCACCTTGGATTTGATAACAAATGGTGCTGACAGAAGAATCAAGTTAGAACCATATCTCTTACCCTGCACTAAAAAAATTCAAGGTGAAAGATTTAAAAAATAAAATGCTCAAACTGCTAGTGGAAAACATAAGAAAGACTTTTCAAATTACACGTGTAGGCAATGATATTCTGAAAATAAGTCAACAAAGAGGACTGCAATTGATTAAAAAATTCTTCCAGAAAAGAAAATGCAGTAGAAAAAAAAAATAGCCTACAGAATGGGAGAGAATCTTTGCCAGCCATACCTCATACAGTGGCTAATATTGAGAACTTCACACTGAAGAACAAAACTGCCTTTCAACAATGACCTAATGACAGCTTCAGACAGGCAGCTTTGAAAAGGAGAAACATAAGTGACTAATTGTTTAAACTTTAAAATGTTTTATTAAACCACTATCCTAGAAATAATGCTTATTATACCTTAAGTATAATTTTGTTATATAATCTATATAAGATTGTAAATGGAGATGTATAAAAGTAACTTTCATTCACCTGATTTAATTTGTCATCTTAGAGGATTACTGCCTCCATCTGCTAACTTAGGGCTACTTCTGGAACCTCTACCCTTCATGCAACCTAATCTAGGCTTAGAATGTGTTCAGCCTCTGAGTTTTATTTCTGAATACACTCACCATTTCTAGCTTCTCTTAATTCTGGCTGGCTACTTCAACTCAGCTATCTAGCTCAAAACTCTTCTCCAAGCTGACTGATTCAAACTGGCTTCTCTCAGCTTCTAAGTGAATTACTCTGCTTGGCCTCATACTAACTTTAGCAATATGTTCTAATCTTCTAGCTCCTTCTCATGTTCTGGTTCATTCTGTCTTCACCTGTGTCTAGCTTGTTCTCTCTGCAACCTGTCTCTGTGTAAAACTCTCCTGGTAAAAACTGCCTCTGAATTTCATGAACTGAACTGCCATGCACTAAACTTCACTGCATTGTCTCTCAACTCACTGACTCAACTGAATTGCCTGAACTGAACTGACTAGAACTCAGAGATCTGCATCCTTCTGTCTCCTCTGAGTGTTGGGATAAAAGTCATGTACCACTGTGCCTGGACCTAAGTTTTTCTTTACCTGAAACTTGCTCTATACCAGGCTGGCCTTGAACTCAAAGATCTGCTGGCTTCTGTCTCCTGAGATTAAAGGTATCTCTGTATTCCAGCCAGATCACACACACCTGGAAGGTCTTAGGATGTGATCTTTCTAGAGCAGCCATGTTCTGAACTAAAAATTCCTCTATAGAAATTTCACATTCTTTATATATTGACTCATTAAAAGTCCTTTGTTTTCTAAGACTTCTTAGAAGTTTTACCTTTTTTTGTTGAGATTATAATATATATAGTTACATCATTTCTCCCTTTACTGTCCTCCCTCCAAACTTTCCCATATACTTATTTGTTCTTTTTTAAAGTCACAAGCTCTTTAACCATTAACTGTTGTTACATGCATATATGTATACAAAGACACATGTTTATTAATAAGTACAACTTGCTTAGTCCGTACAATGCTACTTGTATATATATTTTCAGGACTGACCTTTCAGTATTGAATAACTAAGATGGCTATTCTTGGCAATTTGACCATATCTGAAATTAAGTAAAACTGAATGGCTGAGTACATCTATGAGAGATTTTTTTTTTCTTAATTAAATCATTTGAAATGGGAAGACCCACTTCTACTCCATATCTTTGAGGTGGGGAGACCCACCTTTAATCTGCACCTCTTCTGCTGGCAGCCTATATAAAGGACTCACAAGAAAGAAACTTACTGTCCTCCTTTGTTTGCTCTTACTTTGGCTGGCATTTGAGCCAATTTTTTGGGGGGGGATTTTGGTGCATATTGAAGACCAGCTGAGACAATAACCGCTTGGTGTGCTATTCCATGAGAAAGACTATTTCACCCGTTCTCGGTGTTCCTCAGCTGGCTGTAGTTCTTTGTGTAGCGTTGAGGCCTAATGGTCTTCATATTTTGGCATGTCCACTAATAGCATCTTGGTTCAGGTCATGTGTAGACAGTCATGTTGGCGAGTTTTACTGAGGTTACTAGGAGATTCGGTCTTACAACGAAGTCCCAAATCCTCGAGCCCTTACAATCTTTCCTCCCCTTCACCCACAATGTTGCCTGAGCCGTATGTGTGAAAGTCTTATTGTAGATGTGCCCACTGGGACTGGGCTCCACAACGCTGCAATCTGATTGCTTGTGGTTTCCTGATATGGTCTCCATCTATTGCAAAGAGAGGTTTTCTTGATGAGAGATGAGGACTATAGTTATTCGTGGGTATAAGGAGAATTACTTAGAATGTAGTTAGGGATTATGCTGGTTTACTAAAGTCATGGCTGTAGCTTCTCCTCTAAGATCTATGACTTCACCTGAGCAGATGCATAGGTTTCCAGTGCCAGGAATTATTTCCCTCTTGTTGACTGGGTCTTAAGTCTAATAAGAATGGTAGTGGTTCATGGTACCTACTGATACCATGAAAGCTAGTTATTTTTCAGGAAATTCCAGCTCAGGGACTTCTGGTCCCTGTGTCAGACAATTATTTTAGTGATTTGTGAAATTCATACATGCATAAAATGTTCAACATCCTAAGCCAGCAGGAACATGAAATTACAACTACTTTGAGATTTCATTTTACTCCAATCAGAATGACTATTGGCAAGAAAACAAATAAGAACAAATACTGGGATGGATTTAAGGAAATAGAAACTCTTATTCATTTCTGCTGAGAGTGTAAACTAGTATAAGGAGAATATTGATTTCTTTAAAACTTAAAACCAGAGCTATCACAGGACCAGGTCTACTCCTATCACAGAGGTACATGCATACCCATGAAAGCAACCTAGATGTTCATCAACTGATAAATGAAAAAAAAATTGGCATATGTAGATAATAAAATTTGATTCTGCCATAAATAAAAGTAAAATTATGAAATTGTAACATTTGCAGGAAAATGGATGGACCTGAAAAAGGTGATGAAGTGGTTGGGTGTGATCCTGCCACAAAAAAGATTTTCGAAACTCACATGTTCTCTCTCATTCTCAGGTCCTTTTTATTTTTTAATTTTTTTTAGAAACAAGTTCTCACTATTACACTCTCTCTGGTTGTACTAGAACTTGATGTATTTATCAAACTGGCCTGGAACTTACAGAGATCTGGCTGTCTTTGCGCTGAGATTAAAGGTGTTTACCACCACTCTTCCTGGCCAGATACTAACTTTTAATATTTGTATGTATCGAAAAAAGAGATTGTTAATGGTTATAGACTTTGAAATAGATAGGACACAAGAGGAGAACAGTAATTTGTGGGGATGATAAAGAATAATTATCTAAAAGATAAATATGTTTACTTAGATTTGAACAATGTATTCAGGCATCCAAAAATTGGGTACCTTTTTATAGATCACTGAAAAGAAATAAATAAAAATAGGCCATAATTCAAAAGTATATTAAAGTGCTCAGTGTTGGATACTTTTCAATGAATTGTACAGTCCTTAAATTTTTATTATAATACTCTTACATTTAATCATCCAAGAAAAACTAACATTTTCTGAAACAAATTAACTAAATTAAATATCTGTCTTGCCCAACCTATTTTCCAGTTTTAAGATTGATTCTTTAACTGAGTAGTTCTCACAAAATTGATTCTCAGAGAGTTAGCCATTAGATACATTGATCAGTTACAAATCTGAGATATCTGCTTCGCCAGAAGCATTATAATTAATATTGCAAAAGCCATATGATACACAGCCGTTTCTTCCTAAACAACAAGCAAAAGCTCACTTGTTGTTGAGCCATGAAAAGTTAGTTATGAACTCAACTGCAGAAAGTTCGCAGCTTACTTCAAGGCTAGAAATACATCGCCATCCCCATGTACTACACAAGCAAGTCCTATGAACATTGTCAGATTCATAATGAGGAGTCGAGGAAGACAGAGCAGTTAATAATAGGGAAATGGCAGAAAACAAAGTTAACTCTCCTAGCAACAGCCTCCAGAAAATATCACAGAATAAATCATAGAAAATAGAGACAATCTCTGGCAATAATCAATGAGAATCAGTTGAGAATCGGGTGGGGAAAATCTCCCCAATGTTTCAGATATAGTTTAAAAAAGAATAGCCATCGTGATCATATGCCTTAGGCAATTGTGCCACAGAGAAGGTCACCTCGCCCCTTTAACTTTTACCTAATCCTGTAACATGAAGGCATAAGCCCTCCTGTTTGCTGTCATGGAAACATGTGCCCCCCCCCCACTTGCTGTCATGGAAACCCCCTGATCACAGACTTTCCCTTTAAAAACCCTGTTGACTCAGAGCTCAGGGTCCTACTTCTCTACTGTTGCGTCAATGAGACTTGGGTCCTCTGTGGCCTGGTAAGGCCACCCTGCAAGGGGGAAGTGATCAAAGACCAGCCACTGAGTTCATATCAGAGTTCATGTCTCTGCTGCCTTTATTAGGGGACTCACTTGGAGACTGAGCTGCCTATAAGCTACATCTGAGCAGGGTTTCTAGGCCCTCCCCGTGCATGATCTTTGGTTGATGCATCAGTCTCTGCAGTCCCCCCCCTTTTTATGTTTTATTTATTTATTTAATGTATGTGAGTGCTCTATCTCCATGTACACCTACACAGCAAAAGAGGACATCAGATCACATTATAGATAATTGTGAGCCACCATGTGGTTGCTGGGAATTGAACTCAGGACCTCTGAAAGAGCAGTCAGTACTCTTAATCTCTGAGCCAACTCTTCAGCCCTATTTATTTTCATTATAAAATTGAATTTTAACAATTTTTAATTTAGTCCTTAAGAAGTATTTATGCTTCTTTGTTGGCATGCTTATTTTCCACCAAGAATTGTGAGTATTGCTGGACACATGACAGCTCAAACTTGCACAAGAGATTTCCTGGGACCTGAAGACTGACGCTCAAGAAAACTATTCAATAAACTTTTTCAAAAAACTATTAATAAACTTTCACCAAAGTTTATTAAAAAAATAACAATAGCCTTTTTAAGGGATGAAGTCAGTCCTTACCAGAATCTGAACAGGTCCTTGAAGAGGGAATTTTAGCAATCCAGTAATAGAAGGTTCACTACTGTTCAGGCAAGACTCTCTTTCAGTTCTTCTGCACTCAACAGTGACAGCATACTGCTGAAAAGGAAATGATATTGCTGGTTACCACACATGAGCACGTCTTTATTAGCCTGTGTTTCCACTTCTCACGTCTTCTTGGAGGATAGCCCACTGCAGTTTCTAAGAGGTTTTAAATTCAATATGCTCAACCATTTAGAATGCATCCTAAAATTGTTCTTGCAAATACAAGCATGGGCGCAAACATCTTCTTTCCCACTACCGAAAGTGTGTTTTTGAGAAATTTCAAGAATGAAGCCTTGGGGAGCAATTCTGTGAAGGTAATTAAAAATGGAAGCTGGTGGCTATTGCTACCAGGGGAGAATAACAACCAGGATAAACTCATCCCACTGGAGAAATAAGCAATGCCTTATATTTTATTACATTCTCCAAAGATCCTATAGTCTATTGATGTTCATTTACAGATTTTCAGTCTGTATAGTTTCTATAATTAAAACAAAACATCAAATGTGCATTTTATTCATAGAATTATTTTGTAGCATGACGGTGTTTTGTACTACCAAATTTTTTTTTTAAATCATCAACTGTATTTTTCAATGGGTTAATCTCTGAAACAAATGACAAATGCACACTAAATGGCTCCGAGCAAAAGTAGGGCAAAGCTATGAGACCTAGCCTGCTGAGCATGAACACAACACTAAGAACAGTGTAAATCTTATCTGGCAGGGGAAAAGGATAAATTATTATAAACACATTATCTATAACACTTCTGTATAAAAAACTATTTAAATATTTTTGTGGCCTGGTGATATTTTCGGACTAAAAGAGAAAAGAACAACAAAAGAATACTTGCTTTTGGAACCTGAAAAGAGGTGGAATGTTTTTCTTCCCTTTCTGTCCTCAGGAAAACAATCATCAAACATAATAACCTAACCCACTCTGGGAATATTTGTATAATTCCTCAGTTTGGGAACTGAAGTGAGTAAGATCTGACTCTTCACGATCTTATAACTGGGAGAGGAAATAAGTTACACACTCACAACACATACAGAAATGCCACAAATAATAAGACTAGTGAATCAAATGCCGGCTTTTTATTTTATTTATTGAAAACTCTGAAATACAGAAAATAAAACTCAGACTTGATTTGGAATACTCAGAGTTCTCATTGTTGCCAATTTCCAAGCCTCTTAGTTTATGCTTCAAAGCTACCAGGTTGAAAGATAACATAATTTTTGAGAGTAGACTTATAACTCCCTTCTTCAGGAAGCTAGCTAACCAGTATGCAAATGACTACAACTAGAGGTAATTTACTATGCAAATTTCTACAGCCAGTGGTAATTTCTTTCCTCCACCAAGATTACCTAACACTAGCCACAGACTAGGTCTATAGGAAGTTGTACGGAAGACTAGCTTAGTAGATAGATGACTATGGTTTCATATAGAGATGTAGAAAGTCACCAGAACCAAGTGGAAGTAAATTATCTGTCTACAAGTAAACTATACTACTAATTTATTTAAAGTGCATGAAGAAGTAAATGTTGTTTTCTTCAAACATATCTGATATAAAGGAGTCAGGAATAAGGTAATGTAGTGTAAGAAAATCTAAAGTGAAAATCAAAGGCAAGATATGATCCTTGAATTTTAATCACTCCTGCCTCTCTTAATTGCCTTGTCAATTAAGTTCAGAATATTTGATCTATGATAGAGGTTGTGAATTTTAAGGGAAGATATGAAAATACAAATGCCTCACAAAATTAGTCAAATAAATTATACATTTAATAAGTATGTAATAAGATATTTTATAATGTATCAAGAATCTTTTTAAAAATAATTATTTTATTGATATAGTTGTTTTATCTGTATACTACATAAGTGCCTGGTGTCTGCAGAGGCCAGAATAGGGTTCAGAATTTCCTGGAACTGGAATTACAGATGGTTGTGAGCCACCATGTGGACGCTGGGAATGGGACTCAATTTCTCTGGAAGAACAGCCAGTACCTTTGACCTCTGAAATAGCTCTCTATCCCCTGTATCAATAATTAAAAATTTCTCATTTTGATATGGAAACTATTCCCCTACAAATATTTTCTAAGAAAATTATAGGTGGCAGCCACCACAGAGTTGGGAGTAAAAGTTCCTTGGAATTTCTGACTTTTGGAAGACCTGGAAGAAGGCCACCAAAGAGGTAAGCAATGGCACAGTTAGCTGGGGTCTAGAGGATGTCAAAGACATGACACAAGATGGACAGGGATTATATTTGGGCCTCAAAGAATAATTTATAAAAACCTGATATACAGCATTAAAATAGAACAAGGGCCTGAACACCGAGAAGCAGCCTCATTTGTAAGATTTGTAATAAAAGTCGATATGAGCGGTGTGAGGAGTTCAAATGGAGTGGTGGACCCAAGAGCCACCACAGTGCTGGCAAAATGGTAAAATTTCCACAGCATCAAAGTTGTCCTGCAGGAGCTTGGGGCGGGGGGTTGGTGAAAAGGAACATGAAGCTGCCACAGCCACCGAACAGTTATATTAACTCTGCCTGATGTAACCCAAGTCTCCATTTTCCACAAAAGTAGTAAATTTTCTAGATACTCTTGTAGACCCCAAATACTGGAGAGGGTGCTCCTATCAAACTTCATCTTGAGACACTGTACTGACTTCTTGTCCCTTTGAAATACCTAAGCTGTGTTGTGTAGACACATCTTGTGTCGAGCAGAAACTGCTCTCTGCCTAGTTGAACTTCTGGGATCAAGAAGGCATGTGTGGGACCCTTTGGGAGTGTGGGCACAGCTAACACAAATGTCAACAGACATTGGGCAGTCACCTGCTGCTGACACATGGCCTCGGTCTGCCTTTGGCCACAGCCTCATGGTGGCCCTTAGAATTGAAGGAAAGGCTTCAGGTAGTGGCTGTGGGACTACCGCTGCCTTGAGGGTGCTTTGGCTGTACCCGGCTTTCTTTCTTAAGTCTTAAGTGATACCCTATCTAATCATCACCCCCTCTCCCTCTGAAATTAAGCTGGGGTGAGTAATTCATGGCTTCTTGTCCTACCACCTTTATCAAAGGATGCTGTTTCCCCCTCCCCCCCCCCACTCTTCAACTTCCTGGTTGTCCATCACCACCCAAAACTTGCTGTGGTTAGAAGTCATCGCGTGAGGTTGAAAGAATCTGGCTTCTCTCACTTTGATCCAGACCACACTGGCCACTGGCCTGGGAAAGAAAATTCTTGGTTCTTAGCTTTGAAGCCACCATGGGCATCGAGCTCAAATCTCCGAGCTCAGGCCTCCAGGTGAAGAGAGCAGTCTCAGGGCAACTCAGACCTGCCAGCACTCAGGGTCTTTTGTGATTATGCCTAAAGAAAAGCCATGCACAGAGAGGTTTAAGCACATAGGTTTCTGAGTCCGTTCCTTTTCCCATGATTTTTTTGCTTTTACACATTGAAGAGGTTTGAAGAGAGCTCTCTCGTCATCCTGGCCACTCATCAAATTTGATGTGGATCCTGACAGCTGGCTCTGACCCTGTGGACTCAGGCTCCTGTATTTTCAGAATGCTTTATTTCGATTATAATAATTATGATAAAAAGAAATATTGATTCCAACATTTTGTAATGGGAGAAGATTTTTAGCATTTTAGACATATGTTCTATTTCCTCAACAAGCTGGTAAGTTTCTAGAGGGCAAGAATTATGAAACTTACTTCTTTGGGTCTGAATTAAAGTAACCACTAAAATTTTTCCAAGCAACAAATGACTGCTAGGTTTTTTTCACCCTCAGTCCAAGTACATTCTAAAAGAGCTAAGGAAAAAAAATTGTCAAACTGTTTTGCTTTTCATTCCCACCCTAAAGCTTCTATACATGTGCTGAATTAAGATTCTAAAAGTTAGGCCATTTTAAACTGTTTTGAAAGAAAATTAATACAAATGTTGGTTATTAAAACTGTGTAAATAACACGTGTGGGATCTGGCAGCACCTGCTCCAGGAAGAGGGTCAGCTTCCAGAGAGGTAGACCCAGTCTGCCTTTTCATCATGGGAAAGAATAGCATCTCCTTTTATGAGGTACGGAAGGGTGAGGTATAAAAAGCTGGCTGCACTTTCTACTGGAAACCTTGTGAGGACCAGAGTGGAAAGCAGCGTGTAATGGCAGATCCTTCTCTGCTTGGTCCCATCTGTTTAGTGGCGCTGTGCCTACCTTCCAGATGGTGGCTCCACAGGGGCAAAGGTGCCAGAGGATGGCTTTAGAAGGCAGTGTTACTATCATCCCTTTGGGCCTCCTGCCGTGGTAACAACTCACCAGTATTGATGTCCCCATTACGTTGCACAGAGATTTAACATTTTCAAGAAAGAAGTGGTTCGCAGTGCTTACTGTGTCTTTGTATTGGGCTGCCTGTTGGATTCCAGGTCCTTTAGGTGCAGGTGTATTCCTTCAGAAGGATACCAGTGCAGGGGAAAGAGAGGCCAAGAGCACCTAACACAGTTAAAGGAGCCAACACCCACAGCATGTGCCTGAGGACCTCCTGGGTCTTCTAACCGTTAAATGACCAAGGGAAGGGGAACATTGGCTCAGAAGCTAAAGCACTCTCTCCGTGCCAAAAAACAAAACAAAAAAACAGAGGCTCTGTTACATTAAGAAAGCTGATCTCTAAGGTTGTTGGAATATAACTCAGATTGCTTCCTTGTGATAATACAGGCTCTGGATTGGGTCCCCAACACTACAACAACAACAAAACTATAAGGAAGGAAGGAAAGAAGGAAGGAAGGAAGGAAGGAAGGAAGGAAGGAAGGAAGGAAGGAAG
>NW_026585895.1:32167667-32362545 GCF_907164565.1 Psammomys obesus
AAGGAAGGAAGGAAGGAAGGAAGGAAGGAAGGAAGGAAGGAAGGAAGAAAAGGCAGGGGGTCATGTACATATGGAGAACAAAAAGCATCCATTGGTGGTGTGTAATTGATGAGGTTTGATGGATGCAACATGGAAGTAAAAGATGAGGAGAGCAGCATTTACAGTATAGACTGTATGAAGTGTAGTGGAGTCTGTTCCCAAGCCTGGGTTGGCAGGCTTTCGGTGTATAGGGCAGAAAAGCGAGCAGTGTTTGGAGTGGAAGACTCAGTCTGTAAACCTGTTTCTCTGTACTCTCAAAGTCGCAGACCCTAGTGTGGGATGTTGTAAAGTTGATCATCTCAGGAGTTCCTACGTTCTAACTCCACAGATTTCCTGTTTAGAGTTTCTCAGCTCCCCTGAGCCTTTTCTGCTATTAGTCCTTTATCTAAGTATCAAGGTAGATAAATAAGAATACAGACTATTTCTGTTGAATATTTTAAAAAATGAAGATAACTCTTCTATACAAACAGAAAACGGATATATTAGCTACAGGCATCACCCTCCACCCTCCATCCCCCCTTTTTTCACAGTGCCTCTCTATACAGCAGTGGTTTGGCCTAAAACTCTATATAGACCAGAGTGGTCTTGAACTCAGTGCTACTCCTGTCTCTGTGTTCCTGATGGCACAATTAAAGACATGAACAGACACATCTGACCTAACTATGTATTTATATGACCAGAAGAATGACATAGTCAAATCAGAAAAATATATCAGGAACCAATTGTATGGATACTTGAAAGCACAGAAGTAGTTCTCTAGGTAAGATATAAAGACTAGGTTCTATGGAACAGAAATCTACCTTTAGGGAAATACTTTCCTGGGGAAAATTAAAATCTAACTAATAGTACTTCAGAGCTGCTAGGTTTCCATTAAGTAGTAAATCAAGAAGTCAAGCCCAAATGTATTCTGGAAGGGAGTAGGTCATCCCTCAGGCAGACCTGTTAGTGACACTCCCCTCTGTGTCTAGGAAAGAATGTGCTGCACTCTCCATTGTCCTATTTCCAAATTTCGAATATATATTTTAAAATAATGTATTTAATTCTTTGATAATCTCATACAATAGAACAAGATAATAGTCTTAGCTCCAGCTTCTCCCAGATCTATCTTCTCTCTCTTTTTATTTAATTTTTATTCACTTTACATCCTTGTTGTAGTTTCCATCCTTCCTTCCTTCCCAGTCTCGCTTTCCTCCATTGCCTGCTCCCCTTTCTATCCACTCCAGCACATCAAGTTGCATCAGAACCGAGCATGTCCTCTTTCCCTGTGGCCAGGCAAGGCAGTCCCACCAGAGGGAAGTGATCAAAAAGCTGGTGGATCAAAGACCGCAATATAATGCCAGACACACTCAATCTATTAGAAGAGAAAGTGGGGAAGAGCCTTACTAGAGGACCCACATGAAGCCTAAGCTCTCCATCTGCTACATCTTTGTAGGGAACCTACATCCAGCCCATGCATGGTCCTTGGTTGATGCTTCAGTCTCAGCAAGCCCCTCTGGACCCTGCTTAGTTGGCTCTGTTGGTCTTCTTGTGGAGCTCCTGTCACCTCCAGGTCCACAAAGACTCCCTGAGCATCACTCAATGTTTGGCTGTGAGTCCCAGTATCTGTTTTGACACGCTACTGGATAGAGACTCTAAGGGGACTACTTTGTCAGTTTCCTGTCTGCAAGTTTAGCCTGGTACCATTCATAGTGTCAGGGGTTGGCACTCTCCCATAGGGTGGGTCTTTGGTTGGGCCAGGCATTGGATGGGCATTCCCTCAATCTCTGCTCTATCTGCTTTATCTTTTCCCCTGCATATCTTGTAGACAGGGTAAATTTTGGGTGGAAGTTTTTGTGGGTGGTTTGGTATTCACCTCCCTCTGCTAGGAGACTAGTCTAATTAGAGAGTGTTCCCTTCAGTCTTTATGGCTTTTGGTACTATGCTTGAGTCCCCCTCATATCCTCCCAGGAGCCCACTGTGACTTAGGTCTTCAGCTTGTCACAGAGATACTCCCATCCTCAGTTTCTCTTTTTCTCTACATGTCTTCTGTCCTCCTGCCTTCACTCTCACCAGGTCTGATCTCCACCCTCTTAACTCTCTTTGCCCCCTTTCCTACCTTGTTCCATCTCTTCGGCCACTACCTCTGTCTCTTCTCTTTCTCCTTCCAAGTGAGATCTATGCATCTGCCCTTGGATCCTATATGCTACTTACCTTCCTTGGGTCTGTGCTTTGTAGTATGTCTATTCTGTATTATATGGCTAAAATCCAATTATAAGTGAGTGCATATCATCTGTGTCTTTCTGGGTCTGGGTTACCTAATTCAGGATGGTCTTTTCTAATTCCATTTACCTGAAAATTTCATGATTTCTTTGTTTTTAATGGCTGAGTACTATTCCATTGTGTAAATGAATGTGCCACAGTTTCCTTATCCATTCTTCAGTTCAGAAAAATTTAGTTTGTTTTCAGATTCTGGCTATTGTGAATAAAGCTACTATGAACACAGTTGAGCAAGTGTTTTTGTTGTTGGTGTAGTGTCTTTTTGGGTATATATCCAGGAGAAGTATAGCTGGGTCTTGAGGTAATGCTATTCCCAATTTTCTGAAAAGCACCAGACTAATTTCCAAAGTGGTTATACAAGTTTAAACTCCCACCAGCAATGGAGGAGTGTTCCTCTATTTCCACATCCTCGTTAGCATGTGCTGTCCCTTGAGAATTTGATCTTAGCCATTCTGACCAGTGTGAGACGGAATCTCAGAGTTGTTTTGATTTGCATTTCCCTGATGACTAAGGAAGGCAAGCATTTCTTTAAGTGCTTCTCGGCTGTTTGATATTCCTTTGTTGAGACTTCTTTGGTTAGAGTTATTTTGTTTATTGGTATTTGATTTCATTATATATTTTTGATATTAGCCCATTTGTCAGATGTTGGATTGGCGAAGATCTTTTCCCAGTCTGTAGGCTGTCATTTCCTTCTATTGGCAGCGTTCTTTGCCTTACAGAATTTTTCAGTTTCAAGAGGTCCCATTTATTATTTGTTGATCTTAGATCCTGAGCAGTTGGTGCTCTGTTCAGGAAGTTGTCTCCTTGCCAATGAGTTCAAGGCTCTTCCCCACTTTCTCTTCTAATAGATTTAGTGTAGCTGGCATTATATTGAGGTCTTTGATCCACTTGGATTTGAATTTTGTATAAGGTGATAAATATGGATCTATTTGCATTTTTCTACATGTAGGCATTCAGGTAGACTAGCACCATTTCTTGAAGATGTTGTCTTTTTGCCATTGTATGGTTTTGGCTCCTTTGTAAAAATCAAGAGGCCATACGTATGTGGGTTTATTTCTGGGTTTTCCATTCAATTCCATTAATCAACCAGGCTATTTCTATGCCAAACAGTTTTTAGCACTATTGCCGTGTAGTATAGCTTGAAGTCAGGGATGGAGATGCCTCCAGAAGGTTTTTTATTGTATAGTATTGTTTTAGCTCTTCTAGATTTTTTGTTTGTTTGTGTTTGTTTTTCCATATGAAGTTTAGAAGTGTTCTTTCAAGGTCTGTAAAGAACTGTGTTGGTATTTTGTTTGGGATTGCATTGACTCTGCATATTATTATTATTATTATTATTATTATTATTATTGTAAATAGCCGTGTTTACTATGTTAATCCTACAGATTTAGGAGCATGGGACATCTTTCCATTTTTGGATATCTTTTCAATTTCTTTTTTCAGAGACTTGAAGTTCTTGCCAGACAGGTCTTTCACTTGCTTGGTTAGATTTACACCAAGATACTTTATATTATTTGTGGCTATTATGAGGGGTGTAGTTTCCCTAATTTTTTTTAATATTTAAAATTTTTATTTACTTTTATTAATTACAGTTTATTCACTTTGTATCTCAGCTGTGGTCCCTTCCCTCATCCCCTCCCAATCCTACCCTCCCTCCCTTCTCTCCTCCCATGCCCCACCCCAGAGTCCACTGATAGGGGAGGTCCTTCTCCCCTTCCATCTGACCCCAGTCTATCAGGTCTCATCAGGACTGGCTGTATTGTGGCCTTGTAAGGCTGCTCAATCTTCAGGAGGATGTAATCAAAGAGCAGGCCACTGAGTTCATGTCAGAGACAGTCCCTATTCCCATTACCAGGGAACCTACTTGGAATCTGAACTGCCATGGGCTATATCTGTGCAGGGGTTCTAGGTTACCTCCATGGTCCTTGGTTGCAGTATCAGCCTCAGAAAAGACCCCTGGGCCCAGATTTTTTGGTTCTGTTGCTTTCCTAGTGGAGCTACTGTCCCCACCAGGTCTTTCTATCTCCCCTTTTCATAAGATTCCCTGCAGTCTGCCCAAAGTTTGGCTATGAGTCTCAGCATCTGCTTTGATACCCTCCAGGGTAGAGTCTTTCAGAGTCCTTCTGTGGTAGGTTCCTATCTGGTGGAATTTTTAGGGTTGCTTGTGTACATTATCATATCATCTGCAAGTAGAGATACAGTGACTGCTTCCTTCCTAATTTTTATGCCCTTGATTTTGTTTAGCTGTCTTATTGCTCTAGCTAGAACTTCAAGTACTATATTAAAGAGATATTGAGAGAGTGGGCAGCCTTGTCTTGTCCCTGATTTTAGCAAATTTTCTTTTTTGAGTTTCTCTCCACTTAATTTCATGTTGGCAATCGGCTTGCTCTATGTAGCCTTTATTATGTTTAGGTATGAACCTTGTATCCCTGATCTCTCCAAGACTTTCATTATGAAGAGATGCTGGATTTTGTCAGAGCCTTTTTATGCATCTAATGAGATGATCATATGTTTTTTTTTTCCTTTGAGTTTGTTTATATGGTGCACTACATTGATAGATTTTTTTGTATGTTGAACCATCCCTGCATCCCTGAGATGAAGCCTACTTAATCATGGTGGATGATAATTGCAAGGTATGGTTGAGGAGGAGATCAATTGGAGAGAGGGAGAGAGCAGACAGACACATCTAGAAGTGACCAAACTGAACATGGTCAGCAGAATAGACCAGGCTACAGGGGGAGGAGGGCAAGAAAAGGAGAAAAGATAAGAGGATAATAGAGGGTATGAGGAGAGAGAGAAGAACCAAGAGGCCAAGGGAACCAAGAGAGGGTGAGGCCAAAATGGTCTGATTATATAGGAAAAAGAAGCTGGGGGAAAGGGAAGGGAAGCTCAGAGTCTGGAGAGGTTTAGGGTACAGGGTTGGGAGGTAAAAAGTACTGAGAGGACCCAGGCACTTGTGGTGTTGGGAGAGCTTGCCAGTCAGCATCCACTTTGATACGCTAATAGACACCTGAGTTAGCCATTAGTTTCTTTGGGACCTAACATTCCCTGCTGGTCAAAAGCAGAGGATGAGTGTATGGAGTAGTCAGCCATAAATCACCTATCAAATACATGCTGAGCCCCAAGGCTCAAGGAGCATCACAGAACCAGAGGTAAGTGAGAGCTGGGGTTAAACAGCATCTTATGGACATGGAGGATGAGTGCACCAGGAACTCACAGCAGCTGTGGTTGACTGACAACGTCAAGCCCGTCACATTCCAGCTGAGTGGGGATGAGCTCATGAAGCCTTACTCTGGCTGAGATGCTATTGACTCTAGATGGTGGCTGAGATGGGGAGAGTCAGTTTTCTTTAGGAGTCTGGTCTATCGCAGGCTTACCACACTCCAGAGGCTGGTCCAATGTCCATGTCTATACAGGCAGCACTAAATGAACTGAGTGGGTTATAAAAAAGAAAAAAAGAGGACATAAAGTTGGGATGGGGACATGAGTCAGTCTGGGAAAAGTTGGACGGGGAGTCAGGGCTGAGTTAGATTTAAATAAATGTATATGAAATTCTTAAAGAATAAATGAAAAACATTTAAAAATTCCGGTACCATTAATGTTTTCATGAAAATTACCTACACAAAACCACAATTCATTTTATATAAAGCCATTATTATTATTATTATTATTTTAGCTATAAACCTACACTTTTCCAGAACTCTCACAAGAATCTGCATTCACAGTAAAAAAAAAAAAAAAAGTGTCTCAACGTCCTAATGCATTGATTTATCTTATCAGGTTGCAATCCTGTCCGAGGCACCTTCAGAGGCTCACCTATCAAAAGGACGGAGGAAATGTTTCTTAGCAACTGAGATGTAACTTGCTTGAGGGTCACCAAAATTTCACATGTCACTCTGCCTCAGAAGCAAGGCTCCCCCTTGAGAAAGCCACATCCAAATGTGGGTGTACCCTACCCTCTCCTAGACTACCTTTCTAGTAGCCCTCGTGCATAATTGTCGGTTAAGCTTTTTATCTGATAAACGCCAACTCCACTTCACACTGGCTCATCTTGTAGATCTTTTCTGTGATCGGATCAAGATTCCCAACTTCTCCTGGGTGAAGCAGCGAGGCTGCTGCAGGTGGTCGTGTGGAGTTGCCTGATTGGCCCGTGCCCCACAGCCACTGATATTTACACTTCAGGATTCAGTAGTTTGTGTTTGTTAGGGAGAAGTTCAATTATGAGAAATCGCTGAAACTTTACGAAGTTGTCAGAGTTAGCTTCTCTTTCTGAATTCTTCTACTCCCATAATCTCCCTGATTGTCAAGAAAGTTTATTTTAATTCATTTTGAATCCCTTGACTCTTGAGTCTTTGGTGACTTATTCTTGATATAGAAAATTTAGATAACCTTACTATTGTCAAATTTAGAATTTCAATGTACTTTTTTTCTTTGTTAATTTATTTTTATGTGTCCGGGTGTTTTGCCTGCATGTACGTCTGTGCACCATACGTGTGCGATACCTGTGGAGGCCAGAAGAGGGGATCCCCCAGGACTGAAGGGCAGTTATGACTGATGAGAATTGAACCCAGGTCCTCTGGAAGAGCCGTCAGTACTCTTAACCACTGAACTATCTCTTCAGCCCTTCACAGTAATTCATAAAATGTTTACACATAAAACAGCGTTCCTGGAATGCACTAAGAGCATAATTTTTTTTTCTTTTCCTTTTAGTTATTCCAACTCAAATTAGGCGTGGTTTAGAAGAAATTTCCAATGCTGTGGCTACTACATGTGTTCTAGAGCAAAATAAATCTGTCCTCAATGTTTTTGATATACTGTGTGTACAAGTATGTGTGCGTGTACATATGTATACACACAGAGAGAAATATATTTAATACACATACACACACAAAACATACCTAGTCATATCTGCAAGCTTGTTCCTCTTTAGTGAAAAATTCTAAGATCCAGCTTTTTCATTTTTATGTGAATTTGGTTACTTACATATTCTGTTGAGTTGTTTTTCCTTGGTTAAGTAAATATTTTCACTATGCCCAACACCGAGAGTAACTACTGGAGATAAAGCTTGGAAAATAAAAGGACACAGAAACCTCCCACGTGAAACTTAAAGCCTCGCGGGGAAAGGCATGTAAACACACTACCTGCAAATGGATTTATCATCTAGACACAACTCATCTAATTGTTTCTTCCACCCATAAAATGTCGTCACTGCAGCCCACTTTCATATCCCAGTTCAAGCTTGAGTCCTGCACCTTTGCATCAGGACTCAGTGTGTTTCAACGCCACAGGTGGTAAGCGTTCAGAGGAGTCCTTTCGGCGTGGAGGTGACCATCAGTCACTTGATTATTCATGCACGGAACAGTGAATCACGCAAACGCATTTCCTTAAAAACAGGGTCCATTAGCTCAGCGTACAGCAGCAATTCTAACATCAGGAGCAGGTCCCTGGAACGACACTGGTCCTCGCGTGAGGATGTAGAACAGCAAGCAGACCTTGTTAGCCAGGAGAATACAGAAGTGGGCTTGTGTGGATGTCTAGCATGCTCTTCTAAATACCTCTCGTGGGCAGCTCCACGCCGAGGGTCTCACTCCTTTCCTTTCAAAGGGTGTCCTCACTTTTATAGTGGTGACATTAGAGATGATGCAGCGATTGTTTTTACAAGTCTTCTACCTTTGTCGTTAAGTCACAGACACGTGTCCTACTTAGGAGAAAGTCCTGGTTTCTGTGGTGTTCCCACAGGACAAAACTTATCTCCCTCTCTGACTGCTAACTGGGCATCACCTGTTCTGTAATGTACCAGATGGTTTTCTGGAGCTACCCCGGCGGTATCTGTTTTAACTTGGGTTTCCCTGAACACAAACAAAGGTTTGTGTGTGGATATTTTTTGTTACAAAATGATTCCGGAGAGCTAAGAAAAAAAGGAATGCGGGGAAGAGGAGGAAGAAATCTTTTGCAAATGAGAAGAGCTGGTGAAAATAATCTTTGCAGAGGGCATTGGTAAATGAGTCTCTGCAAGCCGCCTTAGTCTCTCCACTGTTTGAAAATATCTGCATCATGAATGAGTTCCACGCAAATCCCCACAAGCACCCACCCATCCCCAACCTGGAGAAACCTTAGGGCAGAAGGCAGCAAGTGCGCAGAGAGCAGAGGCTCAAGGAGGCTCTGTGAGGCACGGGATAAAGCGGTCAAACCGGGTGCAGGAGTGCCGTAATGGCTGAAGAAAAACGTAGGTCAAAGAAGACGTGAAAAACACAAATGCCGTTTTAATTTTGGGAAAAAAAAACAATACTCGAAATAGATCATATAAACAATAGTCGAAATAGAAATATGAAATGTAAAAAGCAGTTCATATTGACACACGTTTCTATTTAAATACATGTTACATTTTAAGAATATCTCTATCTGTAAAAGGTGAGATCATCGTAATAAGATATTTATTCCCATGCTTGTGTGGTGAAGGTCAGATTTATTCCCTCTATTCCCGAGGAAATGAAAGTCTCATTGAGTAAGACTCTCTAACTCTATACAATATCATCTAAAATAAAACAGTAACAAAGGCAAAAATCAAACTCAAGAGAGAAATTACAACTTGAGTCAAGTTAAGTGTTTTTCTATGCCAACATTTCTCTGTGTCTTCCTGTGACCACAGTCCATTGCAAACTCAAGTTGAATTCTCTAAACCAGGCTATATTGAAATATTCACAGAATAAGGCCAGCATTTCTCTTTTGTGTGTCTCTTTCATTCTCCTACATTTAAAATAAAAAATATGCAATCATTCCCACTGAGCTGGATTTTTCTTGGACCCAAATGAACAATAAATTCCTTCCGGGAAAGGTGATTTCTTGCCCCTGACTTACTTTCCAGTTGTTATAATCATTTGTGAAACAGACTAAGAAACACCTTTGACATTCGCCTGTGGCTTTCAGATTGCCACGCAGCTATTCTTCTCCACACCAAAATCTGAATGAATGAGCTCTCTAGCATGCGAGAAGAAAGGAAATCCACATGTGGAAAAAAGAGAGAAAATAAAGAAAGGGGCAGGGGAATTGTTGGAGAGCGCGGTAGACTATAATCGAGTTAGTAAATAATAATGCAAACCATCGCACAATGTAAGTGAAAAGAACAAATGGGTTGGCCTGAGGAGATTTCATACACATTTTGGTATTGTGAAGCCGAGAAAATCCCTGAGTCTATTTACATCAGCTAAAGCATTTCTTGTTACTTTATTTTTTTTAGGAACAAAAAATAAATAAATAAATAAAGCAAAGTGAAAGGTTTCTAGGCAGAGTTCAAATGGATTTGTTTGTTGTGTGCTTCTTTACTTCACCCTACGCAGAAGCATTCTTTTACCGTACCAAGGAACCAGGTAAATTACCTAATTCACCTTAGCAAATTGTCGTGTGCAAAGAAAGTACTAGACAGAGCATCAGTATTCCTCTCCAGCTGTCCAGACAGGTAAGTTGAGTTGTTTATTGAACTACTCCAATCTCACAAAAAAAAAAAAAAAATTATGTTAGCTTTAAAATATAGAGAAAATTAGACAAGAAAAAAAAATAACCTACAATCCAACACCTAAAACCACTGAACGTTGTCATGGTCCTTGTAAGTAATTTTTGTGTGTACCTATGCAAAAACAAACATACATCTACGCACGTACATGAGCAGTGGTGAAATGTTCAAATCACAGCACGTTGTGCCAGAAAGTGGCTTCCATGCAAAGGTGGATGCCCACAGCCACACAGGCTGTGCACATAATATGTACACACGTGCACATAATAGATCTGCCACACAAATCTATTTGACCAGAAATTGGGATTTCCTTTCAGGGTTCTCAGTCTCAATAGTAATAATAATAATAAACAGACTTAGCAGGAGGCTTGGAAACAATTTTATTAGAGTTTAAGAGAACCTTTCCCCAACCCCAGCCCCTGGCAAACAAGCTGTAGATCTTAGCAGCTCTGTGGAGGATGGGGATGAGAAGGAGGATGAAGACTTACATTCTTGATTTAGGTGGAGAGGACTGAGGAACAAGGACGAGGCAAAAAGGAAGTAGATTCAGAGAAAGTGGTAGAAAGCCCAAAGTACCAGAGACATCGTACTTTGCACTTTGGCCAGAATCCAAAAGAAGCAGAAGACAGGAAAAGTTTCTCCTTTCTGAGTCAGAATTCTGAACATCGAAAGACCTGACAAAACCTTCTGGTAGCAGGGGTTCTGGGAAGGAAAAGTGTGCATCGTCACTAAGGGAAGAGTTATTTCATCTTTTTAGCAAGGCTTTAAATGTATCTGCCTTTTTGAGGGGTAGTTCCCTAAGCCAGGTGATTGACAGGCCTAGCTGAATTGTTAAGGGAAGAAATAATGGTATGTTAGACTCCCACCCACCAAAGCCAGAGGTAAATACCGTTCTTTTGATCAGGAAGAGATAACTTCCTTTTAATGGGTGTAGACAGGGTACTGATTGAAGTTTCTGTAACACATAAACGTGTATTCCCTTTATGTTTGAATTATAAGTGTAAATCAGAAATTGACATTAAGGCTTCTGAAAAAAAATCATGGGCCTTGCTTTGAAATTAAAACTGATTTTTATTTCAAAAATTCCTCAGTACAAAATGAAAAAGGATAAAAAGAAAAAAATTCAATTTAATGTCTGAAATTTTATCATACTTTTATTCAAAACATTTAAAATCACATTTGTTTTATTTTTATTGTTTTAAATACCCTGACAGTTATACAATTTTCAATTAAAAAAAAAACTTTGTGTGCTTTGATATTATCCCTTTGTTTCTAAGTTCTACCAGTTTGCTTTTCACACTTTTCTTTCATTAAGTCCAGACATTATGATGCTCCCCTGTAATAATAGCTCTTGGGAAGATGAAGCAGTAGAATTGCCTCAGATTTCAAGTCCAGCCAGAGTTACACAGTGAGGCCTATCTCAAAAATAAAAATGAAAAAATAAAACAAAGTGTTTTTTTTCTAGTATGGTATAATCTCTCCCCAGAGTGTCCAACCTATTGTATTTATTATAGTAAAAATGGCTGTGTTACCTAGAGTTTCTACATAACCCCCACCAAAATTCTAACAGCATTCTTCATATGATTGGGGGGAAAATGAAAATTTACATAGAAGCACAAAAGACCCCCAGGTAGCCAAATCAATCTTAAGCAGAAAGAGCCCTGCTGGAGGTACAATTCCCAATTGCAAATGATATTAAGTCATAGTAAGCAAAACTGTATTGTACTGACAGACTATTCATAGACAAATAGGATAGGATAGGATAGGATGGATGGGATGGATGGGATGGGGGGGGAAGTGATGAGATGGGATGGGATGGAATATAAAAAAAGAGAAGAAAAAGAAAAGAGGGCTCAGAAATAATGGAACAAAACTACAGTCACCCAACCAGACAAAGGGGTCAAACACACATTGGAGAAAAGACAATTAGTTCTTCACAAAACGGTCCTGGGAAAGCTAGGTACCCACATATAAAACAGTGAAACTAGATCTGCATTTCTCACCCTGACTCCCACCCCTGGCCCCTACAACTGAAGATGCCTCAAAGCCTTTACTAAATTTAAAAAAAAAAAAAATTCAAACCTGAAATTGCTAGAGGGAATCACACCATGCCTCAGGCACAAGTAAGGACATTCTGAGGTAAATCTCAGGGCCTTCCCACCTGCTCTCTAAACTACTGTACTGGTTACAGGCCGTTTGAGAATTGTGAGGCTCTTTGTTTGTTTGTTTTGTTTTTAACAATTCTTTTTCTTTGAGGTACTCTCGTGTTATTCTGGAAGTCTATGCCCACATTCTAATTTTGAATATGTATTTTACATTCCTCTTTATTATTGGCTATACTTGTTGTGGTCTCCTAAAGCTTGGGGGATATGGTTTAGCAATAGAAGTGACTTACCGATAAGTCCTCGCCTGCATTTATTATGCTGATTGTGAATACTTCATTCTGACACATCTTGACTTTCAGTAACCAATTTTTGGCTCAAAATTTTGTTGTTTGAGTGTATGCTCTTGGTGATGGTAATACTAGCTTTTTGAAAACCTATATAGGCCTTAGAACATGTATCAGTGCTTAACATCTTCACTAATTTTGCTTTCTATGTAGTCACCATTTTGACATACTTCATGTCCAAATGATTTGGTGCTTGTTCATACTTTTGTTTGTTTGCTTAATGGAAGAGCAAATGTTAACCTGTCCTTAATGTTCTTAGGTGAGAATAGGAGTTACAGCAGCTGATGACTAGCTTTTCTGAATTGCATTTCATCTTTTAGCAAGCAGGTGGCTTTTAGGTGTGGTCATGTAGCTGACTGGTGTTAATAATCTGTCTAGACATCTATTCAAACATTAGACAGAGAAGCTTACCAGTACCATAAATGTATTTTCTGCCTGCTCTTAAGGCTCGAGGACCACGATAAAGTTCTTAGCAGATTGGATATCTCCTGAGTGCCCCTTCTTCTCAGATAGTATTTTCTCTTAAACCCTTGCCTGGTTGAAGTGATGAGTATTTTCTGCCTCACTTCTTATTTTACAGAGATAACTGTTCTTGAGGCACAGAAAATTTTGTTCTGCATGTAATATAGGAAAGATATTCTTCACATCTGTAATGGTTAATATTATCAGTTTAAAAAGATTTCGAATGAACTGTTAGGATGTGTTCAGTTTTAATTAGACATGTTATTTAGCTGAACCAAAGGAGGCTTTTGATTGCTGGACTTCAGTACTTTGATAGCTGGACCTTGGTAGTCAGCCTCAAGAGGAGAAAGTGGAATAAAGAAATAGACTTTGGTAGCTAGTTTTAGGAATGTAATCTAACAGTTTAGCAAGGCAGAGGGAATGGGGAGAAGGGCAGGGCCTTCCAGAGCCACACTTGCCATGCTTGAGCTGACTTGAGTTCCTTCAAAAAGCATGCCTGAAAGCTTTAAGTTGTAGTTAAGGCAGGTAGAGAGAAATAGCTTTAATCATTTAAAAGGTTAGACCATGAAAGTAGTGCCCTTTCCAGAGGGCTGCTGAGGCCAGGCAACACATGGCACTGCCTGGCAGGACTGAGCTTCCACAGAGATGTTGGAAGGCTATTGCATCAAGGAAACTGAAGTCTTATCTGTAAATAAGACTCCAAGATGCTGATGTCAGAACCATGAGTCATCAACTACAAGAAACCACATGCACAGAAAGAGGTCATGTGTGCCCCAGGTAGCAGAGTTGGAGTGGGGTGGGGCCTCTTAGAGCCCAGGTGATTCTGCCTCAAGCTCCACGTAGTATTTTCCCTGGTGGACTGAGGTCATGCTTTGATCTGATCTTTCTTTGCCACGCTCCCATTCTTTTTCTTCATAAAAAAATGGAAATATTTAATTATGCCATTGCATTGAAAGTTTGCCTTGAGTATCAGAAGAGACCTTAGACTTAGGAATTTTACACAATGTTAGACTTGTTGGAGACTGTAGGGACTCTCAAAGTTGGACTGGATGTATTTTGTATTATACCGGCCATAAACTTATGGAGACGAGAGCGATAGGATATAGCTTAAAAGTTATATATTTGATAGTCAACTTAACAAGATCTAAATGACCTGGAGAAACAAGCCTCTAAGCTTGGTAGTAAGGGACTGTCTAGACAGGATTGGTTAAGACGCTTTACCATACTCTTCTGTGCGTGGCACCAGTTCTTGTGCTGTGCTCCAAGACTGCAAAGAAATGTATTTATTGCTTTCTGCTTCCAGACTATGGCTAGAATATGACCAGCTGCTACAGGCTCCTGCTACCATGACTTTGCTGCCACCGTAGACTGTACCCTCAAAACCTAAGCCAAAATAACCCTCCCTTCCTCAAGATGGTTTTATCAGGCTTTTTTTTTTGTCACAGAAACAAGAAAAGTAACTCAAACAGTGTCCATACAAAAACCATACCACTTTGCTTAAACTAGAATGAATGCTTTCCCATTTATTGGGGGGATTCCCTCTCCCAGGTTTCAGATTAAAAAGTTTACAATAGGCAACAAAAAATATTTTATTTTCCATTTACCACCAGTACTAAAAGAACCATTAATACAGCCAGCAAGACAGATCAGTGGAGAAAGGCACTTGTTGCCAAGGCAGATTACCTAAATTCATTTATTGGACCTCAAGTGGCTGAAAGAGAAAGCTGACTCTTGCTAATTGTCCTCTGACCTCCACACATTTAGCATGGCATATACAGCAAAGTGTAATATATATAAATATATAAATAAATTATATATATAAATAATTTATATATATAAACATATAAATATATAAATAAATTATATATATGGCAAAGCACAACTGAAAATCAGTCTCATTGTAGGAAGAATCAACAAGATGACAAGTGGAGGAAGAGCTTGTTTCACTTAAAGAAGAAACATGGGCTGTGGTGATAGCTCAGACAGTTAAGTTTTTGCCTTGCAAGCGGAAGGAATTTAATATGACCCCCAGAACCCACACAAAATTGCCAGTCACAGTTGGTGACACACACTGGGGCTGGAGGCAGGTAGATACTTGGGGCTCAATAAATAGCCAGTCCAGTGTATTCAATACATTCCAGGCCAAAGAGAGATGCTGGATTGCAAAAACAAACAAACAACACAAGCAGTGCTTTTGGAAAGACGTGAGAGGTTGTCCTCCACATGCATGCTTTCGCACCCACACCATCGTGCACCTGTACACATGCTAACACACCACACAGAAAGAGAAAGAGGGGGAGAGAGAGAGACAGAGACAGACAGAAAGAGAGAGAGAGAGAACCGGCACAGCCAAAGCTCACACACACAATGGCTGAAGTACCATGCTTCTTTTCTTATTTTTTTCTTTTTTGTTGTTCTCTATTTTTGTTGTTCTTGTCGTTTTGGAAAAGGGGTCTCTTTTCATAGCCCTGGCTGTCCTGAAACTCACTGTGTAGACTAGGATGTTGTCAAACTCACGGAGATCCAGCTGCCTCTGCTTCAAGAGAGTGCTGGGCTTAAAGATGTGCACCATCATGCCTGGCAAGCACTTACTTCAAATTAGAAGAAAGGATTTTTAGGAGACTTTTTGAGTGTTCACATTAGTATATGAATTAAAACTTAAGGCCTGTGAACTGGGATGGGGGAGTTAATGTGAGAAGCAATAAAAAAGATATAAAATAAAAATAAAGCACTTAAAGATTTGCAAAGAAATAAAACAAGGCAACTCTAAGAATGACACAATTGCTTCACTGATGTAAGGGACATTGCCGCCTATTGTGGTTTAGACATGTTTATCGGGTGAGTTCCCTCAGATGTTGGGCCTTTGGTCACAAGAGTGGCAGTGCTGAGAGTCAGTGAAACCTTTAGGATATGAGGATCAATGCAAAGTAACTAGGTCATAAGGACATCGGTAAAGGATGAGATTAATGCTTGCCTTCCTGAGTGAATGAGTTCTTGTCAGAGTGAGTTGTCAAAAGAAGAAATGCCTAGCCCATATCCTCTCTAGCTACCCCTCTTGTTGTGTTATCTATTGTCCGTCTGCTCATGACCTTATGCACCCCCAAGTGTTCAATAGAGGCTGAATACAACAGATTACCCAATCTTGTCTCTTCACCTTCCCAAACTATGAACTAAACGAACCTCTTCTCCTCATAAAATGCTCATGCTTGGGTACCTTGTTACAAAAATAAATGAATAAAAAACACTCATTTGCCAAAAGAACAGAAAGACTAAGCAGTGATCACAAACAAGAAAACTGTCCATGTGTGCTCTTCCGGATCCCCAGCTCAAATGTGGCTGATTGGCAGCTCAGTCTCCATGTGGATCTCTGAGTGAGGGGAGCAGGGGCTGCCTCTATCATGAACTCAGTTGACTGCTCTCTGATCACTTGCCCCTGCTGATACAGCCTTCCCAGGCCACTGAGGAAGAGGCTCAAAGCAGTCCTGATGAGACTTAATAGCTATGGGCAAATGGCAATAGTGGAGAACTCCTTCTTTCAGTGGATTAGGGGAAGGTGATGAGGGGCAGAGGGAGGGAAGCTGGGACTGGGGGGAGCTGAGGGAGGGGGCTTTAATCAGGATATATAATGAATAAATTGTGAAGAAGAAAAAATAATAATAAAAATTAAAAAAAAGAAACAAGAAAACCGAAGGATGGGGTTAGAGAAAAAGAATAAATATTGGTTTACAAAACATAGATGAATGTCTGACCTTCTTGCTGAGTTGTGGTTAAGGTTTCCAATTTTGGAATAATTACAGAAACAATAATTGAATATAAGCTTGTTTCAAAAGCAAGATTGAGGAAATTTTCAATATTTGTGGGCATCCTGGTGTATTTTCAAGAGGTTTTTCAAGACTTTTTTTTCCCCTCATCTCTATATGTTTTTCTGTGTGACTTTTTAGATCCCCTTTTATGTGATAGACTCTACTTCCCTCCCTGAGATCCAAGATGCTCCAGTGACTGGCCGTGGTCCATAGAACATGGTATGAGTGGCACTGTGCCAGGTGTCAGGAGGCTTCTGCGCTTTCTCTCCTCTCACCTCCCTGAGACCATGGAAACAAGCTGTGGTAGCTCACCCGAGGGACATCACCAGAGAAGACTCATCTTACATGGAGCTAACTGCAATAACGTTAACAGGCAAATTCCCAACGCAAGCAAATCTAAAAGGAGCAGTCAGCCATAGGATAGATCAGCCCAGCTACCCTGGCTGACCTGAGGTTTCCTGAACAAAATTGAATCATTATTATTATATGTCAAAGTTTTACCGAAGTTGACCAACCATATCCTAGACATAATGAACAGAAATACATTTACACCAAGGTGAAAACATGGGCTATGTGAAGGGGAAATCAGATGAAATGGGAGAAAGATAAAATGAGAAAGCAGACAATAATGGCTGTTAACATAGGTTGCCTCGCATTTCTCTATTGCCAAATAAATGTTAAAGCAAATCTGAGATATGAGTATGCAGTGTTTTAAAAGCGTTACAAAGGCTCTGCATATAATCAAGTTTGTTCACTAAAATAACAAAAGTATTTTAAACATGTAAGCTATGGGAATTATAATCCATATTTTCTCAAAAACTTGAGTGAATACGCATTTTGATGTGTTAAATTATAAGTAATGGCATTAGTAATTTTATATACCATCTTCCAAACTTTAAATTCACTGTCTATTTTGCCAAGTGAAAGTAAATATGATTATTTTTATTAAATCATAACTCTGCCAACAGTGTATTTATATTTGAAGTAATCCCTAATTCTATTTTAGAAACCTTAAAATGTATGCTGTTTGCTCAGTTTAATAAGAATAAAAATTTATGCAAAAAGCAATTGATGATCAGCATTTTCATTAGCTGAGAACTGACCGAATCACATGGCTGTTATAATTCTGGATATAAGTGTAGTAGTATAAAAATGGTTCTTTACAAATAAATACAAGGCAATAAATAATAATAGTCTGGATATGAAAGTCCATATCATGAGCCAGAAAGTCTATATCATGAGCCAGAAGCAACAGGCCCAGTCTGCCACTTAGGCAGCAGGTGCCACTAAGATGAGCAAGTCTGTGGTGGAGAATTGAGAGAGAAAGAGAAGCAGAGAGGTTTGTGCACGATGAAGGGAGAAGTCACTGAAAATGAGAGAGAGAGAGTGGTAAGGTACAGCCTGGTGTGCTGCCACTGCCACCTGAGGCCATAGTGACGTCTTGGCCCATGCTGCCGTCAAGGGCCATGTCTATGTCTGTGGCCCTACTGCAACAGAGGTCTAGGTCAATATGTGTGGCCTGTGTTACCACAAAAGCCATAAGGACATCATGGTCTGGGATGCCACCCAAGGTCATATTAATGTCCAATGGCCTTGCTGAGCTGACCCCACTCCTTGCCAGCTGCAGCATGCAGGACAGTTGGCCCTGCCCCTCCCCTCGGCGGGATGGGAGAGCTAGGTGAGCTGGAGTTCTGACCAACTAGGCTACCACCCAGGCTAGATTGAGGGCTCTGGGATGGCCCACCCCAATACAATTCCACCTATGACCTGCTGGAACACCTGAAGGGCCCAGCCCTCCAGAACCAGAGCTACAGGATCTCCATGATTTAAGGGAACAGCGGGATATCCAAGAGAAGCCCTGGTGAGGGTCTACTATTGATGATGTAGCTGAGGCCGGGGGCCTCAAACCAGACCAGGGGCTCCTTGCAATGAACATTTGCAGGTAAAACTGTTTGACAAAAGGTATACGGTGTGACATACTATGACACACTGTAGCTTCCACTGTGAGAACTGTGGAAAAACATTGTTTTTGTTTGTTCATTTGATTTTGTTTTAATTTTTATTTTTTTTCTTTTTGGGGGAGATTACAAGGGTGGAGAGATTTGGAAGGAATGAGAAATGAGTGTGTTTGGGGTGCCTGGTGCAAAATTCACAAAGAGTCGATTAAAAATTTTATGAAAAAGTCCACAACATATTAAAAATTCTAGGGGAATGGAAGCATAGTAGCCCCTGCCCAGAATCTCCCCCTTGGAAGTCAGAGAAGGGAACACAGATCCTGAGTCTGAAGAGCCATATCATTAGGTGCACTCAAGGCTAGAAACCCTTCTGCATCTCAAAATAAGCAAATAATTAAACAGTTGAGAAGTGAGAAGTGATGAAACATGTGTGCCTCCTCCAAACTGAGTGATTTTGGGGACACAAAGCAAGACCTAGGCTACTTCTCTTTCCTTCCCTCAAGCAATATTGTCACTTTATATACCTGTGAAGCCTTACTACAGAGAAGATATAAAAATCCCACTACAGATGAAAAACATATCCAGAAACCAACAAATTCAAAGCAGGAAACAGGTATTCAAAAATACAGTGGCATTCCCACACAGAAGGGGATGTAGAAAGCATGAAGTAGCACCAGACAGTTTTGGAGAGGGGCCCATGGGAGATATTAGAACAAAATATCATTATTTAAACAGGACCGAAAGGCTGAAATGGAAGGTTTTAAAACAGTGAATATGAGCTAGTGAGCCTGAACATTTTTGTAAAGGAAAGAATGGGCCGACACCAATATATCTCATACATGGGGCCTTACAAATTGTTGTCAGTCTCCAGACCCAAGCTTGCTTTCCTCAGGACACATCACTTTGAAGAAAATACTTCGACTCCTATGTGGCTTGAGGTCACCTGGCCTGGCCTGCATGTTTGAACACTAGCTGGACTTTAGAATCCTTGGTTTATCTTAATTTGTCGACTTGATGATATTGAAAAACACTTAAGCACATGATAAACTTGATAAAGTACACATTTCGGTGTGTCTATGAAGGGGCTTCTCCAGACAGCATGTGAGTGCGTGGTCTGTCGGGGCACCTGCTCTGGCTATGGCCAAGACAATTCTGTATAACCAGGGGCCCAGATGGAATAAAAGGTGGAAAGTAGAGAGAGACTTGCAAGTGTGATTCTTGTTAGCTGTGTACTGTTTGTCTTTTCTCTTTGTTATCTATTCCTCCTTCCCCTCCTCTCCCTCCTTCTCCTTCTTTTCCTCCCACTCCTTCCATTCCTTTCTCTTTTCCCCCCTTTTCTCTTCCTCCTCAACTTCATCTTCCTCTTCTTTTTTGCTACTGTTAATTATTTGGTTACTCAAGGACATCAGACTTCAGCTTTTTAAATGTAGACTCACTCTCTCAGCAAAAAACTTTTCAGGGAGCTTCCTGGCTCATACTGGCAGTGTCATTGGTGTCCCCCCCCCCCCGTTTCCCCTGGCTCTGAATGCTCCCATCATCTCAGGCTGAGCAGATGTTGGTTTCCTATGATCTCCAGGTTGCAGACTCACAACACTGTGGAACATTTCAGTCTGAGATCATGTAAGGCAATCTAGCAAATACCTCTTGTGATTATATATACATTCTACTGGTTCTGCTTTTCTACAGAACCCAGACATACATCTAGGGAAGCTTTGTACTCATGTCTGAATTCTGCCCAGAAGGATCTCCTTTAATGGGTCGGAAGCGGCTCCCTTCAGACCAAGTGACCTCCCAGACTTTCCATGGTTCAGAAGCCTTGATACTGTCCCTGTGGACATCATAGTCCCACCCCAGTGCTCTTTCCCTTGACTCATAGCATTACTGCTGCCCAGATCGCTAGACCTTGAACACGGAGGGCCCTTTCCCACTCTAGGCTTTATGTTAGTTTTTCCTACATCTTGGAGTAACTCCATGTACTTTAGCCAAGATCATTCCAGATCTGAATTTGGAGCTGGCTTAAGCCTAATTTACTCAGTGTGCTGGCTGGTTTTATGTCAGCCTGACACATGCTAGAGTCATCTGAAAGGAGGGAATCTCAAGCGAAAAAATGCCTCCATAAAATCCTGCTGTAGTGCATTTTCTTAATTAGTGTTTGCCTGGGGAGGGCCCAGCCCATTGTGGCTGGGGTCATCCCTGAGGTGTCGTCCTCGGCACTATAAGAAAGCAGACTGAGCAAACCATGTGAACCAAGCCAGTAAGCAGCACCCTTCCATGGCCTCTGCATCAGCTCCTGCCTGGAGGTTCCTGCCCTGTTTGAGTTCCTGTCCTGGCTTCCTTCAATGATGGACTAAGATGTTGAAGCATAAACCAAATGAGCCCTTTCTGCAGCCTGCTTTCGGTCATGGTGTTTCACCACAGCAGCAGTAGTAACCTTCACCTGGACATCAAGAAACTCTTGACTTTCCTAGTATCTCCAACATGGCAGAGAAGTTTACAGCAAGACACTTCTTAATAGGACATATGACATTCCTTAGAGTTAAGTTTCATAAACTCTTAAAAGTCTTTCTCTACTTCTGGACTGCTTGGATTTACTATCACAGAAGTTTCAGTTAATTTAGTATTCTTTAGTGTGGCCGAGTGAATGATCGAGTGGTATCTCTAGCTCTACAACCAGAAACATTTTGAATTGATCTATACTTTGTTTGCAAATCATACATACATTGATTATTTTATTTCACAACCATATAATTGTAGAGATAAGATGAAGCCAGTCTGCATTCTGGTGCACAAGTGTCATTTCAAAGCCATTGAAAAAGCATATGATTTTATTTCCTTGTTAAAAATAACATGAAAAAATTTTTTTTCCTTTTGCAATAAGAAGCCATGATTGCAAACCCAATGATCTGTGAACACAAAAATAGAAAAAAGTATGGTAAAAAAGTAGTTCATTTTATTGAGACTCTTTTTTTTTTCCTTCCTGTGATTTTCCTAGAATTGCTTTGATACAAAATGTCATTTCAAGATCCTTTGTAAAAGAGTAAGAAAATGCTAATTCTTTTGTAAAAGAAGAATTAAGTGAACAGCCTATTCAGAAAATGCTTTCAAGGGTGATAAATAAGAAATAACAATGAATCAAAATGAATCATTACCTTTTCCAAATCCAAGGAATTCAAACTAATCAAAAAATTATCAGTTCAATCACCGTTAGACTTTAAAGAATAAAGCAAATGACAGCCTATATGAATGGCATTGGTCCTAGATTGCAAGTGTCTTTACTGACAGGAAAATGACAGGGGAAGTATAAGGGTACTGAGTTTGAGAGCCAACCTGAGCAGCCCACAAAAGAATGTTATTTAATGGAGGAGATATTATAAAAGGCAATTTCATACAATGGAGCCACAGTGTTGTGAGACACCTCAGCCGAAATGTCAGCATATCATTCCCGTGTGGGTCGAGTCCTCAGGAAGCCATCTTATGCAAACCTGGGCATCGACTTGTCAAAGCAGAGCTTTTGTGCTGCAAAGAACTGAAGAACTTGGGGCCCAAGAACTCACTGGGATCTCTTTATTCTTTAACTTATGTGCAAGATTGTTGCATGCTTGAATTTCAGTCTGATGGCTTGTTTGACAGTAAGTTGATGTATGCATTGATACCACATAGTTTACCACAGTCTACTTTCCTCTTAACATTATTTGTTCAACTACTCGTTCATGTTCCCATAATTTAATACAAACAGGGCTACATGGAGACATTTTAATACTCTTTTTCTTAACTTTTTTTTTTTTTTTTTTTTTTTTGCCTATTTCTCTTTCCCTCTCCATTCAGGGATGCTTTGTGAGACTGTATACATTGCTAAGTGCAAACACCAGCTGCTCATCAAATGCCATGGTGTGCTGCATAATAATGATATCACCACACACCTAGAATCATAAAACATCGCGAATTACTTAGCCTACGGTTTCTGGGGGTCAGGAATTTCGTCGTGATTTTGCTACATCCTCTACCCAGTGCTTCACAAGCCTGCAGTCAAAGGGACCCCACAGCTGCACTGTGACCTGAATCTGAGCCGGAAAGGGAAAGAGGGACCCCTCTGTGGTGGTTGAATGAGAATGACCCCCATAGACTCCTGTATTTGAATACTTGCTCCCCAGTAGGTGGAACTATTTGGGAAGGATTAGGGAAGCGTGGCCGTTGCTGGAGGAGGTGTGTCACTGGGGATGAGTGCTGAGGTTTTAAAAAGCCCGTGTCGTTCTCAGTTCGCTTTCTCTCTCTGTCTTGTGCTTGTAGATTACATGCGAGTTCTCAGCTACTGAGCCAGCACCAGGAAGGCCTGCCCGCCTGGTGCCATGCTTCCCCACCATGATCAGACTTCAATCATGAGATTCAAATTGAATGTTTGATTTTATATGTTTCCTTCATCGTGGTGTTTTCTCACAGCAATAGAAAAGTAACCAAGACAGTGCTGTTTTACATAATAGATTGAATTACTCAGCCTTCTTTCTACCTTGATTTCCTCATCTGGCAATCCTCTGTGAAATAGCTACCAGCCTGTAATTACAGTTTCATTATATTTTTCCAGTGGCTATGTAATAGGCCACAGTTTGGATGACTAACAATTCACTTCTGCTGCTACTGAAAGGCGTACATAGACATGCTTACATACAGAAGACATACAGATTGTGCGTATTTACATGCCACATGCATAGGATGGCTAGATGAAGGGCATACTTTTTATTTGTTACGATGAAGTAAGGTTTGTTTGTTTGTTTGTTTGTTTTTGTCTCTGAAATGGCACCATTTTTCTCAATACTATATCTAGCAAAGGGTCTTAATACTAATCCAATAGATGTGAACTTACTATTCTAGTATTTGGTTTTCAAGTTACTCAGAGGCAGAGAATCTTGCTTATGTTCTTTCACTTTCTTAAGAATGTGCACCCAGGGTCTCTGGAGATAGCAGAGCAGGTAAAATGCTTTCATGAGAACCTGAATAAATACACATATAAAAACGAGCCTAACAGTGTAGACTTGGAACCTCAGAACTGAGGCAGGGAAACAGAAACAGGCGTATTCCAGGGTCTCATTGGCCAGTCTGGGTAGCCAAAATGCTAAGCGCCAGGTTCACAGAGAGCCTCCCTCAAAAACTAAGGTTGGAAGTGGTATCAACCTGACATCAACCTCTGGCTTGTGCCTACTCCTTCCCTGCCCCCTTCCCACATACACACACACACACACACACACACACACACACACACACACACACGTGAATGAAGAATATGCATCAAATACCTGGTGTGTTTCTACCCAATGCTCTGAACAAGGACTATCACAGTGAACAGAGTAGACAAAAGGCCTCCCGTGGTCACTTTGGTAAAGGATCTGTTCTACAGCCCACACTCTAGCAGCCTGTATCTATTAGTCATTTGTACTCATGAAAATTAGCTATTCATGCTACTTGGCTACTCTTCACTGGCTTACATAACTCTTCCTGATTGTTTTTTTTTAAAGTTCTTTATATTTATTTATATAAACTCTACTCTCTTATTTACATGGCAGCCTTTGGCTATACTATTTAATATTGTTCTCATTTACTTCAATAAACAATGTTCTTTCCAGAAACTTGTCTATATAATACACAATATATATTGTTTTTGTTTCAGACAGAGTTTCTCTTTGTGGCTCTGGCTGTCCTGGAGCTCTCTCTGTAGACCAGGCTGTCCTCACATTCAGAGATTCACTCGCTCTGCCTCCCAAGTGAACAAACTAAAGGTCAAACTAAAATCCCACACTTGGGATTAAAACAAAACATATTTACAGAACATAGCTGAGTTTTTAAAGGAACCAAACTTCCGTTACAGGAGACAGTTACAGAGCACCAGCATGCCCCTCTCGGCCTTCTGATTCAGGGTGGACATTACCAGCAACCTAACACCACTTTAGCCATATCTTGCCACTGTGATGGCCAGTTTCCCTTCAAACAATGACCAAAATGAATTTTATTTCTTAAAAAGATACTATCAACACTTATACTAAAATCATATTGGCTTGCATATTCATTTTATATTTCTTATTATTAAATTTCACTACCTTTTCCAAATCAGGTATATAGTCCAATTTACTTCTGATCGTCTGTCACCTGTTTAGGCTTTACAAGTTTGTTGCATAAAGCGCTTATGTTTTTTTAATATATATCCTGCTAATTTTTTTTCTAAGCATTTGCACTATTATCCCACTTCCATTTTAGCAGCTTATCCTCTAACCTTTGATCTGAAACTTTTCAATTTGTCAACATGGGTCATTCCAGTGATAGCTTTTTTCTATTTTCTGCTTAATTGTTGCCTCCACCACCAGCTCTTGACTTCTAGATTGTTTGTGTATCTCTCTGGTTACTGGTAATTACTTCCAAATCCTCCTTGTCTGTCATCTTTTATCTTTTCTGTGTGCGCCGAAATATTTCTTCCACGTGACATCAGTAATAATTTAAATCACAACACGAGCCTTCATCTTAATTATTAGCTATAAAAATACAGCTAAATTTTGCTTTCTTTTTTCAGGATCAGAAGATTTTTGCTGTCTTGTACTGATCTGAATTTCACCAAATTATTCTGCTTTCTTCTTCAAGTTGTGAGCTGCCTCTAGCAGCCAAGGTACTCCAGTTTTCCAGAGGCTTGCCCATGAGAGTTTAACTTTTGATTTTGGTGTTGTTGGTTTGGGTTTCTGTGTCCTTTGATTGACCACTGAGTTCAAGTGGCCTTTGAGTTACTTTAAATGGCAGAAGTGCAATGTGTCTCAGGAAGGGTGTAACATCAGTCTATTTCTTATTCAGGCAGCCTTATAATTCCTTTTTGTTGTTGTTGTTGTTTTCTTTTTTTTTTAATTTTATTTTTCTTTTTAGTTACATTTTGTTAACTCTGTGTCCCAGCTGTATCCCGCTCCCTCATTCCCTCCCCGACCCCACACTCCCTCCCTGGTCTCCTCCCTGCCCCTTTCCAAGTCCACTAATACGGGAGGACCTCCTCCCCTTTCATTTGACCCTGTTTTATCAGGTATCTTCAGGGCTGGCTGCAAAGTCCTCCTCTGTGGCCTAACAGACTGCTCCTCCCCTGGGGGGGGGGGGTCAAACAGCCTGCCCTTGAGATCCTGTTAGAAATAGTCCGTGTTCCCCTTACTTTGGAAAACTACTTGGTTACTGAGCTACCACGGGCCACATCCGAGCAGAAGTTCTAGGTTATATCCATACATGGTCCTTGGTTGAGTGTCAGTCTCAGAAAAGACCCTGTGCCCGGATATATTTGGTCCTTGTAGAGCTCCTATCCTTTCCATATCATACTAACTTCCCTTCTTTCATATGATTCCCTGCACTCTGCCGAGGGTTTGGTTATGAGTCTTAGTGTCTGCTTTGAAACACTGCTAGGTAGAGTCTTTCAGATGCCTTTTGTGGTAGACTCCTGTCGTACGTTCAATGCACATCCCATTTGTCTTTCTAAATGAGGGTTAATCACCTTCACCTGTGTCCACTTTCTTGATTATCTTCTTTAGGTGTGTAGATTTCATTATGTTTATCATATCTTGTAGGTCTATATAAGCGAATATATACCAAGTTTGTCTTTCTCCTTCTGGGATACTTCACTCAGAATGATCTTTTCTAGATCCCACCACTTGCCTGCAAATTTCATGATTTCCTCCTTTTTGATTGCTGAGTAGTATTCCATTGTGTAAAAATACCACAATCTCTGTATCCATTCCTCCGTTGATGGACATCTGGGTTGTTTCCAAGTTCTGGCTATTACAAATAAAGCTGCTACGAACATGGTTGAACAAATGTCCTTGTTGTGTACTTGAGCAAATTTTGGGTATATACCTAGGAGTGGTATAGCTGGGTCTTGAGGTAGCACTACTCCTAGTTGTCTGAGAAAGCGCCAGATTGACTTCCAAAGTGGTTGAACCAGTTTACATTCCCACCAGCAATGTAGGAGGGTTCCCTTTTCTCCACAACCTCTCCAGCATGTGCTATCATTTGAGTTTTTTTATCTTGGCCATTCTGATGGGTGTAAGGTGAAATCTCAGGGTCGTTTTGATTTGCATTTCCCTAATGGCTAATGAGGTTGAGCATTTCTTTAAGTGTTTCTCTGCCATTCGATGTTCCTCTTTCAAGAATTCTCTGTTTAGCTCTGTTCCCCATTTTTTAATTGGATTACTTGGTTTGTTGCTTTTCTGCTTCTTTAGTTCTTTATATATACTGGATATTAGCCCTCTGTCAGATAAAGGGTTGGTGAAGATTCTTTCCCAATCTGTAGGCTGTCTATTTGTTTTGATGACAGTGTCTTTTGCTTTGCAGAAGCTTTTCAGTTTCATGAGGTCCCATTTATTGATTGTTGCTCTTAGAGCCTGTGCTGTTGGTGTTCTGTTCAGGAAGTTATCTCCTGTGCCAATGAGTTCTAGGCTGTTCCCCACTTTTTTTCCAACTGATTTAGAGTATCTGGTTTTATGTTGAGGTCTTTGATCCACTTGGACTTTAGTTTTGTGCAGGGTGATAAATATGGATCTATTTTCATTTTTCTGCATGTAGACATCCAGTTGGTCCAGCACCATTTGTTGAAGATGCTGTCTTTTTTCCATTGAATGGATTTGGCTTCTTTGTCAAATATTGAGTATTCATAGGTGTGTGGGTTTATTTCTGGGTCTTCTATGAGGTTCCATTGATCCTCCTTTCTGTTTCTATGCCAATACCATGCAGTTTTTATTACTGTTGCCCTGTAGTACAGCTTGAGATCGAGAATGGAGATACCTCCAGATGATCTGTTGTTGTACAGGATCGTTTTGGAGATTCTGGGTTTTTTGTTTCTCCATATGAAGCTGAGAATCTTTTTTTCAAGGTCTGTAAAGAATTAAGTTGGTATTTTGATGGGAATTGCATTGAATCTGTAGATTGCTTTTGGCAGGATGGCCATTTTCACAATGTTAATCCTACCAATCCATGAGCACGGGAGATCTTTCCATCTTCTGAGATCTTCAATTTCTTTCTTCAAAGACTTGAAGTTTTTCTCAAACAGGTCTTTCACTTGCTTGGTTAGAGTCACACCAAGGTACTTTATGTTATTAGTGGCTATTGTGAAGGGTGTTGTTTCCCTAATTTCTTTCTCAGCCTTTTTGTCTTTGGTATACAAGAGGGCTTCTGATTTTTTTGAGTTGATTTTGTATCCTGCCACTTTGCTGAAGGTGTTTATCAGCTGAAGAAGTTCTCTGGTTGAATCTTTGGGGTCGCTCATGTATACTATCATATCATCTGCAAACAGTGACACTTTGACCTCTTCCTTTCCGATTTGTATCCCCTTGATCTCCTTTAGTTGTCTTATTGCTCTGGCTAGGACTTCAAGTACAATGTTGAAGAGATATGGAGAGAGTGGGCAGCCTTGTTTTGTCCCTGATTTCAATGGGATTGATTTAAGTTTCTCTCCATTGAGTTTGATGTTGGCTATAGGCTTGCTGTATATTGCCTTTACTATCTTTAGGTATGTGCCTTGTATCCCTGATCTCTCCAAGACTTTAAACATAAATTGGTGTTGGACTTTGTCAAATGCTTTTTCAGCATCTAAGGAGATGATCATGTGTTTTTTCTCCTTCATTTTGTTTATGTGGTGGATTACATTGATGGATTTCCGTATGTTGAACCACCCTTGCATTCCTGGGATGAAGCCTACTTGGTCATGGTGGATGATATGTTTGATGTGTTCTTGGATTCGGTTTGCAAGTATTTTATTGAGTATTTTTGCATCAATGTTCATAAGAGAGATAGGTCTGAAGTTCTCTTTTTTTGTTGGATCTTTGTGTGGTTTAGGTATTAAGGTGACTATGGCTTCATAGAATGAGTTTGGTAGTGTTCCTTCTATTTCTATTTTGTGGAATAGTTTGAGGAGAATTGGTGTTAGTACTTCTTTGAAGGTCTTGTAGAATTCTGCGCTGAAGCCATCTGGTCCAGGGCTTTTTTGGAGGGGATACTGTTAATGACTGCTTCAATTTCCTTGGGAGATATAGGGCTATTCAGTCTTTCTACCTGATCTTGACTTAATTTTGGTAGATGGAATCTGTCAAGAAAGTTATCCATTTCATTTAGATTTTCAAATTTTGTGCCATATAGGCCTTTGTAGTATGACCTAATAATCGTTTGGATTTCCTCAGTGTCTGTAGTTATGTCCCCATTTTCCTTTCTGATTTTGCTGATTTGGATAGTTTCTCTCTGCTCTTTAGTTAGTTTGGCTAAGGGTTTGTCTCTCCTGTTGATTTTCTCAAAGAACCAGCTTTTTGCTTCATTGATTCTTTGGATAATTTTATTTGTTTCTAATTGATTGATTTCTGCCCTTAGTTTGATTATTTCCAGCCGTCTGCTCCTCTTGGGTGTATCTGCTTCTTTTTTTTTCTAGGTTTTTCAGTTGGGCCATTAAGTTGTTTGTATGTGATGTTACGGATTTCTTCTTGCAGGCACTTAGTGCTATAAATTTTCCCCTGAGCACTGCTTTCAATGTGTCCCATAAATTTGGGTATGTTGTGCCTTCATTTTCATTGAATTCTAGAAAGTCTTTAATTTCTTTCTTTATTTCTTCCTTGACCCAGCTGTCATTGAGTAGTTGTTCAGTTTCCATGTGCGTGTCAGCTTTTTGTTGTTTCTGTTGTTGTTGATGTTCAGCTTTAGTCCATGGTGGTCAGATAGTATACAAGGGATTATTTCAATCCTTTTGTATCTGTTGAGGCTTGCTTTGTGACCAACTATATGGTCTATTTTGGAGAAGGTTCCATGTGGTGCTGAAAAGAAGGTGAACTCTTTTGAGTTTGGGTAAAAAGATCTGTAGACATCTATTAGGTCCATTTGATTTAGGGATTCTGTGAGTGCTTTTATTTCCCTATTTGGTGTCTGTCTGGTTGATCTGTCCCTTGATGAGAGTGGGGTGTTGAAGTCTCCCACTATTAAGGTATTAGGATCAATGTATGATTTAAGCTTTAATATTGTTTCATTTACGAATGTAGGTGCTCTTGTATTTGGGGCATAGATATTCAAAATTGTGATGTCCTCTTGGTGGATTTTTCCTTTGATGAGAATATAGTGGCCCTCCTTATCTTTTTTGATTAACTTCGGATGAAATCTATTTTATTAGATATTAGGATGGCTACTCCAGCTTGTTTTCTGGAACCATTTGCTTGAAAAACCTTTTTCCAGCCCTTTACTCTGAGGTAGTGTTTATCTTTGTTGCATAGGTGTGTTTCTTGGATGCAACAGAATGTTGGGTCCTGTTTCCATAACCATTCTGTTAGCCTGTGTCTTTTTATTGGTGAGTTGAGTCCATTAATATTGATAGATAATATTGACCAATGCATGTTAGTTCCTTTTGTAATGGAGTCGATGATCTTACCCTGTTTCATTGCTTGTTTTCTTTTCATTTTTGTTGGGATATTATCTGTATGCCCTGTTTTCTTGGGTGAATTCGTTTTCGTTGGATTGGAGTTTTCCTTCTAGTATCTTCTGTAGGGTTGGTTTGCTGTATAGATATTGCGTAAATTTAGTTTTGTCATGGAATATTTTGTTTTCTCCATCTATGTTGATTGAAAGCTTTGCAGGGTATAGTAGTCTGGGTTGACATTTGTGATCTCTTAGAGTCTCCATGATGCTTGCCCAGGCCCTTCTGGCTTTCATAATTTCTGATGAGAAGTCTGGTGTGATTCTGATAGGTCTACCTTCATATGTTACTTGGCCTTTTTCCTTTGCTGCTTTTAATATCTTTTCTTTGTTCTGTAGATTTAGTGTTTTGACTATGATGTGACGTGATGTGTTTCTTTTCTGGTCCAGTCTATTTGGTGTTCTGTAGGCCTCTTGTATATTTATGGACATCTCTTTCTTTAAGTTGGGAAAATTTTCTTCTATGATTTTCTTGAAAATATTTTCTGGACCTTGGAGCCTGGAGTCTTCTTTTTCATCAATTCCTATTATTCTTAGATTTTGTCTTTTCATAGCATCCTTGATTTCTTGGATATTTTGTGATTGGAACTTTTCTGATTTTACTTTTTCTTTGAGAGAAGTATCAATTTCTGCAAGTGTGTCTTCAGCTCCAGAGAGTCTCTCTTCCATCTCTTGTATTCTGTTGGTGATGCTTACTTTTGTGGTTCCTGACCTTTTCTCCAAGTTCTCCAGCTCAAGAGTTTTCTCATTTTGTGTTTTCTTTATTGATTCTAATTCTGTTTTCATGCCTTGCACCATTTCTTTCATGTGTTTGAATTTGGATTCCTGTCTCTCTACGATGGACTCTATTTCTTTGTTCATTTCCTTTTTATATGCCACTAATTTTTTCTCTACTTGTGCCTCTATTTGTTTGGCTATGTTTGCCTGTGTTTCTTTAAGGGTTTTGTCTATTTCTTCTTTCTTTACCTCCAATTGACTGGCCAACTCTTTGAAAGATTTGTTCATTTCCTCCTTATGAGCCTCAAATAATTGAGCAAGCATGGCTTTAAGGTCATTTTCCTGTGCTTCTGATGAATTGGAGTATCCATCGATTTTGGGGTTTGCTGGTGAAGTCATGATGTCCTGATTTATGTTGGAAGTGTTCTTTCACCTACCCCTGGCCATTGGCTTATCTGAGACCTTCCCTGTTTGTTTTTGGATTCTGCCGATCAGACTGGTACTGTCTCTCTCTCGAGTCTGGAGAATTCTTCAGGAAGTTGAGAGAGGTCCCGTGTCCTTAGCGTGTGCTGAGGACTAGCTGTACCTGTGGGAGGAAAGTACGCAGGCGCAAACAGAGGCAAATGCAAGCGTGCGTGCGTGCGTGTGTGTGTGTGTGTGTGTGTGTGTGTGTAAGTGGGCGTGGGCGTGTGTCTCGAGGGACAGAGTGATGGCTAATGTTGAACCCTTGAGTGTGTGGGAGGGGCTCTGCAATGTATATGTCGCAGGCGCTAGTGATGATCGCAGCACAATTTCTGGCATTAACTGCCTTAACTCCTCAATTAGACCCACAGAGCAGGAACTTCAATGTTCCAAGTGCCCCTCTGTTTCCCAAAGTGGGTATATGGGTGGGAGGGGGTTCGATGCCTGGCTTCTGTTTTAGAAAGACCCAGGATCAGGGGAGCTGCAGATTCTCAAGGGTGCACTCACTTACAGGCAGGTCACTTGGCAGAGATTGGGGTATCTGGGCTCTCTGCTCTCTGGTTTGGCCCTGCTTCTTTGATGTGCTCTGCCAGTTCCGTGCTGCTGTCACTGCCAGGTTATGAGGTCTTGCTGCAGCTGGAGATTTCAGGGTGGTCACGTCAGTAGGAATCGGGGTAACCAGCCTTTCTGTTCTCTGGTTTGGCCCTGGTTAATCTTAAACTGGAGGGCTGATGAGCCCCGCCAGCTCAGTGCTGCTCCGCCGCCAGGTTAGAAAGTCCCGCTGTAACTGGAGACTGGGTTGCTAGTCCAGATGCTTTCTGGGAAGTCCTGGGGTCTCTTCACTGTGCTCTCCAAGCTTCGGAGGCCCAGCGCCTGGTGTGTCTAGCTTGTATGGCGTTTCTGTCTGGTTTTGGTGAGTATATAGCGTATTCTCTGTCACTGTGGGATTGGGCGGGCAGTACCGTCAGTGATGGCGCTCCTGCGGAGCTAGTATGGCGTCTAGCAGACTCACGCCCTGGGAGGATGGTGCAGCCGCCACGCGCGAATCTGGGGCTCCGAGACACAGTACTGCTGGCCTTTGCCGATAAAGGGCTTGGGGCTCTGCCTCAGTGGCTGCAGGCCCCAGGCAGTTAGGTCTGCGCTGAGAAAGGCGAGTCCGCTCTGCTGAGGAGGAGGGAGGTCTGGGGGAGGGGAGGGGAGTGCCGAGAGATGAAAGGATCGTTTCTCACCTTCCCCAAACAAGTCCCTGGGTGACCCGAGACCAAGGTTTTCACCTCCTGCGATGTTCCCTGTTGTTTAGAAAGTCTCTCCGTTGTTTCCCTGGCTTCAGAAGTTCTTCCACTCATCAACTCAGAACTTTATCTCTTCCACAGCTCGGAAACTGTGTGTGCTAGTCGCCATCTTCGCTCTGTTGTTGTTTTCTTTTAAGTTTAGGAGAGGCCTAGGGCTCTTGTTCAGTGTTTCCTAAGCTCCCAGTTTTCTAGTCCCAAGGGCACAGGATTCTAAACAGCGACTTTCTGGTGCAACACGTCATGTCTGCAGCTCATCTGGGTAGGAGCAGTCTCTAGAGATGCTGAAAAGTCAAGCTCTTGGCTGCCAGACCACACCTGCTCTGTCTGCTAGTCTTGGCAAGTCTCCGAAGGGCAAAGTCTTTACTATTAGGGTTAGATAGAGGGTTTCCAGTTTCTTCTTTGTACAACACTAGCCACAATTTTCAACTGTCTCCCTTCTAGCTTTCCCTCATCACCTCCAGTGCTGCTAGTTCATACCAAAGACCGTCCTGTTTGGCTTCCTAATTGCACAAACTCTGAGCTTGCTTTCTGTTGTTTTGTGTTATGAGGGATAGGGATGGCTGGTAAGCGTTTTAATTCATCACTTTTGTCCCCCTGCTTGTGTCCTCATAGGTCAGATTCTCATTGTGTTGACTCTGGTTACATTTCTTTGCTCACTGCTCAGCTTTTCTTCTTTGGTTTCATGTGACTTATGAGTGAATTTCTGGATTCCTTAAATATTTTTTAAAATACTTGTTTAATATTTTATCTAGTATGAAGATGGAAACAGAGGGAAAAACCCTGGTCTTACCAGTTTTCTGTTATCCATGCAACTCATTGTTTTCTCAAAATTCACCAATCTCATTTTGCAAAACTAGAATCCATTTTTAGAGTACTACTCAAAATTGCTCATAAGGTATTTTATGATACATAGAACTTTAAGGATCATATTCAAGAATTTTTGCCATCACATTTAGAAATCTCTCCTGAGTTCTGTTTCTAGAAACTAACCCCTCAACACTCACACACATACCACAGCTCACTACCATCTGCTACTGCTAGTCTAGGAGATCCGATACCCTGTTTTGGTCTCTGTGAGCACCAGAACACAAATTGTCCACCAATATGCTTACAGACAAAACACCCATACAAATTTAAAAAAGAGAGAGAAAATGAAGAATGTAAACAAATAAATGGGTATGTTAATGGGATAAGGCCATCACCATAGTTTGCTCATGAATTATTACTTTGGTTCATGTTTTAAGTTGGCAATACATATATTTCTCATGTTTATTAGCACATTATAGTTGTTTAAAAAGAGTTTCATTATCATATTTTATACATATATACACGTAATGTGTTTTAGTCACATTTAGCCTCCCTTCCCTTTCCTTGGGCGTTTCTCTTCATGTGTTGTTTCTCTGATACTTTGTTGAGTTGTGTGTTTATACTCATAGTAGCATTCTGAGCTCCCTTAAAAAATGGTTGAGTTCTTTGTCAGACTACTGATGTCCATTTCTTTGGGGTGAAGTGTTGGAACCATATTGTATGTTACTGCTGTTGCTTGATTTTTCGTCTTTCTGAAGCTCTTGCATTGCTGTCTACACCTTTAAAAGCAGATTCTTCCTCCAGCCTTTACTGACTAAATTAGAAGGGAAACAATTTCATCAATGGGCCCCCGTAAGGGACCTGGCACTCTTTCTTGATCATCTTTCTGAACAGAACCATGTGCTGCTGCTTGGCACATTTTTTTAGTGTGTCCTTTTGCCCAGTTGTGCACGATCAAGCTGGGTCCCCTCAGCCCACAGTTTTGATCTGTCTGTGTCAGACTGATTCGCTCACTGTGAGTGGGAGCATCCTGGAGGAGTAACGGAGGAGAAGGCAAGGAATGTGAAATATGTGAAGTCCCATGGACCAGTTAGTTGGGAGGCATACACTTGCATGGTGTTCCTGGAGTCCTGACTATGCAAATGTTATTAGCATTATGTTCCCTCTTCCTGGTCCCCATGGAGCGGACCACTGGACCATGCTGCTTGTTTCAGTAATCTGTGTGTAGGGAGAAGGAAGTGGGTTGTGGGAAGCATCTCACTCACATAGATCTGAGCCCTCATCTCTCTTTCTCTGTGGTAGAAACATGGGGGAAAGAGTCTCTTAGGGCATGGAGATGTGGGAAAGTGGAACATGGATAAAAGCCACGCTGTTCTTCTCGCCCTCTTCAATATATCTGTTCTTCAGAGTTTTTCTTTCTGATAAGTGCTCTGAAACTCTTCTCCCGGGGTCCCACAGAGCTACCCTCTTGCATGAGTAGTTGTCAAATCTGACAAAAATAAAAAGCTTTGGTCCCACCATCTTGTTGATAGTCCTTCCCAGACATCTTTCCCTTCAGAAATCATCCTCCTTAGCACTAACCCAATATATTTTTAACTACTGTGTGGAGTTTTCCCCATAAACTACTATCCCAAACTTTGTGAATGTCTGTGGGATTGCTCTATCACATTAATAATTTTCTGTACAGTTTATGTGCTAATTTCTATTTCAGTTTTACTGTCAATCCCATCTGTTATCGCTTCCATCCTAAATTAATGAGGCAAGTTAGAGCTGGAAAATGTCAGATCATCTGAGGGTATCATTCTTTCCCAAGGTCATATAAAGTGAGAAAGTATTCCTGTCATAATTCAACAACCCATCCCGTTTTATAGAGCCATAACATGTAAGAGCTGAAAGGTTTGTAAAATGGCATCAAATCCAGATTTATAGATAAGAAAACGGGTGTTCTGAGAGGTGAAGCAACTTATCTTAGGCTTTTCTAGCACCTTGCCTATTGGCTGTCGCGTTCTGAGATCTAAATGTAACATCTGATTTACTGACTGCTCTCTACTTGCAACTTGCACTCCTCACAGGCATGGGTGGGGACCAGTACCTGTGAGATGTTCCTGCTGCATAAGAAGTACAGGGGTTGCTAGGACGTTCTTCTGCTTCATCTTTACAATGTCCTCAACTCCAGAGTTCCCTAGGTGCCAACAGCTACTAACCCCTTTCACATTCTTAGATGTATCTGTCTATGCATGAAAGGGAAGAAAGCTGTCCCCCTTCCTCTGGGTTTTACTGGCTCCACTGTGCTGATCCCATGCCATAAGGTTAAGAGTCGATCTCTGAGCCTACAGCTTCTAGTCCAGTGTACACAGTTTATTAGAGGCTCTTTCCAACAAAAGCATCCTTAGAGGTCTAACTTGGTAAGACTACTTGTCCTCCTGATTGTACTGCTGAATTACTGCCTAGGAAAAAAACAAAACAAAACAAAACAAAAAAAACCCAATCTGTCTTATTCCCAAGCAAGAACCCAGCTTGGCATTTTTGCCTGTTTGCCTACCCTGGCTCATAGCCTGGCCGCTGGCACATCTGTACTGGCTGAGAACATCAATTTACTGCTAATTCGGGAAGTGAAGAAAAAGGCTGTGAAAAGCCAGACTCACAGTAGGAGGCCAGGCCCACTGATGATGTGCGTCTCATGTGGAAGGGTCCTCACCGCCCTCAAGGAGACAGGGACTGACAGTTCCTGTGTCAGCAGCAGCGTTGCAGGCCTGAGTTTGCGGCATTATCCAAAGTGGAAAGACATACCTGGAGAAGCGGGTGATATAAGAAGAAAGCAGGATAGCCTCACTCTTCCTTGCCCTTCTTTTTTCACATTCTTCAGAGAAGTCAAGCTGTTTTCCAGAACCAACATTCTCCCTCACAGAGACCATACTGAACCCTAGTACTGAGAGCTCCTGCAATGGCTCAGGAGACTAATTTACAAATTAACTGTGTGCTATAATGAGACCATGTAACAACACTCATACCTACAACCTGATTCAAGAAGTTGAGAATAGGAAATCTGGGCCAATTAGAATACAGAATCCCAGAATAAACACTCCCATATACACCATGCCCTTGACCTTTTGACAGCTTCGCATTTACCAGAAGCCAGAAGATGCTAGAAGTGTTTAGACCAGAACATTCTTGGCTCTGTCCCGGTCAGAATTCAGGGATGCCAAAAGAGAATAAGGTTTTTCTTTCTCTCTTCCCTGCATCTCCAAAGGAGCATCTCTTCCCTAGAAACCATGTCATGATGACATGACTGGAACCATGAGGCACATGGACATCCGGAGAGTGGAAACTGACACGTTTCCTCACCCATATGTTCTCATGTAGTCGGCTCCAAGGCAATGGCCTTCACAGCTACTGCACAACCTGACCAGCTTCTATGCAGGAGCTCTCTTGCCTTCTCTTAAGCTGCTCGTGAAAAAATATTTCTAAAACATGCATTTCCACAGAGCCTACCCAGGTCTGACCAGGTCCTCTGCATATATACTACAGCTTTCAGTTTCACACTTTTATGGGACTCCTGAATGTGTGAAATGATTTTTGTGCTTTCTCTTGCAGCTCTTTTATTTTTCTGTTGGCTTGTCTCATCCAACTTCAATGTGATGGTTTTTGTTTTTTCCTATTATGTTTTATTCTGTTCTGTTTTGTTTTTACCAATCAGAAGAGTGGGTTTTTTTTTTTTTTTGTTTATTTATTTTATGTTTTTGGTTTTTCCCAATGAGAAACAGAAAGGGAGTATATCGGGTGGGAGGGGATGTGGGGAGATACTGGAAAGAATAGAAGAGGGGAAACTGTAATCAGATTATATTGTATGAGAAGAGAATTTATGTTTAATAAAAAGGATTAAAAATGATTCAGTAACAATTAAAGACTTCTCAGTCTCATCCAAAATAAAATTAAATTAAAATATCATGAATTTCATTCTTTAAATTTGTCAGACAAAAGCCAGAAATTCTGTACAGGCTCGCCAGAAGTTTTGTATCATCTTGAGTATCAGGTATTGTGACTTGTAAGCTAACCTCACCATGAACCTAAGAAGGTTCTGTAGGTCTCAAGGATACCTCCATATTCACCACATCAAAACGGGATTATTCTGATAAGTGTTTGTATAATTTAAAGTACTATATGAAGCATGTTCACTCTATATCTAGTTGTCAAAAATATCAGTTATGTATACCTAACTTGTCTACTTATTACTATTACATGTAGTAATATAAGAACTCTTATGTAATCACTACCACAAATAACACAGAACATATTTCCAGCCCCTCCCCAAATTTCCTTATGCCCTCTTGCAGTCAAGGCCTTCACCCCATCTCTGAGAGCAATAATTGGTTCTCATGTCTTACCTTAAAATTCTTTTCTGTGTCTACGGTAGAGATTAAATCTAGGAATTCTCGTGTTCTAGGAAGTGTCCTACCACTGGGCCACCTCTACGCCCTTGCATATAAGTCTTTATGTGCATGTGTTGTCAATTCCTTAAAATAAATAATTCTTTAAAATGAAAAAATGTGGCGTTTCTGGATCAGATGGCTTGCCTATGTTTAAATTGATTAGAAACAGTCACCCGTTTTCCACCCAGTGTTAGCATTTTATGATTAAGCTACCGATATCTGGAAGTTCTGCTTGCTCTGTATTCTTGACACCACTTGGTCTACAGTTTAGTTGGAGATAATCTACTGAATGTGACAAAGCACTCATTCAGTTTCATGTTAATTGATTTGTGATATTAAGAATTTTTCGTGTAGTTAAAGACATTGTTATATCTTCTGTGAAGCCAAATATTTTGCATATTTTAAAATTCACTGTCAAGATCTTCTCCACTTTTTCCTGTGATCATATGTAAATTGAACTATCTTATTGAATTACAAATTTAAAAGCAAATAGTTGCACAAATTGCTAATTATATATATATATATACAGACACTTCTTGTGATTCACTCTTTGAACTCCCCAGTGTCTTTCAAAGGGCAAAAGTTTTAATTTTGACAAAGAACAATTCAGCATTTGTCATTAGGAGTTCATGTTTTGGATGTGAAGATGTTTGTCTACCCCACGTTCAGAAAAAACTTTCTCTTCTATATCTTTAGGAAATGTTATAATTTTGGTTCTTATATCAGGCCTGTGAAAAATTTCAACTTTATTTGCAAATGTCATGCTAGGTAAGAGGAGAGCTTCAGTGTTTTATGTATGAACCTCTAACTATTCCAGCAGCATTTATCAGCGGGCTCTTCCTACTGACTTGCTCTAAAGCATTTTCCAGGTGACTGAATCTGTGAGTCTATTTTTAGATTCATTATTCTGCCACATTAATCTACATAGCTCTCCTTACGCCAACTTTGTCAAACACTTATGTTTTGTATAATCCTTGCACTTAAAAAAAAAAAACAAAAAAAAAACATGTTTGTGTGGGGGACAAAAAGTAATACTGCAGGCCCCACATTAATATCTTTAGAAAATCCTGTCTCTGAGAATAGCTCTTCAGGAAATCTGACAGTGAATTCCAAGAAGGCTTCCAGCACGACTGGCCCACAAGCATGGCCCACTGTGCCAGACTATGTCTTCAAATGTTGCGTCTGATACTGACCACTATTTCCTTCTGACATTCTGGGGTGTGGGTAGGCAGTAGGCAGAGAGAGCCTACTTGACCTGTGTTCCATAGCTGGTTGCCAGTGAATCCCTGAAGAAGCTTCTCTTGGACGATCTTCCAGGGAGACAGGGAAAGACTCCTGGAATCCCGTCCATAGTTTTCTCTGTTTTGCTGCTTGCAAGGTTTGCTTTTATTAACGCTAGTCTGTACCCTTTTCAGTATAACAAATCACAGCTGAGTCGGATGACATACTGTGTCCCCGATTCTTCATCACATCACAGAAAGAGTTTTCCGGGGACCTCTCACACTGTCTCGCATCTCCACAAGAATTGTGAATTCTTTCTAGGATGAGCACAATAGGCTAATTGTCTTGAAGCCTGCTGACAATACAACAGACATCTGACAGATGCTTGGCTGCTAGGGGTTAAGGGCCTAGAAAAACACAAGCCAGAGAGATTCATCAGGCCCTTAATGAGATAGAAAACTTAAGTTTAGAATAATCTGCCTGTTAAGTGTATGGGAAACTATTAAATCATTGCTAATTTCCAATTACCAGAAGGACACAATCTTTGTGTTGGTTTTTATGAAGGACAAGGCCAGCCGGGAGCTGGGTCTTCTTTCCCCCCTCCATCATCACATTACAACAGTAGCTCCATCTAGGGTAGCACCCACATAAAACCCACTGCCCACCGCTTGCTGCATGGTGATTTGAAAAATGCAGTGATCATCCAGGCAGCTCAGAAATAAGCAACCCTCACTCCAGCCACCACTCCTTACCTCCCACACCCCGGATCCTTCTCCCATTTCCTCTAGCTAGTTAGCCCATGGACTGACCCAGAATGACACCTCACACCTGTCTGAGGGGAGATAGCCTCTAAAATTTGGTGGAAAAAAATGGTATAAAATATCACGCCCAGTTTGCAAAACTACAATGACCTTGATACCGCCAATCTGAGAACGGTAGTGTCCTACTAAGATAAAGCCAATTTTCTTAGAGGAGACACTGCATTGTTAAGCTTATCTCTGGGCTATTTTAACAAAATTTCTGATGGTGAGGCACAAATGTGGAAAAGACAAAAGAAAAACATCCTGTTGATTGCATAGCTAATAGGAATGCGCTCTGAGCCAAGGGGTAAACAGTAGACTATATTTGGATCTTGTCAAGTTATTAATCATTTAAAAAGAAATTACATGCATCAAGACAATCCAAACTATTTTCTTCTGGCTATTCTCTCCTTCCTTTTCCTCCCTGTTAATTTTCACTGAAAATTCCATTTGTTTATTTCCATGAAAGTAGCTCTGTGGCCTGATCTAGAAATTCAAACGTGTTTCCCATAAATCATTATCAACTCTTTCTTCAAAACAAGGGATCTGCATGTACTATAGATAAACAAAGGGACCCAGAGGGCTGGAAATCAGTGCAGAATTCAGAAAGGCCAATCAAGGTCACCGGAACACTTCCAGCACAAGAGGGAAAATTCCCTCATAAGTTCTACAGAACTAGGGTAGTTTTTTTAACATATTACTTTCATTAATTCAAAAGTTTGTAGTCATTGTTAAATCCATGACATAGGCCATGGATTTAAAAATAATCCTTTTCAAAACAGAATTTACCAATCAGTTTTTCTTTAATGACCCATGACAAATTTTTCTTTAGGATTGTGCACTCTGTTAGGATTGTGCAACAGAGTTACACGGCAGGTTCACAAATCACGCCATGCGACTGGTTCCACGAGGGAGGTTTATTTAGGGAAGGGGAAGGGGTCACAGAGACTATCTCTGGACAGGACAGGGGAGACAGAAATTGAGAGAGAGGGGGGACTTCCAGTTCTCTTATAAGGCGACCCTCAGGTGGTTTCAGGTGGTCCATAGGTGGTCTCACAGATGCCCAATATCCAGTTCATCAGGTCCTTTGGGGCTGGCCGTAGAGATGCCTGCTTACAGATCCCAACAAATACAAAGAGCCTTCAAGATTACACACTAGGGCTGAGGAAATGGCTTAGTCAGTCAAGTGCTTGCCACACGAGCACAAGAACTTGAATTCAACTCCCCAGAACCTGTGTAAAAACCGCAGGGCCTGGTGATGCATGCTTATGACCCCACCTCTAGGAGGCAGGGGAAGAGACAGGGGCATATCCCTGGGCTTGGTGGCTAGCCTAGTCTGTCCAATATATTCCAGAGTAGTGCCTCAAATACTAAACTAGATAACGCTTGAGAAATGACATCTGAGGTTGACCTCTGCCTTCCAAGTGTATGCACGTGCACACACTCATTGAGGAAGATGGAAGCAGGAAATTTGGCTCAAGCACAGTTCTTAAGTTTAATACACCACCACATGCCCCTGAAATCTCAATGCAGTTGGGGCCAGATACAGGAGGATTTCTGGGACTTGCTGGCCTCCAGCCTAGGTCCAAGTTCAGTGAGAGCAGCACAAGAATGATAGAGCAGGACACTGATAGTCTCCTCTGGCCTCCAAATACAATGAAAAAATACAGACACTGACTCACACATACACACAAACTCATCCATATCCTTACATGAGAACCCACTTAAAGCAAACAAAACCCAATTTTGTTTTATTTTATGTATTGGTGTCTGGTCTTCCCTAAGAGCATGGTTCACTGTCTGTCTTATATGTCAAATAACCATAGATATTGTTATTAACATTTACGTGGGCAAATGTTTTCTACTCCGTAGGATTCTAGACAAAAATTTCTAGGTATTTTTTAAATGAAATTGTTCATCAGGGAAGCAGGGCGATGTAAAAATAACTGGAATTAATTCTTCACACTTAAAAATTAACATAAGTTCTTACTGACACACAAAATTGGCTTTAACCTACAAGATGGTTTTGCATAAATATTGACAGTTTGTTCATATACAAATACGTACGTCTGTAAGTATGTATATATGTATTGTTTGCATACAACGCTAATTGCCAATATCCTAAAACATGACTAAAACCCAGACTTCATTTATAAGGGTATGCTACCTTAAAACTACCCTTATTAAATTCTTTCATAGTACAGTTAAGTCATCATGTCAAAAAATTAAATCACCCATAATACTGTCTACACTAAGCCATTTTCCTGGAAACTACTCAATTTATGCCTTTGCTGTCAGCTTTTTCATTTCAGCAAATTTCGGCTGTAAATCATACGTATTGAGGACTTGTGAGTTGTAAAATGCTGAGCCTGTTTTGCCTCTTCCAATAGATAAAGAGATTATCACTTTGGCTAAGCACAGACTTGAATCCACATTTTGAGTGTCCCTTTGAGTTTCCGTTTGTAGCAACATCAGGTCCTTGTGAAATGTTGGCATTGGTAGAGTCTGAGTTCAGAACTCAGTGAAGTTCTCCAAAGCATGCCTCAGCTGCTGGAAACTGGCAAGGCCCTGCGAGGAGGATTAAATTCCAGCAGGAAGCAACTGGCACTCATTTGAACCTCCAAGATTTTCTCTCCATTTCCCGTAAATTACAGCATTACACAGAAACCCATCAGAGGCAATGAAACCACAGTCTCTTCCTGGATTGCTTTCCTCTTGGAAGTACAGGGTTGCTAATGAGGTAGCTAGGAAGGTATTTGTGGGGAACTGAGAGGCAGATCTCAGAGCAAACTGACTGGCTTCCTTCTGATTGGAAGGTCCTCAGCAGGCTCCAACATGTTCAAAGGAAAGACTGGACTAGTGAGAACCAGTCTGTTGTTATTATCTGTAACTAAGAAGCACAAAGTTATGCTAGCTGGCATTGAGTTATTAGCTCATTTTTAACCTTTGCTTATCTAAAGAGAAGTAGCTTTATTTTTTCTATTAAAGTAACTCATGCAATTTATAAAAAAAATTCATTCTAACAAAAAGTAACTCATAATCTCATTACCAGAAATATGTGTTAATAACAGAAATAGCATTTTTCTCATGTGTGAATATGCTTTTATTTTAAAAGGAAAATAGGACAATATTGCCCACATGGCTAATATTGTGTATCAGTTAAAAGGAGGGAGGAACAGGGGGGATACAAAGTGAATAAACTGTAATTAATAAAAATAAAAATAATTTTAAAAAATTGTATGGACATACTATATAGCAATGTCACTTACCAATCTCCCAGTAATGTACAATTACGGCATTTCTAACTGTGAATTAAACAAATGCTGCAATGGGCCCTTAGTGGTAGTCTTCTCTTCCTCTAAAAGACATTCCCAGAAGCAGACTTCTGGGTTTCGGGGTTACCTCCCAGAGCAATTGCAATATTGTGGTGCTCATTTTATTTTATTTCTTTATCTTAACCTGATTTCACCAATTGTTTTCTAAATCCGTTTTATTTTTGCAAATTCTAATTTGATAGAAAAAAGTAGAACTTCATTTTACTTTATTTCTGTTTCTTTGATTTCCTTCCGTGTCGATGAGAAATTGGCTCAAGCCCGTATTTTCTGTCCTACGAGATAGTTGGTGCCTCAACAATTTTTCCCCCAGAATCCTAAAGGGTGTACTTGTTGCAGGTTTCTTCCCTGAGTTCATCTCCTAGAACTGCTGTTCTTGCTGTCACTGACATTTATCTACAAACCTAAAGACTGAACCTTACAATCAGGGCTGGGTACCACTGAGGAGAAAACAAAAATGTTTACAGTCAAATCTTAGACTCCCTCTAGTAATACATACACCAGAGCTATCTCATTCTGAAAAATTTCACTACCCATCTTTGACTCAGATTCAAACTTCTGCCAAGTGTGAGACTTCCTGTCTGTACAGTGAGAATTTCTCTGTCTCTTAGCTATGAAGTGTGATCATAAGCCACCTCATTCTCCCAGCGTAGGAGGGAACAATTGCTAACACTGTCATTCTTTCCATGAGTATTTTTCCTCTTAAAATAGTATTTAAATCATTCCAACCCCATTTTAATGACATAAAGTTTCAACTCGCTTAAACTTTTCTTTTAATATTCAAAAGTGTGAGTGAAGACATTTTTAGAAAGGGACACATGTTATTCCATGACATCCAAGCTATTCTACTGAAACATTACGCCAACTTTCATGGATTGTAAACAAGGATAGTATATCTTTGGAAGTGGATATGGTGATAGGTACCATTTTGTAGTTATGAAACGGTGTAAAAAATGTAGTAATTATGAGGAAAGTTAAGCATAAACACTTTTGTTAGATGTCATGTACACATTAGAATTAGAAGGCGTAAAAATGTCAGCCTCTGTACCAGGAATTAATTATTAAGTATACTAAAGAATTTGGGAGGCTGAGTTCTCGTTAACAACTAATCTGTTAGCAGGGTCTACTATACCAACATAGGAGCAGTGGCTGGGAAGAAATGGGGGCCTGAGACCACAATGTGAATAGTTGGCTTACAACATTTAATGAACGAAAAAGGCCAGAGGTTTTTGAGCCCATCAGATAACCTGACTTCTCTTTTCCCCTTTGGCCAAAAACAATACAGAGCCCTCTTAGTTGTAATACATCCCTCCTCCTCTTCCTCTTTTCCCAGTAGGATCTACTTGCATTATTGTTTCACCAATTACTTGGACCATGTCAAACTACTCCAACAAGAACCTTAAAAAATCAATATGACATGCTGTTGGAACAGGTCTTATAAGTCTGGAGAAAGTGATAGCCCACATGAAGTGAAGTAGAGGGGCTACTGTAGATGGTTGACAGTAATCAAAGGGTTAAAGAAAATGCGTGTGACAATCTTCTAAATCCTAAAAATCAATCAATGATGAAATTTCTTTAGAGGTTCTGATTGCTGACTGCCAGCAAAGTATCAGAACCACGGAGGAGGCATCTGTGGCTGTTTGTAGAAATGTTAGAGAAGTGAGCTCCATGGTGGCAATATTAATTATAACAGTTTTCCAAACCTGGAGATCTTTAAAAAGTACTGATATGCCTATATTATATGTCTAATATCCACTTATGAGTGAGTATATACCGTGTGTGTCTTTCTGTTTCTGGGTTACCTCACTCAAGATGATCTTTTCTAGTTCCCACCATTTGCCTGCAAATTTCGTGATTTCCTTCTTTTAAATAGCTGAGTAGTATTCCATTGTGTAAATGTACCACAATTTCTGTATTCATTCCTCTGTTGAGGGACATCTAGGCTGTTTCCAGCTTCTGGCTATTACAAATAGAGCTGCTATGAACATGGTTGAGCGAATGTCCTTGTTGTATGGTTGAGCGTATTTTGGTTATATGCCTAGGAGTGCTATAGCTGGATCTTGAGGTAGCACTATTCCTAACAGTCTGAGAAAGTGCCAGACTGATTTCCAAAGTGATTGTACAAGTTTACATTCCCACCAGCAATGGAGGAGGGTTCCCCTTTCTCCACATCTTCTCCAGCATGTGTTGTCACTTGAGTATTTGAGCTTAGCCATTCTGGTGTAATATTGTTGTTTAATTTTGATAGGATGAAAGTAGAGCACCAAGATTGTTAAAAACTGTTTAGACTATTTAAAAAAATAATAGTTTGGGAACTGTTGGATTAAATGATATTAAATAATAGAGTTTAAGTGCTGTTATTTAACTCAGAGAGGATGGGTGTTATAAATTACAGGCAAGTAAAACTGGTATCAAATGGATTATGGGCTGCCAAGAGCTCTGGAGATGGTAAGTAAAAGAGACATTGCTACACGATGCACTGATATACAAAAGAAATCAATGAGAGCAGCCAGGCTAACAAAAAGTAGCAGTTCCTGACAGTCTCTAAATCCCAACCAATGCTTAACCTCACAGATCTCACTGACTGAAGACAGCCTCAGTCATTGAGTAGAAGGACTTTTTTAATCAGCATGGTATCTCCTACTTTCCTTAAAGAGTATGGGTTAATTATGTAATAGTTAAAGGGAATACTCAAACATCTGAAGGACTGTTGGGCAGCTTCTTATAAGCTCTGATACCTACTTTGCTAGGTGAGAAGCATCATGATTCTTCTCTTGCCATAAAATTGGTGTTTATAGTAGCCACATCATAAGTAGAATTTAGCATTAGCTCCTGCTTACAGCATTCTACTGGGCTCACAGACTCCATCCCTACTCTGCTGATCATTTTCCAGGCCCTGTCTTACATAACTGGGTACACACAGGCAGTTAGCAACTCCTCCCAATGCTTCTTTTTATCTGAAGGATTAGACCCTCTGTCATGGCAAGGTCAAGTAGAAATCTCCAAAATTACCTTACTAACTCCAGTCAATAAAAATATCAGACGTCAGAGTTATCTACCTAAGGAAGGCAAAGAAAATAATCCCTGTTAAATCCTAATTTAATTTACTCGTATACTACCCCTAAAACTGAGTGATACTAGCAGCCCTTTTTAAGCCAATTTAAGTAAAATTATCAATTGTATCTGTCAAGCTATATGTAATATCGTTCTTTAAAGAGATTAACACGATATCCAGCACACAGATCTGAGAATTGTGCTCTTTCCCATCTGTATCAAGAAGGAACATCGGAAGCAGCTTTCATTCTGAAGCTTCATCTCGAATGGTGGCTTTGTAGGTCTCTGTAATAAGACAGTCTGAAGGGACCTCGATCTTTCCAAATATCACAGAGGCCACTAATTCAGTGTCAACTACTCTCAAATCTACAGGAAGGAATATATTGGGCAGGAGAAAATAAACTATGGACATCCAGAATCTAATATATTAGTGAAGACTTTCAGGGTTTAATCATCTGGGTCATAACAGGATATTCTCTCACTACAGAGGAAAAAACAAAATATTTTATCACATTTTTTTTTCACCATTCGAAAGGAAGCACAGTATCTGATAGGCCAGCTAGATTTTTTTAATTAAATTTTTATTTTTTATATTAATTATAGTTTATTTACTTTGTATCCCAGCTGTTGGCCCCTCCCTCAGTCCTTCCCAGTCCTCCTTTATCTCCTCCCTGCTCCTCTCTAAGTCCACTGATACGGAAGGAACTCCTCCCCTTCCATCTGACCCTAGCTTATCAGGTCTCATCAGGACTGGCTGCAATGTCCTCCTCGGTGGCCTAACAAGGCTGCTCCTCCCTCGGGATGAGGGTCAAAAAGCCAGCTACTTAGTTCATGTCAGAGACAGTCCCTATTCCCCTTACTAGGGAACCCACTTGGACACTGAGCTGTCATTGGCTACGTCTGAGCAGGGGTTCCAGGTTATATCCATGTATGGTCCTTGGTTGGAGAATCAGTTTCAGAAGGAAGACAGGGGGTAAGATGATCAATCTTCACTCAGAAAGAAAAATGGGATGGGCATTGGAAGTAGGAGAAAACAAGAACCAAGACAGGAGCCTACCGCAGAGGGCCTCTGAAAGACTCTACCTAGCAGTGTATCAAAGCAGATTCTGAGACTCATAACCAAACCTTGGGCAGAGTGCAGAGAATTATATGTAAGAAGGGGGAGTTAGTAAGATCTGGAGAGGACAGGAGCTCCACAAGGACCAAATATATCTAGACAGCCTGGGATTTTTTTAAGGTAACACATCCTACACCTGAAAATCCACTCTGTTCACTAAGTCATGTAGAAGATTCATGGTGGTGAGTGCAACACATAGAATGGAAGGCCTCCTACATCAGGTCTGCTCCTGAAAATATGTCTTCCTCCTTTAGATTAAAAGCAACAATGTGGGAACAAAGGCAAATGGCAAGCATATTCATTTTAATTAGTGGTTTCTCTGTGGCTGGCATGAGCATGTCTAGGGGGTAACATAAGCCAGTGGACCACAATGTATGTGTTCACACTCCAATATCATTTACCTCTGAGACTTCTCCTTCTTCTCACACACCTGTATGCCACCTGTAGTGGGTGATACTTTATGAACCAGCAATGAGAGAGGAGTCAGAGCTGTGTTTGGTTGAGAAATAAGTTGGCTCAGAATCCATGTGAGAAATGAGACAAGACTAATCAGAGGTGGCTTCAAATTACAGCAACGAGGGAAAGTCCTACCACTGATCTCCTTTTGGTGGTGTGCTTAACCATCAGCTTGAAAAGACAGCTAGCCTGAGATGTGCATGCACCTTCAGATAAAGTGTCAAGTGACCTAGGTTGTTTGCCTCACTTCCTTCTTAGTTTCATAGAACTGCCATACAAAAGTATCTTAGACTAAGCAAGTCAGACTACAAGTCTGTGTCTGTCTTTAGCTTACATATGACCACCCAAATGAAGTTATGTTATTAAGCATTGTGAACTAAAACTTCAACGCAGGAGGAATGGGAAACAATCATGCTCATAATATCTAAGGGTCCAGAAGGAAAGAGGCTAAAAGATCAGGGCAGACAGATCTGAGGAGAGAGAGATGAATAAGCCTTTGGAAAAATGCACATCAATTATAGAGACTTTTCTTCTCTGTACCCAGTCACTGTCCCAGAACATATGCCACAGAAAAATTGATGTTTCTGAAGAATAGCAAAGACACAATGCTTTAGCCAACTGATTTTGATTAGATTCTTTCATTTCCATTCCAGGTATAACAAATGGAAAAATTGTTGCAGCAATTGTGGGAAGGGATGAAAGTTATACATGGCACAACAAACAAGGGATGGAAGTTATACATGGCACTAAAATCTGGACTAACTACAGCCACCGTTGAATATTCAACTTGCTAACAAGGAAGTTCAATATTGGGATCCTGATTGGAAAAAATAAACAAAGAGAGCAAACTCCCCTGGGATAGCAAATGGCTTACAATGCAATCTATTCTTTCTGGAAAAAAAAATAGTCATTCACGAGGAGGTCACACATTCTCCAGGTGTTAGTTTGCATTTCTCATTCATAAGATGTCGTCCAGTTCTGATGGGGACTTATGGAGTGGTTAATCCACCCAGGTGAGATCTTCCATAACGACACAACAGATTGAAGAATAGACATCCCAGAAGCAGGCACCTGAGATCCAATCATGTTCCATCATACCGCACTCAGCAGAAGATTCCTTGCAAACCCACCAGAACTCATTTCTCTGACTCTTGGGGTGGTGCCAGGGAGAATTCTTTTCCTGAATCTCTCCACGGGATGTTAAAGAGAGCTTCCTTTACCTTTATGAAGTTCAAGTCCCTCATGATGATCTGCCAACATCCCTGCAGAATAGTACAGAAGGACCATTTCTCTCATTTTGAACACTCTCATGGATGGAGGCTTGAAGCCTTCATGCAAACTCATCAAATTTCACCTCCCTGCTCAATGCTCCTTCCCCAGGTGCCATAGTTAAGCGTGCCTCAATCAGCTTTCTCCATCTTTCTCTGTTGTGGTCTACTTTTTGAGGAACATAAGAAAAGCATGTACTCACTTTAAGATGAGAGGGGAGAGGTAAGCTCAACAATGTCCATGAAAGAAAGCAACATCTAGCAGACAGTGAGGTTCTAGTCACCTAAAACATCATGATTGCTTCAGCTGGGGCTTTTATCTAAGATGTCTTCCAAATTACGAAGCTTCTTCACTGCCGGCATTCTTTCCTGTAAGCTTTTTAAAGGTGGCACTGAAGCTGTAGCTGCCCTAGGCCCCATGTGACACAATGTTGACTTCATTTCTTCTTCCTCCAAGAAACCTCTCTCTCTCTCTTTCTCCCTTCTCTTTTTCCCTCTCCCCCTCTCTCTCTTCTTCTCCCTTTCTCTCCCTTTTCTTTTCTCTGTCTTCCCCTCCCCCCTTTGTGTGTGTGTATACATAAAGTGTCTGTATGTCTTTTGGTGTGTGTATGTGTATAATCAGATTTATGATAATGAACCCTCTACTCTATTTCATTTACTAAATTTGACAGTCAACTGGATTCTGTGAAAAGTGGGTCACAGCAGGGAAAATTCAAAGGCAGAATTAACTATATAGGTTAGCAATGCTCTTATTCATATGCCTGTAGATTTGTCTAATGGGTCTGATTAAATCTTCTCCTCTGATATCCCACCAGACAGTGCCTAATCAGAGGCTAAACTTCTGTTTTCCAAGCATAAGTCTGGAAGGCCGCGTGAAAGGCACAGTTCAAAGACTGACAGGAAGATAACTAGAGTTTGAGGGTAGTCCAGTGAAGGGATAAAAGGGAATAGCTTAAAAGATCCTTCCCGTGGGCATGGTTTCACGCAACCAAGAGAAAAGGGAGGTTAACTGGATTAAGGTGCATTTCACAGGCTGCTGTCCATCCCCACGGTGAAGCCAGGTGTTTGTAACATAATTATTCCTCAATGCTCTTTCCTGAGCTCCTCTGCTTCCGGAGAAACACAGTGGAAAAGCCATCAATAGACTAACACCAGATCTCTCAGCACTTAAGTAACTGTGGGCTATTTAAATAACTTCTCTTTAGCCACACCAGACCAATCGATCCTAGGTGTCAAGGAGACTGCTGTGTGATGCTCTGGGAATGACCTCCTTTCTCCACCCTGAAGAGCAGGGGTCACACAGCATTTTTGCTGTTGACATTTATTGCACCTGCTCCAAGTATCATTCCACATGGCTACACTGTAAAGGCACAGGAGAGAAAGAAGTCTGGATTCTGTCCAGCACACCTCCATGGCCATGTATTGTTGCAGCCTAGGAGAATGGAGCAGCTTTTATTTGATGTTTGCGAACCAACATACCAAGCCCTAGCTAATGAGAGATTTCATAGATAAAATGTTTTCCTAAATTACGACAAACATAACAGCCACAGGATATGACTGACAACTATATGAAGGAATTTCTCATAGACAGCTGCAAGACCGCTTGAAGATTCCACCTACCACTTGCTGAACACAACCTGTTTCAATCACTGAGTCAGGTTCTAGGTATATAAAGAAAAAAATATCAAAGTAGATGTTATTCAAGGAATTCTAGTTGAGGCATAGACATGCTAGAGAAAGAACAGGAGAGGTGGCAGATGTTGGAGACCCAGGCTCTGGTTGAGTATTATGTAGTATTTCCTAGGAGATCTAGTTACAGTCACCACAGATAGGAAAGACAACAAAGCAAAGGACCGACTCCGCTCCAGTCTCACTTGCTGAGCCACCAATGAGCAGCTTGATGGTGCCCATACCACCGGGGAGGCGGAGCTTCCCATCCCCTGAGATTGTTTTCCACTTGTATATCCTCAGCGAAGGGAGGGGCTTCACGACAATGCTGCCTTGCAGGTCTCTTGTGCATCATGACCTTTCTGTCTTCTGTCCAGATGTGGGTGAGTTTCCATCGCCACCGCTCTAAGCCATTCCTGGTGCCACTATTTCCTGCCAAGATGAACTGTATTCACAAACCACCAGCTCAAATAAATCTACCTTCAGTGGCTTCTTGCTGGACATTTGGTCACAAAGGAGAAAATAAGCTAATAGTAAAGAAACCAGAAAAATAAAGTTCCTAGATCTACTGCAGATAATTACGCATCCTGAGTGCCTGCACAGTCTTCCTCTTGTAATCATTCCATCTCATTCTAATAGAGGTTGAAGTCAAATAATAAGATACACACACATACACACACATATGCTAACCCTTAAAACAGATAAGATATTATTATTTTAACAATGGCCTTGTTTGTGTACATTCATTTTTAATTTAAAGTGATAACTTGTTAAAATTCTGGGTTGTAATTGGTATGAGAATGCCTCTAGCACTCTTTAAATCACACTAGATAGCCATTGTCTCTTTCACCTAACGCTTTTTTTATAAGGTCCAAGCCTCTAAAATTACAGCATAATTAAGAAATCAAGGAATGTTTTTTTAAGTATAGAGACCACCAGAAAAATCAGCTCTGATGTCTGGTCATGGAGCCAGTGGAATATTTTGTGAATTGTCCACAGAATACGCAATGCTTATAATGCTTACACAAGGTGTTATAATTTGACCAAAATTTCCATATAACAGAAGAAACAGTTCAATTGAGAAAAATATACACCATCATGATCAAATATCATAAAGGAAAAATACTCCCCAATAGCTTCAGATGTGGAAGTGTGGTTTTCCTCCCTAATTCAGCTCTAGCTTTGTAATTAACAATCAGAAATGCCTTAACAATAACAAGGCATGTCCTTAAGGCCTTGGGGTCTTTGCTGCAAAATGATGATTTGATTTAGCAATTGCTTCAGACAGTCCACCAAAGATGTATGCCTTGAAAAGCATTCTCGTGTCCAGACTATAACCTTTAAAAGATGAGAGGAATTATCTGAACCCATAACAGCACCGACCGCTGTGTTCCAAAGTATAAATATTCCTGTCTTTGACTGGCATTTAGCATTATAAAAGAAGAATGATGTCCTCCATTACAGCAAGGAAGGAATCATCAATTCAGTTTACATGAAGATTTTCTAGGTCCTTGTGTCAATCATTTCGTAAAATTATTGATTAAAAGAAGTAGAGAAGAATAGCATAAATAATGAAAACACATGGAAAACCTGCACACACGCTATGCTTTTGGGCTTATGATGCAGGTCTCAATTCAAATTTAACCTTCAAACACAAATGTCATTGAATGTATTATCATTTCACTGAGCACCCAAGGACCATCAATTACTTCTGTCTACTTAATACACATTTAGACAGACACCCATTACGGGAAATGTGAAAACCCGAGATTCAGATGCTGTTAATTTTTATTTGAATATTAAATTTATCTGAACACTAAAAAGAGAATTTATTATATACACAAAGCTTACAGAATTAGTGCCAAGTGAATATATAAAGTGGATACATCAGAAATAAGATATTATCCAGAAGCCTTTTGGATACCCTTATGAGTCAGCAGTCCTCTCTGTATACGCAGAATAATTGTGTCTTATGTGTAACACCTTAGATATGCTTTGCCTGCCTTCAAACTCTCTATAAATCATACAGAATGCGTGTGTGGCTTCTATTGCTTAACTGCCTTAACAACACTAACAATTATCTAAATCCATTTATAATAACTAAAATATAAAATTAAACATCTACAAATCACTTTAGCCAAACAAGTGTCAGATGTATATATTGAAGACTATAACACATTAGTGAGAGAAATCAAAGTGACTACAAAAATGCAAAAACAGTCTGTGTTCATGGAGTAGAAGAACCAATAAAATGTTTAAACATCCAAAATGATCTTACGATTCAATGTAATCCCTACCATAATGCTAAAAATATTGGTCACAGAGTCATAGAAACAACTCCTGAGATTCATATTCATACACACATGCATACACACTGGCTCAGACATCTTGTACAAAGGAACAAATCAACAAATTATACCACTTAGTTTCAAAATATACTGCAAAGCTATGATCATCAAACTCCATGGTACTGGCTTAACAACAGACACAGACACCAGTGTAACAGAATAGAATAGAGAAGCCAACTCAAGCACATACAGTCAACTAATTTTCAAGAACAGCATACAGAAGAAAGAAACCAAACCCTTATCTCACCAGCTACAAAAATCAACTAAAAATGGGTAAAGACTTGAAAACAATGTAGGAAAAGAATGCTCAACTTTGGGAAGGGCAAGGAGTTTTTGACAAGACTTCAAGAGTACAGGAGACAAAAATAACAAAAAGTCAAATAAAATTTAATCAAGCTTTTAAATGGGCCAGACCCATAAAGATAGGTTTATAATTAACCTTTCCAGTGGGCATTAGTTTTTTTTAAAAATCTTTCTCCTGTCACATCTCCTGTATAAACAGGACCAATTTCCTTTATTTTATGAAGTAAATGTCCAATTCCATTTTGTCCACATCATTATCCAAATGATACTGGAAAAGCATGCTTCTTCATGTTTCTTCATATTTCTTTATGGCTTTGCCAGCAGAGCTAGTTTCATCATAAACCATGTGTGAATGTGTGGGGCCACCCTCTTCTTTACACTGGCTCTATGATTTTCATCTAGTCTTGTGATAACAAGTATATTTATCTGTACTGAGACGGCTGTATAAAAGACTAGTAACCGATTTTGCCATTTTTTTCCCACTTGACCTTCTTCAAGTTTATTTTTGCTGTGCTTCCATCTCTGTTGACCATGAGAAGTTTGAAGGAGATTAGAAATTTGTATGAAACAATTCTGCATAGCTTTAGATTTGGCTCTCATTGAATGCACAGATATGGGAGTTGAGTGTGTGATATTGGAAATACAGAATGTCATTTGTTTAAGTCAGTTATAATTTATCTTCAGCAATGTTTTAATTTATCTCTATAGTACTCTTGAAGCTATTAGGCTTAATGCAATTATATAAGAGCTTTATTATGTAGATTTAATTCCAACTGTTTACCAAATTTAATTTAGACTTAATCACAGCTCAGAATGCAACCATCATGACATTTTTGAAGTTTATTTTCTGTTTGGTTTTGGTGAGTGACTTTAGTGGGTTGACTTGTATGTGGCAACCTATTCAATTTCACATAAATTCTGATCTCTGGCTACAGGCTCCTGCCATTGTTTTCATTCACAACCATGTTAAGGAGCATCACTTATTGAAAACTACAATTGCTGAGTCTAAAATGTTGTAATTTTCTTTAATTCTTGCTTTCCTTATTTCCCACATCCTGTTCATTGAAAATAACCCCAGAATATTTGTACTGTTCGTGGCTTTCCACAGAGTCATCAGCATCTACTCTCACTGCCCTTTCTGCTTTGACTCAGCCTCCCTCAACCCCTGTGCAACTATGTTAGCACTGAGGCCGGGAAAGCCAATGAAATCGTGGCATTCATTTGCTCAAGAAATTCCACGATGTGGACCTCACTCAGCAAAAGTCAAAGCTGTCAAATGTGGCAGAGGTTTCACTTGACATGGAGTCATCATTATTTCTCTTAACCTCTTCTTTAGCTACTCTGTCCTCCACTCAAGCCCAGAGGTCTTATTTCTTTTCTATTATTATAACAAACACTCACGGTTGAACAGTTTATAGAGGAAAGAGGTTCATTTGGCTCATAGTTCTGGTTCATGAACATAATGCTGACATCAGTCCAAAGAGTCTGGTGAGGGTCCCTTTGGTCAGATCACAAAACGAAGAGCTCAACATGACATGGCTACATGAACAAATAAATAAGTAAACAATTAATTAATTAGTAAACAATTAATTAACTAATTAATTAATTGTTTTGATTAATTAATTCAAAAATACAAGCATGGGGACTGGCCTCATTTATAACAACTAAGTCCCAGGGTACTAAGTCAGTCTTTGAGGCAGCATTAATCCCTTCCCAGGACAGGCTGCACCACTTGGAGAGGACACCACCTCACACTGCCACCCTGAGGACCAGTGGGCAGCGCTGGAAGCATGCTCACACCTCGGTCCGGCCGCACTCCTGCGTCCTTGTTTTTTGAGCAAGTACAAACAGCACAGAACCTTCTATTTCAAGCTTTTCGTACTTATTTTTTCTGTTGGGAACATTACCGTATTCCCTCCTAACATTTTTCCCAGAAAGTCTTTTCCTGACATATTTAAGTTTTAAAGTTGTTGGCATCGTGAACGCTGCCCATCTCCTGGCATTGCTCATTTTTAGCATTTTTTACCAGCTAAGCACAGTTCATATCTGATTTGTCTCTTGGTAACCTCTCTCTGTCAGAGTTAAGTATTCCTATTGAATGGGTGAGTGAGAACTCTTGCCTCTCTTTGCTGTGGTAGGAATGTTAAGCATTCTAAATGTGTAAATATTTACTCAGCTGATAGGGCCTAGAGCTTTCAAACATTCTACTAATACAAGTATGAGCGCCACCAGGATGTATCAGGGAAAACTTCTGAAAATGGGCAAGGTTTCAGAAAGTTTGGTAAACTAATTGAAAATACTTATTAAACATCAAATCTATATTATAGACTATGACTGTATACTATAATAAATTCGGAAGGAAAGAATAAGATACAGTCTCTAAGTTGGAGCAAACACGATGGTGACATTTGCCTCTCCTATATATTTTGCTTCTAAGCCTTGCCTTTACTCCAAACAGATGAAGAACTTGGGAAGCTGCATGGCTCATGAGAGCTATGTGAGTACATACAAAATTGCTTTCACGTTTTTGAATCTTTTTTCATTCTTCAAATTATACTGTTATAAGAATACACTTTTAGTCCAGCATAAAATATAAATCCTATGAACTCAAGAATTCCCAAAGGTTGAAGCAGGGGGCTTATGAGTTCAAGGTTAACCTACACTTCATAGCAAAACTCTGTATTATGGGTCAGTATGAATATATCATTTAAATGTCTTGTTTTTCAGAAGAGTTCTAAATATTATCTATTAAGTTGACAGCAGGTAAGTTATAATATCAGATCTCAAGGGTTCTGTGTGCAATGGGTCTTATTAAAAAGGGAAGTAGTTCTCCGTATACAGAACATAAACATACTCACTAAGAAATGAGGGTAGGGTATCAATACTTTCTGTTCCACTCTTTCTTTCTTTCTTTCTTTCTTTCTTTCTTTCTTTCTTTCTTTCTTTCTTTCTTCCTTCCTTCCTTCCTTCCTTCCTTCCTTCCTTCCTTCCTTTCTTTCTTTCTTTTTTCTTTCTTTCTCTCTTTCTTTCTTTCCTTCTCCCTGCCTCTGTCTCAGCCAAACAGAGAGTATTTATAGAAAGATAGATTTTGTGGAAGCTGGAGTGATAGCTCAGGAATTTAGAGCACTTGTTGCTCTTGAAAGAAGACTTGGGTTTCATTCCCAGCACCTCCATGGTTACGCACAACCATCTGTAACTCCAGTTCCAGGGGATGGCGTGCCCTCTTTTGGCCTCCACAGAAACCAGAAACACACCTGGTACACAGACATGCATGCAGAACAAACACTCATACACATAAAATGAAATAACAAATAAATCGAACAATCCTTTGAAAGGAAAGTCTGATCCAAGCCTGCAATGATTTCCGCAGATGCCCGAGCAGTACACAGCCGTTCATCCCACGGTCAGGGAGGGTTTCAGTGTCAGCAAGGGCTGAGTTGGATCTCACACTCTGTTATCACCTTGTTACTTGTAGGACTTCTTCAACCCTGATGAGCTCTCTAAAAACAGATTAGCATCTCTTCTTCCTGGAAGACTGTAATGGTTGAATGTCTTGCCTCTTGCAGCATGAAAAGATTTTTATTTATTTTTATTTTTTTTTGTAAATTAACACACTGAATGCATAAATCACATAGCGAAGCTGGCATGCTGGTTCTGTTGTACACAAGGGAAAGTTGAGGTTCATGGAAGGTGACTGAGATTTGAGAAGGCAACCAGGAATGAGTGTAAGAACCATTACTTGAGACTTTTCCTGATACCGTGAGACCAGAGTTCTCTTCACCTGCCTGGTGTTTTATCAAAGTCCTAGAAAGTGGCTGAATTAAACAGCGTGAGGTGAGGAAGTCTCACTTGTTCATTGGTGAATGAACTTGCAGGAAATAGTGCTCGCTACTGTGCCCTGATGCAGCCGTTTTCTCCTTGTGGTCTTGTTGCTTTCGGGAAATTGTGTAATCATATATTTTTAAATTAGTGTCATATTTTAAATTTTATAAATGTGTTATCTTATTACCAGTTATAGTTGGGATTAACAAAAACCCTAAAACGGAAGCCTTGATATGCTTACTTTATTTTAATTATTTTTATCTTGTTATTTCTATTGAGTAAACTGCAAATTATTAAAATGAGACATGAATATTATCAACTGATGTATGGAAGATCCCTCCTGTAAGGACTAATCATTTCAACTATTCATCAGAGACAAAAACAGAGTTTATCTCACATTGCTTCCCACTGGAACCGTATGCATGAGAACATCTGAGGGAGGAGGCATTATTCCAAAATGCAGTGTCTGTGACTTCATCTGCTACAAGAAATTTGAGGAAACTGTGTTGGCTAAAATTACCATGGTCTCATAAAAAATCTATAGAGAATTGAAGAATTGCAAAAGAACAAATTTATCCCTATATCTGGGGACAGGGGTAACTAGTACAACCATTTCCTTCTTGGATGAAGAAATTAAGCCATTGTAAGTCAAATAATCTATACAAATCATCTATATTGTATAAAAATAGGACGTTTTCCAGCCTTATTACTCAAAGACATTTCAAAAATTTCTATTTTTTAAAAAAGTCATTGCCATTGGCAATGTTATTGTTTCAGGACTCCAACTTAGCAGTATTCCAAAAGACTAGGTGAATATATGGTAAAAATTAAAGGAATTGAATTTCTGCTTTGTTTCTAGACTTCTGCCAAAATCAACAGTGACCAACTTGAATAAGCAGCATATCATATTTGCAGTAATTGTTAGAACAAGTTGAGGCCCTTATAAAATATGATCTGTCATAGAACAGATTGTGGGATATTATGCCGCTCACTAAATTTAAGAAACCAAAACTTTGAAGAGAATAGATTTACTGTTTTTAAATAGGTGCCTCTATGTATAGGGCTGGGAACTGGCTGCTAACAAAGAGTTTGCTGCTCAAGGCTCAGATCTCCAAAGCCCACATAAAAGCATGATAGGCAAGGTAGCCACCTGTTATCCCGCAGTCTGCAGGCAGGACCTGCTGGTTAGTGAGGCTGCCTGGGAGCTGACATGCCCCAGGTTTAGCAAAAGACGTTGCCTCAACACAATACAGTGGCTGAGGAAGACACTGAACATCAACTTTGGGCTTGCACACTCATGTGCTCACACATGTGTAGGTTGTCTTTGTTACTTTGTGGGTTCTTCTTTTTCCCCCCCTTTTACCCCCCTCTACCAGTTTCCCCCCTATCATTAGATAGGAGAGAAGCAAGGATAGAGGAGAGAGAGAAAAATAGTAAAATCTAATTTCTTTCCCTTTGTTTCTTCTTCGACCATGGCTACTAACAAACTGCAAACAACCTCTCCAAATGACCAACAACCACCGACACCACCTATAATGGCTCTAGCATTTATGTACCCTCTGAAATTTTTCCAAAATTCCAAATTTCACACAATCTATCTGTGTCTGACAAAACCATGCCTCTGCTAGAGCACGGGACAAATCATAGCCAGCTGCGGACAGTCTGAAGCAGGCCCATATCCCCACACCTGGGATTAAAACAAAAACATATTCTTGTAATATTTCTGTGTTTTTTTTTAAGAAACCAAAATCCTAGAATTCTCACTGCATACATATGCCCATGCATCCATACCTTCATGCAAACAGGCACACACCACAAATATACACCAAATGTATGTACACAAAACACCATTAGTCTATATTTTTTCAAATGTACATGTAACGAGAGGCCACATGGAAATCTACTACAGTAGAAGTATCTTAAAATATACATGTATGAAAGAAATTTAAATGGAATCACCAAACAATGGTGAAGACAAAACCTCAACTGGACATTTCTCACTGCCAAATGAAAGCTCAAGTGTCAGGAAGGGGTTATATCTAATTGAGTCCTTAGATAGAGGAACCCCAAACAATCCAGGCTATTGCCAAGGCTATTGGTTGTTTTCCATAAATTGATAATAAGGCCCTATTGCTTGAGAGAACACCAATATAACAACTGAACATAGAGAAGATTACCTGGCACATACATAGGGCCATCACCCTACTGACTAGTGGCACAGGAAAATACTTTGTATACTACCAGAAGAGAAAGGTAAACATCAGTCCAGCTACAACCCTTCAGTCTACATTGGTAACCTACCTGCACGGTATACTGGTACGATGGTGGCACAAAAGTTGTGGGAGTAATCAACCACTATCCATGAGACACAACCCAGGCCTGACACTACTTGGGTCAATACAGGGTTATTGGGTGGCCAATAACCTCAGACTAGATAGGACAGCACCTAGGGGAAAAACAAATGTCACTGTTCGACTAAACAAACATAGCAGTAAAATGACTCCTAACAACATTCTGCTGTATTCATACATGAATTTCTTACTCAGCCATCATCAGAGAAGCTTCCTCCTGCAGTATATGGGAAGAGATGCACAGAGCAACAACTGGACAATGTGCAGAGAGTAAAAGAGCTTGGAACACTCAGCCCTATCTCAGTCCTTCTCCTCAGGGCCCAGGGAACTTCACAGAAGAGAACGCAGGAAGATTTTAAGAGCCAGTGTGGCTAGAAGATGCCAAGGAAACAAGGTCTTGTTAGAACAAAGCTGACACACATAAGAACTCAGAGACTGTGACAGTATGCATAGGGCCTGCACAGGTCTAAGCCAGATAGGGTACCAGCATTGAACAGGGAAGTAGACATAAGCTCCCATCCCTAAACCAGACAATATCTTCAATTGACTGCTCCAAAAGGGAAAAAAAAATAGTTTTCTTCAATAGAATCTTAGTGGGTGTACAAACTGCACTGAAGGGCAAGCCGCATGCTCAGAACTAAATGGCCAACACAAAGTGAGCTCAGTGGTATTCTTGGTATTCCCTGTTTCATAGTGCTTTATCTGGCCTTTCCTTGTTTTGTTTTGTTGCTAAGCTTACAGGTCATTTGTTTATATGTAATGGTTTCTGATTTTGTATTCTTATGAGATTTCCGAGTGTGGGAATGTGTGCGTCTCTGTATTTGTACGTGCTTTCTGTACTTTTTCTGTTGTTTGTTTTGTTCTATTCTGGTTTGTTTTTGTTGCTTGTTTGTATTCTAATGAGAGCGAGAAAAAGAAAGGGTGTGAATTTCAGTGTGTCAGGAGGTGGGGAGGTCCTGGGAGGGGTTGAGGGGAGGAAAAACTGTGATCAGACTATATTGTAAAACAACAACAACAAAAATGTTTAACAAATCACTTGTGTCGCCAATAAATTGGATAATGGACGGAACCTCCCATAACCTTTGCTAACGGTCATTCCCTGTTTGAGCACTTCCAAAGAGGGAAATCCCCTGCCTAAGAATTGAGGCAGCTACTACAGGGGTCCAGCTAGGATGGCTGAGAGTAGAGTTCCCAGAAAAATAAGCATGTTTTAAGGATGTTCGTGAGGAGGCACCTGGGCTAAGATGAAGAGGTTATATAGTTCATAAGGTTGAACAATACAAACACAGTGGGGACATGAACTCTCGAGGTGGCTGGGCTCCCCCAGGGCTCCAGAGGTGAGCTGGCACCTGAATTCTAGGAAAGATGATTTTTAGGAATTCTAGTAAAATAATTTGACTTCCTCTTAGAAGCAATGCGGGGTGGGGGGGGGGGAAGGGGCATTTTACGATAGTGTTTTCAAAGTCTGTGGTGTACAGGACAGGTTAGAGAAAAGAGAATCCCGGAATCCCATCATAAATTATTGATGAAGCCACAAGGAAGAGACAAGATGGTGACTCAAACTTAAGAGCTAATACAGGATACCTAGAAGACAACAAGCTCATGAGAAATAAGAGCAAAGGTTGGTATCCTGTATCAGGCTCATGGCTCACAGTCCTGTTGAACAGAGCCCCTGACTGATATGTGATGTTCATGCAAGTTCAGCTTCGTTCTTCATAGTTATTAACTGTAAGTAGGATTTCCTGGTTCCGGTCACACTCTGAATTCCACAGTACACACAGCTGATTTCGCAAGAGGCGGAGGAAGGGAGAATTAGCGGTATGTCCCAACATGTGCACTTTGCCTCCTGGAGCTGGAGGAATGAGGCTGCCAGCAGGCCACAGGTGCAAAGGAAAAGGCTCACCCACTCCCCACGGGCCCTGGGTTTAAAAGCTTTAAACACCTGCCAAATCTGCTGGCTTAACTAGCCTTGTCTAGCTGAGCAGACATTTCTCCCACCTGCTGAAAGGGCTGCTGCAATCAATAAATAAACAGCCTCAATCAAAACTTTCCCATAAGCTGTCCTGCGAAATGAACCGTGTCCTCAGAAAGCCTGTGTTTGCCTTTTTACATGCAGTACCAAAGATGGTACAAAAAGTCAGGGGTGATCATCCTGTGAATGAATGGTAATTAGGAGCATGACAAAGATGTTTTCAAATTAGAGAAACACCAGACCTACGTTTTGTAACCGATGTCCTCCACCTTTTGGAATTAACTGAGTTGTCGAATTGCAACCCCTGATCTTGGGGCCATCTCCTGTCTGTTTTTGTTAGCGAGGGTGCATTGACACTCAGCCACGCCCATTTGTTTAGGGATGGTGTGTGCTTTTTCTCAGGCTGGGACATAGCAGATAGTTCCTGCCAAGAGGCTGATTCACAAAGCCTGAAAGATTCCTTACCCCTCCCTGTAGAGAAAAAGCGTCCCATCCGCTTTCATTTTAATAAGACTTGTTTTAAGAGAGTAGTGAGTTTCTTCAGCAACTGCACAAGGCCACGCATGTCACGGCTACAACTCACACAGAGACCATCAGATCCACAGTCCGTTGTGAACCCATAAGAGACGGAAATGGGATTGCTGATTCTTTTGAAAGTGAAAAGCTGCACTTGGTATATAGTTAAATAAAAGTAGAGAGACCTAAGAGTGAGATGCTTGCATGCCTGTGGGAAGCATGGCATTATTCACAACACCTAAGATACAAAGTGAGCCTAGGGGCCACCCACGGATAAGTGGCTGAAGAAGACGCGGTGCATGTGTCCAGTGGAGTAATGGTGAGCTGCTGAGGAAGAAATGCTGCAGTTTGTGACGAAATGGAGGAAAAACTAAAGGATATGATTTTAGGTGAAATCAGCAAGACACAAAAAGTCATGCGTTCCCATGTTTATTCTTAGCTGAAGGAATCAACCAGAAGCCAGGCAGGAAAGGGGCATAGTGATTGCTAGGGATTGGGATGGTTGCACAGGTCAGAGAGGAGGTGCAAGAAAGGTTATGGCAGCTGACAAATAAGTGTACAGCACGTGCATATATAGAAAGACCTAAAAAGGCCTCATTATAGTCCACCATCAACGTGCATTTTTAAAAAAGGGCCGGTATTGCTCTTAAAGTTCCTGCTCTTGTGTTTTTGAATAGTATTTCCCTTTCCTTTATTAAAATGCTATTAAATTCAACACTCTTTTAAATAGTGATTCGAATAATGGACTTTGCAAAAATTAAAAAGAAAAGGTTTTTCTTGACATTTCATTAGTGTATATCAATTACACAAAAAAATAGCTTTCACTGTGAGCTTTTCATGGCATGCATATAATGTATTTTGGTCATATTCATCAACATTACTCTCTTGCTCCCTCCCTCTCCTACTGTTTTTCTCCCTCTTCCCAAATAGATCCCTCTATTTTCATATCTTTTAATTTTTTTCTGTGTATGTATATATATATATATATCCTTAGCATATTTATGCAAATAGAGTCTTCATGATGGTGTTTCACACACATCTGTCACCTATAATGTACTTTAATGTAATCACCATTCTATTGCCATCCCTAGTCCGTTCTACCCTCTTCTGCTGGTCCCATCCTCTTTCCAAATAATCCTGTTTCTACTTCTATACCTTTAAAAATATTATTTCTCAGTATATGAGGAGACGTGCATTATTTTCTTTTTGAGTATGGCTTACCTTGTTTAACATGATAGTCTCCAGTACCATCTATTTTCCTATAAGAGACATAGTTCCTTTTTTTTATGACTGAATACTATCCCATGGTATAATATGTACCACATTTGCTTTAGCCATTCATCTGCTAGTGCTATGCAGGCTGGGTTGACGGCATTGCTGTTGTGAACAGTGCTTTGGGATACATGGGATCACAGGTGTGTCTCTTGGACTCTAATATTTCTTTGGTGTACACTTAGAAGTGGTGTTCGTGTGGTAACTCTATTTTCAGCTTTGGGAAGGAACTGCTGCCCTGATTTCCAGGGGGACTGGACTAATTTACATTCCTACAAATAGTGTAAAAGCCTTTAAAAAGCTAATACTTAATTAAGCAAATCTTTCAGATTTTCAAGCTCCATTCAACTGCCCTTAGTTCCTGTAAATTTACAATCCTCTCATTAAAAAGAGTTAAATAATAACAATCCCGGCTGTAATATAATATTTCAAGGGATTTTATAATATCTATTTACTTGAACGTGAAAAATTCAGCCATAATCAGCCTTGCTTTAGGCAAATTGTAATTCTACTCCCACACAGCTGCCCTTGTGCAAGAACAGCCATATTGGAGAGGCCCCTGTCTTAGAGAATGACCTCTCCATTGCCTGACAAAACTCTGGCTCTTTCCCCCAGTGAATAACTTGATCCTGGTTAAATTAAACCTGGGACACCTGTTGGGGCACAGGAAGTTGATTCCAATTTGATTTGCTTCCTAATACCTCTCTGAATAGTTTGAAATAAGTGGTAGAGATAGAACAGTTTAGGACTGGGAGAATCTTTATGATTTAGTGGCTTAACAATGATCACACAGTATTTTACAGATCTCATGAGAAAAGACAGTATCCTAAAATCTACAGACATTGAGAGGTCTGAAAGGACTAAAATGGAACACAAAAGAGCATGCATGCCACACACAGTTGGTGAGAGTGGACACAGCCTCATTAATTTGATAACAGTTTGCTGTTGCCATGTAAGTTGAGCAGGTGTATGCCTCCTGCCCTGGTAATTGACAAACTTCCAAGTATGGGCTACGGCTACAATCTGACATTACTTTGCACATCAGCTGTACGAATCATTACCCAAAATACTCAGAGCAATTGTAGCAAGAAGAACAAAAAAATAGCCCACGTATTTTTTTTTCTATAAAAACAAATAGAAAAATAAATCAAACCATGACTCGCCAAGAATGGAAATATAGTCTGTGGGTATAGGGATACCATTTAGAATGTAGTGATGAGTTATGCTGGTCTAGCAGAATGGCAGCTATAGATACACTTCGAATGTCCATGACCTCACTAGCCCCAGGAGGTTGGTTAGGTTTTCTGGCCGGTACCAAGTCTAATTCAACAGCTGTGAGTTATCACCAACATGTGTTTGCCACTTATTGCGGCTTTATGTTGCCATGTTTCTCTTTGTCTTTGTTCATAAGTGTTGCAGTTGGGTAGGAGTATTTAATGTTTCCTTCCCTTGGCAGTTTGCAGAGTATTTTCTGCTATCGTAAAGGCTAGACTGCCTGAAAAGAGACTTTCAGGTAAAATACAGCTCAAAGCCATCTAAGTCTTATGTTTTAAGACTTTATGTTTGGTGTCTTTAGCAATAGGGCTCTACTCTCAAGCCCCTGAAAGCAAGCAAGGGTTACAGCAATAGTCTATCTTGTTTGGATTTCACTTGGGCTACCCTGAGCAATCATCCAAAAGAAGGTTTCTCAGGGTTGAAACTGGGATTTTTCTGGGAACATTGTCAGCCCAAATGTGATTAGCTTCCTCTAAGATTGTGTGTGTTTGTGTGTACATATATATTGCAATTTTAGGTAAATATAAGCTAATATGACTCCTTGAGCCATTAAAATACCTTGGCATTACTTGTCCCTTCTCCCTCTCTGTCTGTATTGACTTCCTTCCTTCCTCCCCCGGTGAAGTCTTTTCCCAATTTTTCCATTTACTTTCTTACTACAAAGATAAAATTAAATTAAACCAAGTTCACAAGAGTGTGCACAATGTAATTGTGAGTTTTTGTCAGTCTGGCTTTGTAGTAGTGCAGATATTGCTATGAAAATGTGTTCTTGGAGGTGATAAATATTAAAGCCAGTAGTCAGTAGTGCAGATTTCTCTCCATAATGCAGGTGATATTCTTCTGATTAGTTAATGGCCTTAGCATTTCTCTCAAAGGCTAAAATTTCCTATGAAAGAAGAAATTCTGCTCCAGAATGCCTTTTGAGCAGAGCTGCCATGACACCTCATGGGTGTCAGACTGCTCAGCCCAGCAAACTTCGGACATCCCAGGTCCCATGTTACGCAGCAATTCCTTAAAGAAAAGTATCTGTATCTATCTTCTATCTCTGTTTCTCTAGCATCTATTCATCTATCTATCTGTGAAGTATAAGATTCTGGTTTCTTTGGAAACTCATTTGTATCGTATAAGCATGTTTTGTTTGTTTGTTGGTTTTGTTTTAGTTCCAAGTGTGGGAATGTTTTCCCTCTCTGTGGAAAACACCCTCCACCCCCACCCCCCCGGAAAACAGCCGCAGTGAAAAGGCTCATCATGTTTGTCAGCTGGAAACTACCTCTTGTGAGGGGCATGGGTTTTGCGAGCTGGAAAACATCCTCATGTGGATTCTTAGAAGGGATAAATTGTCCCACAGACAGTAAGATAATGCTTTTGCATTGCTGTGCTTTGCAATGGTCCTCATCTTTCATGGATCTTCTCAGAGAGAAACACTCCAGAGAACTTCTCAGGTTGCTTTGGCAGGTTTTGCCACTCTGGTGGAGTTTTACTGCTTCTACTGAATAGTTCTGCTGCTGCTGCTTTGCTGTTTGACTAGACTGCTGCTATCCTGAGGACTGAGTTTGGTAATACCCAAAGAACCCATCGACCATTATGAGCAGGAAGTAGCTAAAAATGGTCTACAGCCCCCTTTCTTACTAATCTCCTACTTAAGGTCAGGGCATGGAAAGGGAGGTAGAGGTGTTTAAGAACCTTAAATAAAGTAGGTATTTGAAAATTTAAAGCCTACATAACTATGTGTCATCTAATTGCCTATCAATGTATCCATCTATTTAGCATCTATTGTCTATCATATATCGACCTATCATCTACATATCTAGCTATCTGCTTGTTTATGCACATATTTATTGACTACCTACCTAACTGCCTAACAACCTGCCTGCCTACCTAGATGATTTTATCAGATGTCAAGCAGTCAAGCACACTGTCAGCCACAGCTAATATTCCCGCTTGTTAGGCTTTGTGACTAGGTAAAGCACAATGAAATGGAGTAGAGTTGAATTTCTATCCCAGTAACTAATCTGTATGGTTGGTTTTTCTTTTCTTGTACCAGTGACTGTAGATCATTGAGATCTCCATTAAATGGAGATTATAACAGTGCTTTCTGAAGCTAGATTATATGCTGTATGTGTAATGTGGCCAATAGACTACTCTTTTTATTGGGTGCTCTGACATTTTTATTTAGCAGGTGAAATACGTGTGTGTGTGTGTGTGTGTGTGTGTGTGTGTGTATGTGTGTGTGTGTGTGTGTGTGTAAAAGACCTACTAAACCTACTTTAATAAAGCCAGTCTTCTCACAGAATAACCAGAAAAATGTTGAGGTACTATTTTTTTTCCTAATAAACTAAGAAAATTGAACAAGACTGAAACAACCCTAGGGAAAGAAGAATTTCCAAACTTACTGGGGTGTGTGGATTGCTATAGGTCTTAGAAAATCAGAAGACCATATCCACATCAAAATCAAAAGTAATGGTATGTAAAGGCATATTAAAGGATATACACTACAGTAATTTTGTAATTGCAGAAACATGAAAATAACTGGTATGCCTGTCAGTAGTAGAAGATGGGAGTACATACACCCCATGAAACTTTGTGTAATGTAAATAAACACAAATGGGCATAATTATACTCTCGTTACATGTTCAGATGGAGTTTTTAAATACATACATGTGTACCAAAATATACATTTCCTATGATTAAATAAGCACTGAGATAATGTTAAGATAAAGATATAAAGCATAAAATCAAGTCAGTGGAATCGAACAGAAGACCCAGAAATAAACCCACACACTTACGGACACCTGATTTTTGACAAAGATGCCAAAACCATACAATGGAAAAAATGGTGCTGGTCCAACTGGATGTCTACATGTAGAAAAATGAAAATAGATCCATACTTATCACCCTGCACAAAGCTGAAGTCCAAGGATCAAAGACCTCAACATAAAACCAGACACATTAAATCGGCTAGAAAAAAAAGTGGGGAATACCCTAGAACTCATTGGTATAGGAGAAAACTTCCTGAACAGAACACCAACAGCACAGGCTCTAAGAGCAACAATCAATAAATGGGACCTCATGAAATTGAAAAGCTTCTGTAAAGCAAAGGACACCATCATCAAAACAAAGCGACTGCCTACAGATTGGGAAAGAATCATCACCAACCCTTTATCTGACAGAGGACTCATATCCAATATATATAAAGAACTAAACAAGCTGAAAAGCAACAAACCAAGTAATCCACTTAAAAAATGGGGAACAGAGCTAAAGAGAGAATTCTCTGCAGAGGAATATCGAATGGCAGAGAAGCACTTAAAGAAATGCTCAACCTCATTAGCCATTAGGGAAATGCAAATTAAAACAACCCTGAGATTTCACCTTACACCCATCAGAATGGCCAAGATGAAAAACTCAAGGGACAACACATGCTGGAGAGGTTGTGGAGAAAGGGGAACCCTTCTCCACTGCTGGTGGGAATGTAAACTGGTACAACCACTCTGGAAATCAATCTAGCGCTTTCTCAGACAACTGGGAATAGCGCTTCCTCAAGATCCAGCCATACCACTCCTAGGCATATACCCAAAAGAGGCGCAAGTACACAACAAGGACATTTGTTCAACCATGTTTGTAGCAGCTTTATTTGTAATAGCCAGAAGCTGGAAACAACCCAGATGCCCCTCAACTGAAGAATGGATGCAGAAACTGTGGTACATCTATACAATGGAGTATTACTCAGCAATGGAAAATAAGGAAATCATGAAATTTGCAGGTAAATGGTGGGACCTGGAAAGGATCATCCTGAGTGAGTTGTCCCAGAAGCAAAAAGACACTCACAGTATATACTCACTCATATAAACATACAATATAAATTAACCCACTAAAATCTGTACATCTAAACAAACTAAGCAAAAGAGAGGACCCTAACTAAAATGTTCAATCCCCATCCTGAAAGGCAAAGAGGATGGACATCAGAAGAAAAAGAAAATAGGAAACAACCTCAGAACCTGCTACAGAGGGCCTCTGAAAGCCAGAAGAAAACAGGAAACAACCTTGAAACCTGCCACAGAGGGCCTCTGAAAGCTTCTGCAGTATAGACTGTCAAAGCAGATGCTGAGCCTGATGGCCAACTGATGGGCAGAGTGAATGGAATTTTATGTAAGAAGTGGGAAATAGTAGGAGCTGGAGGGGACAGGAACTCCACAAGGAGAGCAACAGAACAAGATAATTTGAACACAGGGAACTTCCCAGAGACTCATACTCCAACCAAGGACTATTCGTGGAGATGACCTAGAACCCCTGCACATGTGTAGCCCATGGCAGTTCAGTGTCCAAGTGGGTTACATAGTAATGGGAAGAGGGACTGCCTCTGACATAATCTGATTGGCCTGCTCGTTGATCACTTCCCCCTGAGGGGGGAGCAGCCTTACCAGGCCACAGTAGAGGACAATGCAGCCACTTTTGATGAGAACTGATAGACTAAGATCAGAAAGAAGAGGAGGACCTCCCCTATCAGTGGACTTGGGGAGTGGCATGCATGCAGAAAGGGGAGGGAGGGTGGGATTGGGAGGGGAGGAGGGAGGGGCTTATGGGGGATACAAAATGAATAAAGTGTAATTAATAAAAAATTTAAAAAGAAATCAAGTCAGGGTCTATAAAGGGGAGTTGAAAATAGTGGCTTTTCATTTACAGTTGTTTTTGTTGACTTTAACAATAATCTTGCATCACCGTGATTAAGTGAAACAAATGCAATTAAGAAAATGAACTCTAAGATCCCTTTGGGTATGTACGGCTTTCACGTGTGTAGAAGCTTGCTAATTATGTACATAGACTTGCTTATAATATTTTTCTTAATTATTGCTCTTAAATCTTCAATCTATATCAAGACTCTTCCAATTAGGTTACTACCTTTTTCATGCACCCAATCTTGATTATAAAATGTGTGCTTAAATTTCCCCAAAGCTTTCATTCTCTCTATACCTAGCGGCTAGAACCAGAAAGTGCTAAAAACAAAGAAAAATGTTTATATCTTTGTTCACATGCCCCAGACTACCTATTTTATATACACTGATGTTCACCAAGAAAATATACATCATCCTTTAAAAAGAACAAAAATATAAGAATAATAACCAAGTTTTAATCCTGACAATACTTAAAAGTTTTATCTTATGCTAAGGGATTTATGCCTAGTAGTTGAGCTGAGTGTCTCTTAGTTTTGACAAAGTAAATGTATTAACCTTAAAGGAATTATGTATCTTCAAATCAACAGGATGAATTTAAATGTTATTTTAGAAACAATATTAAATGTCTGTACACATACAAATAATTCTGTGAAAATATTATCTTTGACAATTGATTCTCCTATTATCTGAAAGATAGAAATGGATTCATATTGGTCAGTTTGCATTTTCTTACTAGTTTCACCTTGGATCTGAAATTTACAATTGACACAATATGATTCACATCTAATCACATCTGATATATATTTATATGGCTTTTTGTTTTAGAAATCTATGGCTTAGACAAGTCACAGAATAAGGGTCTTTCCCCTAACTTTGTCCATAACATGTCTGAAGAAGCATGCTTGACAGTCACTCATGGCTTCTATGATCATTGGCAAATGACCCATATTTTAGTTTCCTTACTCAATCCAGGTAAAGACCTCATTAATGACTCAACCCGTGTGTAACTCCTAGCATTGTGGTTATTTAAACTACAGTGATTTTACGCATAATCTACATCCACTCCAGATCTGAAATTCAGCCATAGTGAGTTTTATGAGAGAGGTCAAATTATGGTCTGCTGTGGCCTGAGCTCAGAATAGAAGCCTCCTTCCTAAGAGCTAATGTCCCTGTCTCCACAACAGTGAGGAGCAATCCTCAGGGGGATTGACTTGGCTTTCTAGTTCCTGAAATTCATATTGCAAGCTTGCTTACATGTATTCATTTACAAGTTTTCAGCGTCCTTCTTTCCAAGAAGCAAGTGTGTTTCTAGTCACAAAGAATATTAGTATTAGTCTGCTGGGATTTTCACAACCAAGTGCTACAGACTAGATAGGTGAAAGACAGGATGTTATTTTGAAGGCTCTAAGTCTGAGAACAAGATGTGAGAAGACTGAGTTTCTTCTGGGATCCTTCTTCTTTGCTTGTATATAACTTTCTTCTAGTATCCTCTCATGGTTGGAAGGCAGCCTTCTCGTGGCCTTTCAACACCCCAAAGGATTTTTTTAAATTTCCTCTCCTTACAAGGACACCGGTTATAGTCAAGTAGAACCTACCTGTATGACCTCATTTTCTAGACTTCTGTAGAGATTGTCTCTAAACACAGTCCATTTTGAGATACGAGGGGTTAGAGATTTCATAAATGAACTTTGCAGACTGAGAAATCATAAGTCAAGCCATAACGTGGCCAGGAAGCTCCTTGAATTTCTAACTTGCACCAAGTTCTTTTCTTCTCCCTCTAGGCAGCTGAAGGTCAATTCTAGCTGAATTCTCCATGTCCCTCTTCTGAGAGATTTTGCTATAGTAGTATTTGCCCCAAACCATTTATTTTTCAATTAGTGCATGCGCATATGCATTTGGGAGAAGGATGTATACCAAATACACATGTGGAGGTCAGAGGACACCCCCAGGAGTCAGCTGTGTCCTTCCACCAGGAGTGTTCTAGGACTTGAACCCAGATTGTTGGGATTGACAGCAAGAATTTTTTCCCCCTGCGAAACTATCCTTCTTTCCAGCACTAATTCTTTTCTCTATGAGTCAGTTCCATTACACAGTAATATTTCTCAAATATTTCCATGTCTAAATAAATTAATAAATAATAAATCAGCCATGTATTTAGCATGTCCCCACTTTCTACCCCCAACTCAGATGTGTGTGATAAATCATGAGAAAAGTTTCCCACGTTCTACTTCCCATCCAAAGTTCCACTGTTCCCTTCCGAAGTCATGCTCTAAAGGTTTGTTCGAATGCGCTATACTTTTTAAACAGTAAGTATCAGGGGCCAGAGACATGGGTCAGCATTTATGAGCATCGGTTCGAGTCTCGGCGCCCACATGATGGCTCACAACTGCATGTAATTTCAGTTTCAGGGGGTCCAGTGCCCTAAGTGGTTCACGGATAGACAAAGAGTCAAAACGCCCGTGCACATAAAGACAAAATAGAAATGTTACAAGCAGCCAGCCCTCTAACGGGTAATCTGCGATGCGCTCTGGAACTACAGCTTTATAACACAATTACTTTTCAAAATATTTAGAATACTCTATGTTTCATATCTAAATTTAGTGACAAGTAAAGATACTTGAATTTACTTATTATTGTACATGTTCAGACATTCTGTTTGGGTTTGGTAATATTTAGTAGGCTAAAATAAAGCCATCTTTAATTCATAATTAGAAAATATTTTTCCAGAAAAAATATTTTTCTTTTTAAGCAAAAAAATCACTAATGACTTTAACATAATTAATAATAATTTTCACAATATAATTTTTGTCCACAAATTTAAAATTTTCTTACAATATTGCTATTTTTAATTATTTTCTTCATCTTTTGAAATTTTCATGATGAATCTTGATACTGTTTACCCTTATTCCCTCCCTTCAACTCACCCAGTGCCCCAGCACAATGGACTCTCAACTTCATTTCCTCTTTCTGTTTTTTAATAACCCACTGAGTCCACTTACTGTTACATGCACAGGGGCGTGAGGTCATCTACTGGGCCATGGGAAAAAACTTAGCTACTCTCAAAAAGAAAATGACTCTGACCCAGCGGCCATCAATGGCAAATAACTCCTCAGCTACTAGTGGGGCCTCAAGAAACTCTCAAGCCGCCTGCTGGGCTTTTAATTGACTTGATTGATCTTCTGTGGGTCTTATTCAGGCAACCACAGCTGCCTTGAGTGCATAGCAACTGGACCATCGCTTATGATCTTTAGCTTAGATTTTGCATGTTATGTATAAAAGTGTTGTATTTAAGGATTAGGGGTGCAAAATACTAAAAGGTATATTAATTGTGAAATAATTGTATTCATTCTAATCTTCTGTATCTTTTAGGTATTCCATACAAATAAATATTAATACAGAATCTGAATTTCTTTTCTTATAGACAAAAAGTAACTCAAAAACCTCAGTACAAAAACTGAAACCATGAAACACCCGAAGGATAGGTGCAAATCTCAGTGTGCTCTTAGTTTTGCCACCAAAAGCACAAATAACAATGAATGACAATTATTACAATAATGTCAATGACAATCATAAAAATAAAGCAGCTTTGTTTCAAAAGATTCTGTCAAGAAAGTGAAGCAACAGACACATGAGAGCAAAAAGTATTTTAAAGTCATAGGTAAGCTAGATGACCACTACCCAGCATGTATCAAGAAGTCTTAGGCTTACTAGTAAATATTATAAATTACCAACATTTTTCAACTGAACAAAATGCATACAATGGACAGAAATCACAAGACAAGATGTTCAAATAAATAGTTATTAGGAAAATGCAAATAAAAACTGTTTGAGAGGCCATATTCTAACTAATGTCTGTAAAAAGAAACCTGGGAAATTTTTTTTTTTTCCAATATAAGAAGAAATTGGAACCCTCTTACACAGTGATGGTAAAAGACTGATGCTATTTTGGAAAACAGTCTATATCTTCATAGAGTTAAGTAAAGGATAGATGATTATACTCAAAAAAACATAAGGGGCTGGAGAGCTGACTCAGGGGCTAAGGGCACTTGCTTCTCTCCAGAGGACTGTGTTTAGTTTCCAGATCCACACAGCAGCTAACAAACACCTGTAACTCCAATTCTGGGAAGATCCGATGCCCTCTGCTGGCCTCCTCAGGCACCAGGCATGCACATGGTGTACATACATACAGGTAGACAAAACCATACATATAAAAAATAAACTAATATTTTATTTTATAAAGTGCATAGTATGTAGCTAAGAGTAATAAAAGCTTATGTCCCCACCGAAACCTTGAACGTTACTATCATAGAAGCATTATTTGAATACATTAACAAGTAGAAATAAAGAATGCCGAGTTATGAAGCAATAAATAAAAGGTGATAAATATACAGTGAAATATTCTTAGCAATTACTGTGAGTTCTAGTTCATGTTACTAAGTAGCCAAACCCTTAGAGCATTCTACTGGATAAAGAATCAGTAGATATCTCTTGTGGGAAAGGGGCTCACCTTCGGCCCTGAGCTTCCAGAAGTCTTGTGGAGTCCCTGCCTGGCATGTCTATTGAAGGCTTTGTTCAGAGTCTTAGCACCTCAGCCACCCTTTCTCCCTAGTGTGGTGGCTGTCATGTGGGTCACTCACTCTATTTTATCAGCTCCCGAATTGGCCGCATACTTGTCCTTCCCAAGACAATCAGATGTGCTTTCCCCACGCACGCAGCTTTGGTGTGTGCCTGGGAAGCATGTGCCTGGTTGTTCTTGAGTCTGTGACTAATGGGTTCTTCCCTAGATGCTCTTGGAGCAGAAGCACACACCACTTTTGTCACACCCTTCCTCTGCTACAGTGCTTTTTCACCGATGTTGGGATTCTTTAAGAATACTTCAGTCAGACCTTAGCATCTGGAGGTTTTTGCCTTGTGGCACCCTTCTCTTTGCTCTGGGTTCTCCAGTGACACATTTGTACCCTGAAGACGTTTTCCTAGATCATCAATTCCCCTTTCTTTTAAGCCAGCTTTCCTGTGTAAATTGTACAGATGCTAAGCCAGGGCCCAGAGGTCCTTATTAATAAATATCCCTGAGGTGATTAAGACCTAAGCCAGAAATTGATTTTCTGAATTTACAGAGTTCAAGTTGGCCTCAGAAGATCACACACGTTTTTCAAGATTCTTGTGCTCTGGACCTCTTCCCGCAGGTAACCTGCCTGCTAGTGTTTCCTGGAGCCTGGGGCTGACAGTAGTGGAAAGTCATTGGTGGCACCCATTCAGAGTGGCTATGTTAGTTAATCTTTTGCTGCTTTGAGAAAATGCCACGACCAAAGCAACTTTTTGGGGAAAAAAAAAGAGCTTATTTTAACTAAGGTTCTAGAGAGTGAGAGTCCATTACAGCAGGAGGCATAACAGCTCTCACAGGCTTGGTGACAGGAGGAGGAAGCTGGGAGCTCACATTCTTAAGTGCAAGCAGGAAGCAGAGAAAGAAAGCAAACTGAAAGTACAGTAGGGCTTTAAACTTCCAAAGCCTGCCTCCAATGATGTATTCCCTTTAGCAAGGCCTAAACCTCCTCCTACCAACTGGAGACCAAGTATTTAATACCAAAGCCTATGGGGAGATATATTCCATTCAAATCAGCACAGTGCCAAACATATGCAATGAACATTTATTAATCTTCTGGTTGTGCAACATCCAATTCCCTATTCGTATGGAAACAGGATTCCGTTCCTCTGGAGGAATTGCCTCTCTCTCATTGTGTACAGCATTATCTTATTATCAAGTTTCTTCTCCAGGGCCTGGCCCACCCCACTTAAGGAATGGAAACATGATCTAAGCACATTAGACTCCATCTGAGAGTTGGAACTACGGAGTGGGGCAGGATAGAGAGTAGAGCTGGCTTACCCAGCAGTGACCTTTGCAAGTAAGCTTAAAAGGATCACTTTTTACCCTGGTCCTCTTTACATGGTGTTTGATGTCTCCAAATAACTCCTGCATCAACAGTGTGCATTCACACAACAGGAATATTATTCAGCTTCCATTAAAATTTCCATTCAGTTTTCCATTAAATCAGCTACCTACATCAAAGATAATAATAGGATGAATTCTCTCTTCCTGAAAATAATAAAATAAGGCCCATACAAACAAAATAGTATCTTGTTAGAATTTAAATACACTGTAATAGATGTAAATATATACATACATACATATACATATTTCATTTTTCACTTACAGTAGGTCTTACGAACTCTCTATATATGATGGTCTCATAAAATTTGTCTTAAATGAAACAGAATGTAAGTAAATTACTAAGTTGAAAAACTGAAAAACTATGGGCTGATATGGGCAAAATCAAACACATATTGTGAGAACTTTGTTTGGGAAAGCCAGCTGCAGCGAAGAGTCTGGGCCGGAGCCAGATCAGTGGTTGGAGAATCCTCCGGTCCTCCTGCACCCATGCCAGACCTCCCTTCTTGTCTTATTTCCTTTCCAAAAAAAAAAAAAAAGTCAACTTTTTTCCCCAGTTAAACTCATTCCCTGCTTCTTGAATTTCTTTCTGAGCATGGGCTTTGGAGTTCTTAGATTGTCTTTGCTTAAGTTGTAAGCATATGAAAGGCTCTGGGAGCACTCTGCCCTGCAGGGCTTAAAACAGCAGGGACTCCAGAGCCACCGGAAGGCAAAGCCCTCCATGGCAGTTGCTTTTTAATGTATGGATTAGTTAGAGAAAAGCGACTCTAAAACTGTTTTTGTGACCGCGGTGCCATGCTGGATGACATCCACCATCTGGAAACAGCCAGCTTGTAACCCTGTCATTATGAAACCCTCAGCTCACTTCAATGAAGGCCCTGGACTTGGAACCTAAGAGAACTCTGGAAATGAAAGTGGCCAGCAGGCTCCATCATTTTGGTCGCCGAAGGCTCTCTGGAAGGTGATATCTTTTTGTTTTACAGTGTGTTTATGTAGTTGCTCTCTGACAGTTTCAGACACACACACAGTATGGTTTACTCATTCCTACTCTCTCTTCCCCTTCTCTCTCCCACTGAAGGCCTTCTTCCCAAGAACTTGAAGGTGGCTGTTCTGTATATCCATCATATATAGCTTCTATGCAGGCTGTCGGCTCACTCCACTCTTACATGTTTTTATTGGCTCTTGTCCTCCTGCAGCCCTTCTGTTTTCCATTTGTGGTGATGAAATCAATAATTAGACTATGATGTGACTCCAAACAGCATTGCCTTTTTTATTAAGAGAATAAAATCGACACTTGGTTCTCATTTATATTCCTCAGCAGGCTTTACTGCCTTTCAGTAGTGAAATTTCACCAGCATTTTCAGCCTCGATGGTGCTGCCAATCTTGTTTTCCAAAGTTGGGCGTTTCATGTGGGCTCGTTGGCACTGTACCTATCCTGATTTGGACTCTGCTTAATCACTTTGGCTTCGACAACACTGGGAGGCAAAGAAACCCAACAACCAGCCTGCAGTGAATTTGCCGTGGGACCACATGCTGCGGCAGAAACAACCATGTAAATTTGCTGAGGAAAGACAGATTCACAGCAGGCAGATTGCAGCAGGCTGGCCCCAGGCGCGATGCGGGCCCCAGGGAGAGGGAGGCCTGAGGCATCAAGCAAGGGAGTGCGAAAGAAAGAGATGGCAGCATTATGGTGCAGACTGGATTTCTAGCACTGGACCAGAATTCATGAAGCTGGAGACCATGGTCAGCTGTGAAATGGCTCTGTGCTTTCAGAGAGGGCATGCGACACACCTGCTCTTAGAAATGGTTATCAATCCTGAGACAAACTCGGGACAATTGGGAAGGTCAAGTGCAACCACATTTAGCAGATCCCTCAACAAGTACAAAATGTCCTGATGAATCATCCTGCTCATGGCATTAGTAAAATAAATACCTTGCCTCCAGCCCGCCAGAGACCGCATTCAAGCTTTGTAGGCATGTAGGTGTATTTGAGCGGCAGAAAAATCTCTGAGACTTTTGTCCATCGTGCTTTCTTCATGACAGACTGTTATTGACTTTCAAGGGAGAGGAGACAAAGTTACTCGTGAGAAAGACTGAACTGGAACCCATGGATTTCCACATGCAAATGGCGATTCCTGTGTCCGTAAGATGGCCCCCTAGCTCCTTCTCTGACTGCAAAGTTTTTTCTTCCCAGAGAGCCCCACTGAGTTACTAACCTTGCCTTGCGTGTATATTTGTGTTTTTGTGTGTGTGCTCAGATGTACTCACCTGTGTGTGTAAGCATTCGTGGAGGCAAAAAAAAAAAAAAAATTAGATATCTGTTGCTATTGACCTCCACCTTATTTTTTAAACAGAACCTCTCACTGAATTATTTGTTCATTATTTCAGCTAGGCAGGTTAGATAGACATGCCTGAGAAATGCCTATCTGTGCCCTGTAACTCAGCCCAAGGAGTACAAGCCTGCAGCTTCACACCTGGTTTTTCTTGTGGGTTCTTGGGATAAAGATTTTACATATGTTCTTTACACATTGACGATACCAGGATGGTAAAATATGAAACCAGTGGAGATATTTGTGAAACTGAGGCATAACTGATAAAACAGAATAAATGCTTAACACAGGTATTTACTGACCCCAAGGTCTTTGCACACTCAGTCCACAGGGCAGGTAGGAACTCAATGCCGCAATGAAAGTAGAAATATAACAAAGCCACGTGACTAGAATAACTTGGCTAAAGTCACTAAACCCATCATGAGGTAAGCCACAAAAATACAACACAACATTTCAAGTTACTTAAATATTGTTAAGTTGATGTTAAAGAAATTATTACTATGTGTTTTCTCTATCTCTCTCTGTCTCTTTCAGTCTCTGTCCCCCGGTCCCTTTCTGTTATTGTTTAGGTAATAGTTACTTGCCATCATTAATGTACTAAGAATATTCATTTACTTATTATCCATTTGGTTATTTCAGCTGTAGTGACATTCCAGAATATCAACACTACACAAAGATACAAACAAACAAAACCAGTTTTAAAATACCTTGCTGGCCATTACCCACTTTGATCACCCTTTTTGGTAAGACTATCAGTGGTCAGCAGTTCTACCCTTTTTTTTTATTCTGATTTATACTCTGGTACTTTAAGAAATTAGATTTAAAAAAATTCTAATGTGGTAGGCATCATCTTGGAATTAGATCATTGATCTCCTTGTAGTTAACACATTTAATAATAATTAATGTCGGGGGAAGCATCTTACTCTGTGTTTGGAGATAGAGTTTCAGTGGAAAATGCCAGGCCGTACAGGGAGGGTCCCTGTTCTTCTGCTTGGCTCATTTAATTTCTATTTGTGCTATAGTACCAAAGCCACAGATGTGACATGGGTGCACTGTGCGTACAGTATGGAACTTTATCAAGTGGCATTCCGTTAGAGCTACCCCAGGCCAGCAAAATTTGCCTTGTTTTGCCCCTTCATGGTCTTACACAGTGCCCCCCGCCACCATTCGTAACCCACATTAACCATAAATCTGTTTTGCAACTCTTTATTTTATTATTTGCAGTGTTAGATACCACGGACCCTTCTAATATATATTTGAACCGGCATTATTTCTATTTGGGGGCTGTTATAAATATAGCTGCCGTGAACATCATGCGTAGATCTTTGTGTGGACATACATTTTCATTTCTGTAGCATAAACATCTACTAGTTGAGTTGCAGAATCCTATAGTAAGTGCATAGTTTGAAAAACTATTTCCCAAAGAGGAGGAAATACACGTGTTTTATAAAAGAAATTCAGTTTTCAGCCTTATCTTTGTCCTTTACATTTACTTTACCTTTATTCAGTCGCCAGAATTATTGAATAACCTCTTTTCTTTTTGCTTTTTAATTTGATGATTTTATAATTATGCATTTAGATATACATTCTTTTTATTTATACTACATAGTGTTTGTAAGACAAATTAACAGGGCTTTGCATCTTCACCAGCTTTGAAAGTTCTCAGCCATTCTTTCTTCAAATACTTTTTTCTGTTTCTTCCTTCTCCCTTTTCTCCATGATTTCATTTATATGCATTCACCTCATATCCACTCTTTAGTTACCTCTCTATATTCTGTTTCTTTACTCTGCAGTTCTTCATCCTGAAAGTTTTTTTTTTTTTTTCCTGGCCTGTATTCTGCTCCATTGGTTCTTCCTCTGGTTGTATCTGATCTCTGCTGAGCTTACCCAACAAGTTTTAAATTTAGGGCACTGTAGATTTGTCTTTCATTTAGAGTTTCAATATAATTATTTTATAAAGCTTTCATTTTTGCTGCTCAAATCATCTTCTTTTCTCCTTGAAGAATAATAAAAGAAAAAAAAAGAAAGAAAAAGAAAAAAGAAAGAACGAAGAAAGAATGCAGTAATTCTAAAAGTTTGTGTTTTGATGTTTTTACCAATAACAAAAGTAATATTTTGGTTTGTCTTGTGTGTCTTTTTGAAAATGGATTCCAAACTGAGGAAGGGATAAATAGATGCCAAGTGTCCCATCACCAAGCCACACTTGCAGTTTAAAACAATCATGGTGATCATTTATCTATGTAGTTTCCTCCCTGTCCCTGGATCTTATCTACAGCTTCAGTGTAATGGCATGTTTAACTTCATTATAAACAAACAAATAATGCAAAGAATTTTTGGAGGACAAGGAGACCAATGGAATGAAGCAAAGTGTAGTGAGCCAGCTGTGTATTCTTCCCACAGCTGCAATGGCAAAGCTTCCTTTCTCTAGGCAAAAATTTAAAAAAAAACCCAAAAAACAAAAATAAACAAATAAATAATAAAAGCACCCACATTATCATTGGTACCTTACTTTCTTTAGAGACTTTGTAGACCAGGCTAGCCTTGAACTCACTGACCTTATTGCTTTAGACTCCCACCTACTAAGATTACAGGCATGAAATACAAAGCCCAAGTGTAGGTTATACTTCTTCTTATTATTGTGTATGTGTGTGTGTGTGTGTGTGTGTGTGTGTGTGTGTGTGTGTGTGTTTCCCTTTTCAGAGACAAACTCCTGTTATGTAGTTCAGGATACTTTTGAAGGCACTATGTAGCCCCATTTGGACTTTTAATTTGTGGCAACTCCCCTGCCTCAGCCTCCTGAGTAATGGGATTACACATCTGTGCTGTACTCAGCTCAAGACTGTCACATAAATACTATACTACAGTGGAGCTTGAGATGTGGCTTAGTGGTAAGAGTATTACCTCAATATTTGGTTCCTGTCTCAGGAAGTAATGCTCATAAAATAATAGCATACTACAGAGCTACAGAGCCATCCGCTCATCTCCAACGTTATCTAAGCCAGGAGAAAAGCTTTCCTAAGCTACTTGGAACAAAAGGCCTGGGTAATGTGAACCATCGTGTGAACTTGGTTCTTGAACCAACAAGCTGTTTATTAGACATAATCACAGATTAAGCTCCTTTATCTGAAATTGCTTCCATGAGCTTTCAGCTTTTTTTCTCTCTCTCTTTCTGAGAATATCTCCTCCTTTGCAAGCACTTTTGGGCCCCAGCAGCTCTCTAGCAGAAAATTTGGCAACTGTCCATATTGTGGTCAGCAGCCCCTTCTGCAGCTGGGATTTCTTAAAAGAAGTAACACTTGCCTTTTGTTGTGCCCTAAACAAAACAAGCAAAGCTTTCCTGGGAATCAGATCTTTACAGCAGCACCCCCCCCTCTTTCCTCCTCCTCTTCCTTCAAGTGTCCAAGGAAGTGGGAGCCATCATGTTCATCTGGGCAGGAACAGCTTTTATAGTGGAGCTGATGCCATTTGCCCACCTCTGCCAGGATTGCAACAAATACTGGGAGCCTCCCTGACTGACATGTTTGGATAAATTACTTAGTTAAATCACTAACATCTCAAGTTAGGGGACTTAGAGGGCTTGTGACAGGTCAACATTTTGCCCCTAAAAGGAGCACTTGCCTCTAAGTGTGTATGTGTGTGTGAGAGAGAGACACATATATACACAGAGAGAGACAGAGAGAGAAAGAGGGGGGTTCAGATAAAGAATTTGTCCAAAGACCACAAGATTGTGGGTTGAATAAACATAAGCATGAATGGAAGCATCCAGCTTTGTCTTAACTACAACCAGCAAAACAAAGAAAAACCAAACAACAGATAATACAGCTCAGTGTTGCAGTACCTACCCAGCAAGCACGAGGCCCCAGTACCCATCCCCAGCACCACAAAACACAAACACAACAACAGCAACATGCACAGAAAACCCAAACATGTAATTTTTCGTAGCTTGGCAGAAACTCATGGCAAGGATCGAGAGATCCTGTATAAAAAACCTAAGTATCATCTTACACTGTAGAAGGGTCTTTGGAGTCATCCAACTGGTACAAAGAATAGAAGGAGGAAATCATCCTGGATATTGAGGAAATGCTTTGGTATTTTAAAAGTGGAGAAGTGGGTTATGAAACTATGCTACACACACACAAGCACAGAAAGAGAAAGAGAAAGAGAGAGGTCCAGATAAAGAATTTGTCCTAAGATCTACAAGGTCTGGTATGACCATGCTATTTCCTAACGATCTTCAACAATATAGCCAAAGCCTATAACAACTTTAAATGAGGACACAAGGGACTCTTACAGATGGGAATACCTAGGACATCCAACACCAGGCCTGCAAGATGCCTGGAAAAGTGGGCCATGTACTTTCTGTCTCTTAAAAATAACATCCTTTTGCTCATAATATTTGATGTGATTGTAAAAGACTTCTCAGCATTGACTCATCCCTACACAAAGCTGTCTTCACACTGAGAGACAAGTAAGGCTTCTGCTGCTACACTGAGGGAATGCTTTCCAGGAATCTGCCCACACTTCTACTTCTGATGAGCTTCACTTTTCAAACCCATCATGAGGCAAAGAAAACCCATCTATGGGACAGGTTCTTATGGGACTCCATAGTGGGATAGGTGCTGGGGAAAGGGAAAATGAAGAATCATGGGAAGCCATATCCATTTCTACTTGCTTGGCCTGCTTGCTCCCAACACAGTTGCATATACTAAAGCAGAGAGGAAACAGGATACCCAGGCTGCACCGGAAAACACTCAGGGACCTCTGACATCTCAGCTACCTGCCCTTTGCTCCAAAAACTAAACCTATACAGTGTCCTGATGGAGGCATTTCATGCTAAAATTCAATAGGAATACAAGGAAGTAACTTAGGTAAGATGGCAGCATTCAGAAAAAGTTCTTCAGCCAGTGTCAACTCAGCCAGCTTTCCTTTTAACTAGCCCAGCAGGCATCAAGACATGGCCCAGAGAAAGACACTCAAGAGCTAGAACTAAGTGTTGGGAACTTCATGTTTCAACTGCAACTCTGTAAGACTTTGGAGAGGTGATTAAATTTAGATCATTACTAAAAAAGAACATTCAATTTGGTACTCACTAGATTTATGGAAATTTATGTCTGATCTTCCATGAAATTAATATATTCCCATAACTGATTATCTCTGTTAATGTCAGATCAATATTCCTTTCTCAACTTATCTTTCCTGAGTTTAAACTTCCTGTTTCTATAGCCCCGGCCGGTGGTCATCCTTGCCCTTTCTGCTTTTTCTCACAAAGATTTCCTGTAAGCAGCTTGATTGGTCTCCTGTTTACTGCATGCTTTTGAGGTGTGAAGTTGCCCATCAAGTTAGCATCCAGATAGATCTCTTGTTGGACCTTCGTTTCCAGCCTTCTTAGCCTGACCTTTAGCTGAGATCTGATTTCTTCTTGAAGCTTTGGCAGTAGCCCCAGCAGCTCTTCCTGTGTTACTGTTTTGTGGTCAACACCCAGCAACCTAACCCTTTCAAAGTCACCTGTGTGCCTTCTTTTGTTGTTGGGGTTTTCTTCCTTCCTTCCTTCCTTCCTTCCTTCCTTCCTTCCTTCCTTCCTTCCTTCCTTCCTTCCTTTCTTTCTTTCTTTTTTCACTACATGGCCCAGGCTGGCCTCAAATTACTCTGTAGCTCAAGCTGGCTAGAATTTCTGACCCTCCTGCCTCAACTCCCCAGGTACTGGGATTACAGTGGTGTGCCACCACACCATACCTAGTGCCGTATTGCACATCTCTCTTCCATTCAAAGTTGTGAAGGTATTCCCACAAGGTGCATGGGCCCCTTCAGCACCATTCCTTGCGGAAACTTCGCCCATTCTGAAGAACTCCCAATCTCCAATGTTCTCCTAAATGCTTTAAATCTTTCTACGTACTGTCTTTGAGGCATGTTTGATGTAAGTCTGTACATCAACACTTGGCTTAAACATGGCCTCTGGTGACTAAGTTTAGTTTAGCCTTCTGGCCTTCAGGTTCTTTCCTAGCATCCACTTTTAAGGGATGAGATTTCAACAGTGATAAGAGACTTAAGTATCTCATCTTTTTTTTTTTTCCTTGTACACTAACAAAATTACATTCCATCCAAGAAGTAGGAAAACACGTCACCATGTAGCAATGCTGGTTAGTGGACAAACAAAGGCCCTTGACATGGGGCTGTAAGCCTTTACCATGGATTTCCTGAAGGGTGGCTCTAGATTATTTTCTGTTTTCATGAAAGACATGTTTCAATGTTGTGGTTGAATAATATTCCAAATACAGTGATGTTCCAAGTAATCATGTCTTAAGATGATTATTGATAGAATACATAAGTTCTGGATTCTGGAGACACAAAACCACTGTTTAAACTACATTCCTGATTGTTTTGCCATTGTAATATGAACAAGCACTCACAGCCAGGGTTCCAGAATTAATGTGCACCTATAGGATGGAGGCTTACATACGGGGCATGCCTCTAGCTGTTTGTTTTGCTGTCTGTTGTCTTAATGTAACTCTGTTTTTAAGCGTCCATTATGTCTTTTCAATAACCCTACTCTGTACTATAAGTATAGTATAAATTGCAGCTCTCCCTGAAAAGTCATTAGGAATTACATACTTCTGGGTGTTGGTAAAAGCACTGATTAGGGGGAAGATGGAAATCTAAACTTGGACTAGACAATTTGTCTCTTATAAGTTTTTTAGAAACATGCTGCTGCTTTATGCTTTTGAATCTTGCAGCATAACTAATTCATTAAGCTCTTTAATGCTAGTTTTCAGGTATCATTTACTTTGAATTAAATTTCCCGACTCCATTAAGCCCTTATCTTTCTTCAAAGAGCAGCACTCTTCCTGAACTCTGAACAAAAGTCTGATTGCTTAGGGAATTTGGCAAGAAGTAGCTATCTCCCTTCACTATCTGCAAGGGTGGTAGCATTTAATTAGGAAAAACTAGGAGGTCTAGGGGACTTTTCCAAAGCAGTACCTCAGGTAAGAGCCCTCTCCCTGTCTCTGCGACTGTTTATGGCTTTGCAACTCATTTTATGCTCATTGCTTCACAGAATTTCCCCCAGAGACCATGGGGTTCAAATCATATGAGCAGATGCTCAGAAATCATTGTTCCCGTGGACCCACAGTGATCACAGTGATGGGTAGAGAGGAGGTGAGATCAAGGAGAAATGAAAAGTTTGAAAGCATTCATGTCTGGGCTTTCCCCTTGGTATTTCTCATCTTCAAGGACTGCCAGGCCAGCCCTCCTCTGTGTCCTTGGCACTGCCTATCTCTCCAAAGTATATATGGTTTCCTCTAACCCCTCTATTTCCATATGCACAATCTTCTCTCTTCAGAGATAGGAAAATGAGTTAGTTAAAGATGTGTGTTTTGGGGTGCCAAAAGTCAATTTCTCTCCCTTTCTTACAGAGCTCATTCTAGTAGCTTGACTGGGAACAGAATTTATAGCTAAGTGAACCTGATATTTTTAGGCTGCAATTCAGCAAGCAGAGACAGCGACTTTTCCCTTGATTCACGTTATCCAAGCCCTGGAATCCAGACATTGTTTCCCAGCCCTGGCTCCAGTCAAAATGTGTCCTTCTGTTTTCCAAATCCCACCATGAATTAATTGTCCCACAGAAAATAGTTTGAGCTCCAACTGCAAACATGACTGACTAGGACACACATCAGTAGCTGTTTTATATTTTTAAAAAGTCACCCCAGTCAGAGAGGCTTTCATCAAGAAAATAAGATAACACTAAAACATGCAAAAAAAAAAAGAGGCTCTCATTGACTGCCAGCAGGGGCATACGCATGTGCAGCCATCACAAAAATTATTGTGGCCCTTTCTCAAAAGACTAGAGCTGTCATATGACCTAGCTCTATCACTACTGTGAACATACCTAAAAGATGCTATATCCCACCATGAAGCTACTGGCTTTTACCTCTGTTCTGTTCTCAAAAGCAAGGTTAATGGAATCGACCGATGTGTCCATCAAATCGTGGATGGATGATGAAAATGTGGTGTGTACACACAAGGGAATTTCATTCAGCCACAAATAAAAACAAAATTTGGAAGTGTGCAAACGAATGGATGGAACTGGAAATTGCGTTAAATGAGGTCACCCAGGCTAAAAAAGATGATGCCACGTGTTCCCTGAGATTTTTCTAATTTTTATATGTGTGCATTTATGGGAGAGTGAGTTAGTATAGGTCCTGAAACTGGAAAGAGACCAAAGAGGGGGGAAAGTTACTTTGGTAGAGAGGAAGATGGGAAGGGTCGTACAACATGTGAGACAAGTTAAAAAAGGGAGACTTGGGTCTGAAGGCCACAGGCATGTAAAGGTGGCAGACAGGGGGTGGGCCAACCGAAACTAAATCTGTGTGAAAAATTCTCCTAGGGAAATTGGCTACTTTGTGTTCTAATTCACAATAAATTAAATAAGTAAACAAAGGGATCACACAAAAGAATTAATCCTTTCACGGGAGATACTGTATTTCAGTTATCTCAGGGAGCAATGCCTTTGAGGAAAAAAAAAAGCAAAACTAAATATGTCTTAGGAGTCAGCAGCTCGGTACATGAGCCATAGACAGCCATAAGCAGTGCAATAAACACACTCTTGGCATATTTCGTTTTCTTCCATCATCTTTCCCCAGTACAATTTTCAAAACACACTGTATTTTGGTAAACAGCGTAATGGTTTGTAATCTTTGCTACAGCAATTATAGAGGCATTGAAAGCGCCCACATGTCTGCCTGGCCCCATCACTCTTCACATCACTTTATTTTACTCATTAAACAATGATTCTAGTGTCCCAGACTGCTGTCCTGCAGGATCCGGCAGATCTGCATTATCTCTGGAGAGCCATTCTTCACCTGCCCATCAGCTTCTGAGAACCTTGACGCTGTAGTTGGCTGTGTGACCACAGAAAGTAAGGGCACTCTAGCTCTTCTTGCCAGGCTTGTCATAAACAGAGATTCCCCATCAGAGGAGGGTCTTTTGGGGTTTTTTGTTTGTTTGTTTGTTTGTTTGTTTGTTTGTTTCCACCCAGTGCATCTTTAGCCACACAACAGGGAATGTTCAAATTCAATATGCAATATTCTCTAAATTGAGTCTTGTCAACAAAATTTCCAGCATTGTAAAATTGTGGAGCCTAAAAAAATAAACAAGAAAATAGTGGCTCACTTCACCTAGTCCATCTCAGTGTGGAAAACTCAATTTGTGGCAAGATCTCTTTTAAGATGGTCGGGGGTTGGTAGTAGAAGGAGGGTGTGAGCATGAAGCCACATTTGCTGTAGCTATTCAGAAAACATCTTTGTTTACCATTGTCACGTTGCCACAGCAACGCCAGCTACTTAGAGCATCACATTGAGCAGGCTTCAGCAGGCTGGATCACACTGTTGTTTAAATGCTACACTGATTCTTGTGTCTTCCCTAGCTTCTTTATCCCTCATGGGAAAGGCAGGAGGTCACTGGTAGCTAACGGCTGAACTAAACAAGAGAAATGAGATTGTAGCTTGTTATTTAGCTACATTTTTTTATGGTTTCTACCTTACATTTATTCCAATTTAATTATACTTCAAGGTTAACAAATGCATTTCTCTTACATCTATACCCTAACCTCTTCTTCTGTCTTCTCTTTTCCCCAAATTCCTTGACCACAGGTCCCTAGGTATAGTAGGATGTGAATATATATAATGCATACATGACAGACAGACGGAGAGACAGACAGGCAGACAGGCAGTTAGGTAGATTTGCCTTTGTGTTTGGGTGTGTCACATACATTCTTGGTGTCCACAAAGACCACAAGTCAGAAGTAGATCCCCTGGAACTGGAGTTACAGATGGTTGTGAGCACCATGTGGGTTCTGGGAAACAAATCCAATTATTGCAAGAGCAGTAACTACTCTTAACTGCCAGCCCATCTCTTCAACCCTGCAAAAACTGTTTTTGAAAGACATGTTTGTTTAGAAATTATATGGTTTTTTTTTCCCTTGGCATTATTCCCTAAATAATGTAACTAATCATATAGCATTTAGATTAGGTAAAAACACATTATAGAGACAATTTGGAGTGTGTTGGAGTTTGTACATAGGTTATGTGTAAGTTCTGTACCACGTTTATGTAAGGGACTTGAGCACATATGGGTTCGGGGTCTGTGGGAAGGGAACCTTAAACCAGTGAACTGCAGATACCAAGAGCTAACAGCATGTGTAACTGTCCCCGGCCAGCTTCCTCACAAAGCTTCTCAGATGAATATTCTACCTACTTACCTGGAGGTGTAGAGAGAACTTCAAGAAGCTGTCCAGAGGAGGTGCTCAGGTGTAGACCTTTCACCAACGTGTGCCTGGGCATGAGGGTGGAGGAGACAGCCACGCAGAAGTTCCACTCAGTGGAAGTACACGTTTCTGCATGGATTTTACCAACCTGCTTCCTGTACCCAGCCTTTAGCACTCTCAGAGTACTTTGAAATTTCTGGCACATTTTCATAAGGGAAAATGCTTATATCCCTACTTGGCTGTCTGAGGAAAAGCAAGCTTATGTAGTGGAGGAACTCTTTCTAGCAGGTTTGCAAACAAACTGGCACACTGAATAATCACATCCTACTCCAGAGGCTCAGAATGAAAGGAAGCAGAGTGTGCTGTGCTGTCTCCTGCCCGAGGGTACACACACACACACACACACACACACACACACACCTCATAGCTTGCCATGTGCTCAGCTTCCCTCAGAGTCTCTGTACAAGGGCCCAGGTGGAGGATTCAGAAATAAAAGAAAAGAATGTGTTCATAAATCCAGATGCAGAAGAGAAATAGGTGCTGAGCTCTGTGCATGCCAAAATGACTTTCATCACCCATGGCATGTATTTCTCAATAGCTAGGAGAGTACATTACAAATGTCTCACACGGAAAATGATAGGCAATCAAGATGATAGATGTGCTCATTACCCAGTCTTAATTGTGCTGTATATGTTTATGTGTGTATCAAAACATCACACCGAACCTCATAAATGTATGTAATTATGATTTACCAATCAAAATAATATTGTTGATTAAAAAAGCCAGATTGTCCAATGTTCTAAAATCTCTTTCAGCTTATTGATAAAGAAGAAAAAGCACTTTTTTTTTAAAATTTTTGAGCTTATAATTACATTTCTCCCTTCCCTTTCCTGGCTCCAAACTGTCCCATGTATCTCTGCCTGCTCTCCTTCAAGTTCATGACCCTGCTTTTCCGTTGTAATTATAGACATATATGTAACAACTATATAATCCTACACATAACCTTCTCGATTCATTTAATTTTGCTTGTATGTATGTTTTCAGGGAAGACTATTTGGCATTGAACACCTGACTTTTGTGCTTTTGCATGGGGAAGACCACATCTGATACTCCCAGGCTTTCTCAGTTACCTGTGGTTCTTTGTGTAGGGCTGAGCCCTCACAGGCCTTTCACTGTCTACTTTGGCATGTCTGCTGGTGGTGTTCTTCAGATCAAATTTAGGCAGTCATATTGGCGAGACCAGTGGGTGTAGCATGTCCACTGTTGCTAGAAGACGCAATCTCGCAGCCAAGTCCCAGATCCTCTGACTCTAATAATCTTTCTATTCCATCTTCTGACTGTTCCCCGAGCTTTAGGTGCTGGGGTATTTTTATAGCTGTATCACTTGGAACTGGGCTCTATAACTCTGCATTTTGATTGGTTGTGGTATTTTGTGTTGGTCTCCTTTTGCAAAGAGGAGTTTTTTTGGTGAGGAGTTAAGACAACTAATAGAATACCAACAACACAGGCTCTAAGATCAACAATTGATAAATGAGACCTAAAGAAACTGAAAGCATCTGTAAAACAGAGGACACTGTCAACAGAACAAAATAGCAGCCTACAGACTGAGAAAACGTCTTCACCAACCCTACATCAACAGAGGGCTAATATCCAAAATATATAAAGAACTCAAGAAATTAAACACCAACAAACCAAATAACCCAATTATAAAATGGGGTACAGAGCTAAGTAGAGATTTCTCAACAGAGGAATATCTAGGGGCTGAGAAGCACTTAAATGCTAAACATCCTTAGTCACCAGGGAAATGCAAATCAAAACAACTCTGAGATTCTTCCTTCATTCCTGGTGGGAAGGCAAACTTATACAACCACTTCGGAAATCAATCTGGCGTTTTTTTTCAAAAAACCTGGAATAGTTCTACCTCAAGACCTAGCTATACCACTCCTGGGAATATACCAAAAGGTGACCCATGATACAAGAACATTTGCTCAACTGTGTTTATAGCAGCTTATTCATAATAGTCAGAAACTGGAAACAACCCAGGTGTCGTCACTCAGCCAAAGAATGGATAAAGAAACTATGGTACATTCACATAATGGAATATCACTCAGCTATTTAAAAAAAGGAAATCATGCAATTTGCAGGCAAATGGATGGAACTAGAAAAGACCATCCTGAGTGAAGTAACCCAGACCCAGAAAGACACTTATGATATGTTCTTGCCTAATAGTGTATATTGCTACAATCCACAGATCCAAAGAAGCTAAGTACCAAGGGAGAATGCTTCAATCTCACTCAGAAGTGGAATTAGAATACACATAAGTGGATGAAGAGAGGGAACTGGGTGAGAGAGTGTGGAGGGAGGGGAATGAGGTCAGGATCAGATGTGGGAAGAGCAGGGGTGGGAGTCAAGAAGACTGGGAGAGAGAAGAGAAGCTAAGGGGTGGGGGACATGCCTGGGACAAGATGGAGACCTGTGGCAGGGTAGGCTTCTAGGAGAATATGTAGGTGACTCTAGCTGAGACTCCTAGGAGTAGGAGGCTGAAGAGGCTACCTCATAGCCAAGCAGATTTCTAGTGGAGGGAGCGGGACACCAACTCACCCACAAAATTATCAATCCAAAACTTATCCTGCCTATAAGATGTGCAGGGATAAAGATGGAGTAGAGATTGAGGGGACAGTCAACCAATGACAGGTTCAACCTGAGACCCAACCCATTGGAGAGAGCCAATCCCTGACACTATTAATGATACTTTACTACGCTTGCAGTTACGCCTAGCATAACTGTCCTTTGAGAGGCTCCCCCCAGCAGAGGATCAAAACAAATTTTGAGATCCACAGCTAAACAGAGCTTGATAAATCTCGTGGAAGAATGGGGTTAAAGATAGAAAGACCCAGAGAGGACAAGAACTCCACAAGAAGACCAACAGAGTCAACTAACCTAGGTCCATGAGGAGTTAAAGAGGCTGAAGCACCAACTGAAGAGCATGCATGGACTTGACCTAGGCTCCTGATACATAATGGACAGCTTGGTCTTCATGTGGGTTCCTTAGCAAGTGCAGCGGGGGCTCTGACATGAACACTATTGCCTGCTTTTGGACCTCTTTCCCCTAGCTGGGCTGCCTTGCTGCAAGAGGATGCCCTTAGTCCTGATGTGACTTGATGTGCCAGGGTGGGTTGGTACAAGGGGAGCACTTCCCTTTTCTAAGGAGAAGGGGAGGGAGGAAAGAAAAAAGAATGGGAGCACAGGACTGGGAGGAGAGGAGGGAGGGAGCTGCAATGGGAGATGTTAAGTGAAAAAATAAAACATCAATTAAAAAATTCATTAAAACATTCTAAATAGTGACTTTGTAAAGGAGTATAAATGAGGAAATACATGAATAGATGCTGAATATCATTAGTCCTTATCAAAATGCAAATTAATGTCCAAAGATATATTGTTTTACAGGTACAAAATAGCTGCTAGGTTTGAATATGTGAAAAGAGAGAAACTATTAGAATACTTTTTCTTTTTGGAGACATTACACATGACTGTTAAAATGTGGAACTACTCTAAATATCCTTAATCTTATAAAAGGATAAGTAAACTACAGTATGATCACACAAGGAAATATTACTGAGCAATAAAATGAACAGACCATTGAAAAAAATTTTAAAAGACTATTTGTGGGTATAAAGACAAATGTTTGTAGGTTGTTAGGTTTAGTACATTTGCTGGTTTAGTACATTTGTGGTTGTAGAGTCTTCTCTAATAACCATGACTTCACTAGTTCTGAGTAGTTACCTAACTTTCCAGTTCCAGACATTTTCCCCTCTTGTATGGGTCGTAAGTCTAATTAGAGAGCTGTTGGTTAGCTCCAAGGTATGTGTGTCACTATTGCACTCTTAAGATTATTGTGCCATGTCAGTCGTTGATACAGTTCATACGCAATATAGCTGGGTGTAACTGTTGCTTGCTTTCCTCCTTCAGAAGCTTGCCTGGAAAACATATGTCGTTTTGCTATCCATGCAAAAGAAAGACAATATAGGCAGGTGTGGTATCCCACACCTTTAATCCCAGTGCGCAGAGAGGCAGAGGCAGGTGGCTTGCTGTGAGTTTGAGGCTAGCCTAGTCTACAAAGTGAGTCTAGGACAGCCAAGGCTATACGGAGAAACTCTGTCTCAAACAAACAAAGAAAGAACGTGAAAAAAAAAATCTAAGAGGAAATAAAAGAAAAAAATATGAGAAATGCAGGAAAGTGATAGAAAGCTTTAGGTGAAAAGTAAGGTTGGCATAATAGCCTTTTGAAGACAAAAATGTTACTTCTGTGAGTCACATGCAGCAGTCAGTACTGTCTGCAGGAAGATGGCCAACACAGTGCCAGGGATAACATCTGCCAATGTGAGGTGTCACTGTTTTCCATATCCTCTGCTGAGGCAGAGTCTGCTCAAAATACATGCCCAATACTCTCTTCATCATTTCCTTTTGCAAGCCTAGCCAGTCCAGGGATGACATTAGGCTCTCTTCTTTTGTCCACATACCTCTCACCAGAGAACGTGATCTTTCTCCCTTCTTATATTCATACAAAGAAAAAGGCATGGGTGCATACAGCAAGAAAGATGTGCCAATCATGCTAGCCTTCTGATCTTACCTCCTGTGCTGTGTCTGTCATTTCAGCCCACAGCCAAATGGAGTAAGATTCCAACCATAGTCCACAGTCATCTTCTTCATTGCTCTCACAAAGTCATTTATAGCTATTTTCTGGTTCTTCATTCAAAATCCGATCCAAGAACATACATCATATTTACTTGTTGAGTTTTCTAATTTTCTTCAGTCTGGAGTAATTCCTTTATTTTTTTTTTTTGACATCCTACTGACAATAAAATCCACTTTCACCTCTTTTTTTTATCTGTTTTAAAGATTAATAATGGATCATGAATTCTTCTTTTTATGTAACATATTATAATCATTATTCTTGTAGTTCTATTTTGGTGCTCACAGTATCACTAAACCTGTCCACTGCAAGGTTCTTCAAGGTGACTGCCATGTCTCATTAGCATATCCTATCATTCTGGGGACACTAGACTAATCAAATTTCCTTCAAAATAATGAAATACCTAGCACAACTAACTTACAAAAAGAAAGGGTTTATTGAACTTACTGCTTTGAAGGTTGTAGCCTGTGACTAAGTGGTTCTTCGTCTTTGAGCCTCAGGTGAGGACCGCACAGCCTGGAAAGAATACGCAGCAGAGTAAACGACTCACTTTGTAAGGCAGAATATAAACAGTGAAGAGGAGAAGATTCCCCTTTGAGGGTACATGACCCACAGACACACTCACAAGGCTTGTTCCCATAGAGGCTCTACCACCTCCTAAAAGAACCACATAGGATACTACAATGGTTTGAAAGAGAAACAGCCCTCAATAGTCTCAGACATCCGAATGCTTGGTTCTTGGTTGGCAGCACTGATGGGGTAGGTTTGGAAGCTATGGTCTTGCATGGTGAGTATGTCACTGGGGGCAGGCTTTGAGAGTGTAAAGACTCACACCACTTCTACCTCCCTTTCTGGTTTGTGCTGTGACTCAAGATGTTGAGCTCTCAGCTTACAGCTTCGGCTGCTGTGCTGCCGCTTCCCTGCCATGCTGGGCTCTTTTCCTTCTGGAAAGCCCCAGCAAACATTTCCTTTAGTAAGTTGCATTGGTCATGGCATTTTATTAGAGACAGAGAAAAGTGAGTAACTTGGGTAGTGTACCTTTAACAGACTGACATTTGCAGCACGGTCACCCAAACTATGGCAGACACATCCTCACTGTCTGTGATAGAGGCATGTTTCTGGCTCATCTTGTTCTGTCCTGACGGTCTTCTAGAACCAGCCGTCCGCTACAAATCCCCACCTCTAGATCCTTTAGTTGAGACCCTGATGTTCGATCAAAGTCATCATGGTTCTAGATACGCACTATGCTAGACAGGCAGCTTTACCCAAACATACACACATATCCTGAACATATATACATGGATGTAGATAGATATATGTTTATGTGTATGGAAACAATACATTTATTTTCTTCTGTGGTATTCAAAATTGAGCTTATTAATTTTCTCCTTTTTCTACCTTTTTTCTCTTTTCCCCTCTGACTGTCCTCTTTATCTTTGTTTAGACACAAAAAATATGTTCCCTTCTCTTGCATACAGCAAGAACTGGGATATTAAGAGAGGTACTGAAGAGTGGAAGTGCCCCGTGAGGAGATACAGACCCACCAGCCCCCATCAAGTTCCTTGTTCTCCCCCGCTCCAATACAATCAATAAAGAATGCTGTTCCTGGCAACTCTCCTTCACAGCATCCAAATTCTGGTTATAGTTACTTCCAGAAACAAAGAATGAGACCTCCTGATAGCTAGAGAAATAACTAAGAATAAACAAATGTCACAATTCAAGGAAATTATGTTAGATACTTATATGTGTTTTATGCTGCTTAAATATTTATGAAGCACAACAGTACTGCAGAAGAAAAATATTTAGAGATTCATAATTTGATATCAAATGTTTTTTCTACCTTAGCTTCCTAGTTACAGAGCTAATTAAGGAGAGCATTTATTCGTTTCTTCTCTATAGATCATGTGTCCTGACTAATGGGATGAATAGAAAATACAGGTGTCTGTGACAAATGCAGAGAGCAAATTCAGCCTTCCCAGTACAGATGGAGGGCTGATATGACTGTGCTTTCCCTGTAGCCAGATAAAGCATTCATCTAAGTTAAATTTCTGGCTTCATGGCTTTAGAGAAGTCATGAACTCATAGAGTTTTATTATCTGAAGGATCTTTCAAAATTATACAGACCTATTTTTACAACATGTGTCCAATACTAAAGAAATTCCTTTATGGCTATTTTAAAGGGAAGAGACTTTCCCATCATTTTGAATGAAATGTTCTCACTGCTAATTTTCATAATAGGTTATAAGTCAAATAGCCTCCAGATATTCCAACCAAACTTTCCTTCAGCAAGATGACTGACTCTTTTTCATGTGCCAGGAAGCAAGCCTGTATTTTGGATGGAGCTGGCTGGTATGGAGCGAACAGATGTGAGGCATCTGTGGGCAGAGGAAGGAAGACTACTCAGGACACTATTCCACCCAAAGTCTAAGCAGAAAGGAACTGTGGTGCTGGCTGGTATTTTAGGTGAGGCATTTTGTTGGGTTTAGACACATGCTGTTTAACTTCTAGAATATCCTGTGGACTTTTAATGAGAAAAATAGCACTTGGTGATGACATTGAGATTGGATTTGTTTCCAGCATGAAAGAAATGGGATAATAAAGTTGCCTTTTGTAGTAGAATGGAAAATACTGGAAGAATGGTTTGAAGCAGGAAAAAATAAGTGGGTTGTGTAGGCATGATAACTTGGAGATGAGAACGCAATTTCCAAATAGAGAGATGTAACTATCTGTCCTAAGCAAATGACTTTCATGGGGCTCAGTGAGGGGATCAGAAGTGGAGACATCAGCAGCTTATAAATAGAACTTCATAGCATCAGGATAGGACCCACAGGCATATTTTTATATATCACTTATTAAAGGCTTATTGTGTGCCAACAACTGTTCTGACTGTCTGTGTTCATTGCCTCATTTAGCTCCCCCCATGATCCAACCCAACCTGTGAAATACTATCATTATCATTGTTGGCAGGTGTGGAAGCTGTTAGCGAAAAGACACCATTTAGTCTGCCCCAAGTTGTGCTGCTAGTACATTCCAAAGCAGATTTTGAACCCCAGAAGTCTGGCCCACACCGTGTTCCTTACTTTTTGCTGCTCTCATTGATGCATTTTGTTCCTCCTCAAAAGAAATGTCTGAGTTGGTTGAACAAAGAGTTGTAGCAGCCACGAAACACACTAAAGATGAGTTAAGTAGTAACGTGCCATGGCATTGATTGTGACAAAAGAAATTTAGAATATGTATGAATTTCCAAGATAATAGGATGGTAATAGGACATAACAATAATTAGCTGCTTCGATGTGATTAAATTACACACTGGAGAGCTGAAAAAATTTACCAGACTAGGTAGATTTCTAATTCACAGTCATAGATTAGCTTAGTCATGGACATTATCAAGTTCATAATGGCTAATCATTCAGATATTGTTCACACCTTGCCCTACTGCCTGACACTTTCCTAAAATCCCACTATCATTTAGGTTTTTCTTAATCAACCTTCATGAAGCGGCAGTAAAGAATGCTACTAGGAAGTTCATTTCATTAACCCCTTGTCTCCTAAATAAATGGTTACAATCTATGTTCATAATTCTACATAATGAGCAAGAACTTAAGAACTTTGTGGAAACTGCAATTTACTCAACAGATATTTATTGAATACCAAGTTGAGAATTGAATGGACCTTGCCCTTCAAGTCTTTGCCTTGATTTTTGTAAGCTTTGTGCGAAACATGCTAATCTATTTCTCTTCTTCGAATAAAAAGCCTACTTGTCTTACTTCCTAGAGCGCAAACACTGCTACTTTTCCTAAGCCAGGATGATTTTCTATACGGAATTGCCTTTGTTGACCTTAGAACTGGAAAGTTAAGCTGTGAGAAGAGTCATCCTTGAAAATTCTTATCCCTTTTAAGGAATCGTTTGAGCCAATAAGCATCTATAGCAGTAACGAGCAGCTGTCTTATGACACAGTATTGAGCAGGGCCATGGGCTACAGACTTTAAATAAAAATAATTTTTCATTTTTTAAGTGGATAAGAACAATTTAAAAATTAATAGTATCTTACATTTGCAAACTGTATAAAATTATACAATATGCTATATACTATTTATGAATAAATAGTTATAAATAGTTTCATGGGAACACACTCAGTTACATATTATCCATGACTATTTTTGCTTATCTAAAATTAATTGAATATTTATGATATAGATTTTATGTCCTGAAATTATGAATCTTTGCAGAAGAAAATTAATGTAAGGTTTATATTTTCTTTTCTTTTTTTATATTCTTTATATTCTTCTTTTTCTTTTCTTAAAAAATGAACTTTATAACATATATTTTGAAATATAGAATTGATATTTGTTCCACACTTCTGCCTTGAAAATTTATATTCCTTTCTGTATTACAGAGCTTAATCAAATAAAGAAAGAATAGAAGTATCATTGCAAAATATTAAATTTAATAATAGTGCGTAGAAAGAGCCAAACTGTAGTTACTATCTATTCATCTTTTTAAGTGGCCAACCCCACTTTAAGGAACTGCATTCCTCAACATTTACATGTTGAATAGATGACTCTGCATGCATGTATCAGTGCTGGATATTCTGTGTTGAAGGAAGTAGAGAAAGGTTTTGTATTGACATTATTATGTGTATGAAAATTTAGGCCCAACAAAAGCAAGATCTTATACCTGTATATGGCTCTGACTATTCAGTGTTTAAGACTCAACTCTTTCTTGTCATCCTTACAATAACCTGGCGAAGCTGGGAAAGTAGGAATGTTGGTTCTTGGGTTGAAATGAGGAAGCAGAAACATTGCTGTGTCATGAAAAAAGGCTCTGTGCTCAGAGTCAAGATCCCAGCCTTCTTCCCCCTCACCTCCTCAGGACCACATCTAGAAAGGGAAATAAGAACCCTGGAGCAACTAACCTCCCAGAGATGTAAAGATCAGAGACAGTGTCTACAAATATGTCTGTAAACTCTAAAAATCATCTTCTTGGGGAAATGAGGGAAAGACTGAAATCAATCAATGACTGAGTAGCCAGAATAGTTCAAGTCCACAATGGGATAAACTTACACATTTTGACCATGTCTTTCCCATTACTGGAGGTTGGTGGCAGTGAAAATAAAAATCACTTGCCATAGGAATCCAGGCCTTTGGCTCTACAGTGCTTTCAGGTTCACTTGAATTTCATCCCAGGTGCGTGATGGGCAACAGCATGGCTCTAATCTTTTCTTTAGCAAGCAGGAAAGCTATATATCTGGTATAGCAAAACCCCAGCAATTTAAGATTATAGCACAGCTGTTAATATCATGAGTGCCAATATGTCAGCACTCCAGATGTCAGTCAATCTATGTGCTTTTTAAAATAAATTGCAAATTTAGTCTACTGAAGAATATAATTGATTAAAATCAGCATATCTTTGGGCTTCAATGAATTGTTTGTGTGATAGTGCTGTTCTTCATTACATGCCTGAATGCACTCATTAAGCACATTAAGTAAAAACAATAAGCCTAAAAAAGCACAGAGACCATGTTATTGAAGCAGCAGGAAATAACGTGCCCACCCCATCAGGACCAGCAGCTCCTCCTTGAGAAGAGAGTGTTCCCAGCTATGTGTCTACATTTCATATGCAAGAGGCAACAGTGTTTTTGCTCACCAGTAAAGATAGTCCAGCATGACAATTCTTGAATGGAAGACTTCGGTTTTTCAAATTATTGAGACTGTTAGCCTGCTTGTTTAAAAGCCTAAACTCATTTTCAAGCTCATTTTCCCCTCAGGCTATATATACCCTTGCCTTAACTAGCACCACATTCCTGGGGAACTTCTGAGCCTTTTTCATCCTTTCCTTGCAGTGATAGCAAAGATTGCACTTGCCCAGTCTGACAAAGTCTACACAAGCTGAGTGCAGCTTCATCTCTGCTGGAAGCTGCTTCTGGGCCCAACGTGGCTGACATAAAAATTCAAACAATAGTTCCATTTTGCTTTTCAGAGTTCTCCTGATTTAAACAATGAAACATCCACTAATTCATTAGCCAAGTACGTACTGAGCTCTGGAATAATCTGGACTCTGGGGATAAAATGTGAGCAGAATAGACAGTTTCTATTCCTGCGGTGCTCACTCTGATAGAGCAGGGAAGGGAGAGAGAAGCAACAAACAGAGCTTCTGGCATAATGAGCTTGTTACAATGCATCATGGTCTAGTAATTCTATGAAATCTGGGGAAGAAAATATGGTGTTGTGAGAGTGGAGTTACAGATACGGTTTTACATAGCATGCTCTGATTTCCGTCAGTCTGCAATGGCGACTCTGGTTCGTCTCCTTCCACAAAGAAGGGTTATATTGCCTTAGATTTTAAAAATTGGGCATAACCACATGATTTATGTTAGTCAATGGACTATAAAGAGAAGTGAGGCCTCACTGGCAGGTAAGAAATCAGTGTGCACTTCTTGGAGGGCTTTCTTGCTGCTTTGGACTTCTGTTTTCTAATTTCTGGTCCACCAGGTAGGGTTCTTGGAAACTGTCACTCTTGTCCATAGAAAAAGAGAAATACATTTTTAAAAAAATAAAGAAACTTTTCAGTATGAAAAATACTATTGCCCTACATTGCTCAGAGAATCACCATGGTGAGGTAAAGAACTGCCTCCAAATTTGGAGGGATGGGTAGGTGTTACAGGATATTGCTACATATGTTGGAGCAGAAATCAGGAAGTAAAAGTCCCTTCAATGGATAAGGCTGTTTCCTTCCAGGGCAGCAAAAGCTGCCTGGCTGGTGACACATCGCTCTGCCTTCTGGGGAATTCTTGGGTTCTCTAAACACCTCTTGGGCCCACTCAATATAATTTTCTTTTCTTTTCTTTTTTTTTTTTTTTAGTTATCTCAGGTCAAGATTTGATCTGGGCACTTTAGCTACCTCTGCAAAATCCTTTCTTTCTTTCTTTCTTTCTTTCTTTCTTTCTTTCTTTCTTTCTTTCTTCCAATTAATGTAAGAATCTAAGAGTAAAAGACTATATTTACAAGTCCTGTTCACATCAAGGTAATATTATAGATAGCTGGATAGTATACTTACACCAAGGCGGAGCCATTTTAGGGGTTGTTTGTTTGGGTGATGTTTATGTGCACTGTGTGAAATGAAGGTTGTCTTTGTATATTCAAATGCTGATTTCTGTACAAGCAGAGGTCTGATTACAGGCTGGACTTTGGTAATACTCTACAGTACATCTTGTAAATACTCCCTCCAGCATCTTCTGATGCGGTTAGTAAAGAGCTGAATGGCCCACAGCAACGGCAAAAAGGGAAGGTGGGACTTCCGGGAAGAGATAGGAACTCTGGGAAATAATCTGAGGCACAGGAGATTTGCCTGCTGGATTCAAAGAAAGAAATCGTGTCGAGCCTAAAATTGAGAGGTAACAGACTCCCTGGGAGACCATAGATTGTGTAAAGGGGTTAATTTGAGTTGTAAAGAGCTACTTTGAAACAAGCCTAAGCTGAGACCAAGCTTTCATGATAAATATAAAAGGTCTCTGTGTCATTATTGGGAGTTGGCGGTCCAAGGAAGTCCCTTTATAACAGGCGCCCAAGATTTATAGTTGTTCTAAATAACCAGACAGTATATATACATGAACGTGGAACCATCTTAGAAACTTGCCTGCCGTAGGAAATCACCTGGCCATTCAGAGCATCGGTAGAACACAGTAAAGCTTTGTTTCAAGGTTGTTATGACTTGCAGGGTAAAGACGTCTGCCAAGGGACATGGGCAGAAGTATAGGGACCAGTGGGAAACAATTGTATTTGTTCAGAAAAAAAAGCAGCAACTCTAACTGGAAATGAGGAAAAAGAGTAGGTAACTTGGTTTAAAGCAAAATATTTATGTTGATTGTAATCTTTAGTATATAGCCATTATACAAATGCTGTTTCAGGAATATGTGCTCTAAAAAAAAAAAAAAAGCTAACTAGTCATTATTACTTCGATGAGTTATACTCTGAATCATCAATTACCTAAAAGATACAGAATGAGGGGCCAAAATGGAGGTCACATTGCCTATGTGTCCTACACATTTCAGCAAATACCTAAGGTCTAATATGTACTGACAGTCATGAAATCAGGTTTCCATTTTCCTTAACAAAGACCAATGAACCATTTGTTAATACTCTAATAGAAAACCTAGAGGATAGATTTGGCTAAATGCTAAATTCAAAGAAATTGTTTGCAAAAGGTATGACATTACCAGCTACTCAACAGAAACCTTCCCTCCTTGGGCCTCCTTTTCCCAGGAAAAAGATCATGGAAGAAAGAAGTCCTGGGAGTCTGATGCCTTCAGATATGAGTCTATCTGTGTCTGGAGATGCTCTGAAAATTCTAGTTGTATTAAAGTCAGAAGCTGTTAATTTGACACAAAAATTACTGCTTTGTGTGTTATATATTTTCTTTCTAAATTATATATAGTATGGCATTTTTTCTAACTTTTTTTTCTATTTTGCTGTGCTGTTTTCACTGGGATTTTTTTTAATACCATGTGCCATTTTTAAAAACGTATTTATGCCATGTAGACAGTTTGGCTCTAACTAAAAACAGCTGGATCAGCTTCCTGAACTTAGTGAGTTTTTTGAACTTGGAATAGTTGTGACAGAGCTTGTCTTTCTAAGACACAAAAAAGTGGATCCCCATAAAGATAGGCACAAATCCATTTTCTGGAATGCAAGGTTTCCACTGAGCAAACACTGTCAGTAGAAACATGCCTCTTATTTTTGACAGCTAACTACTGTGCTTTAAAAAGACTTGAGGAGAACCAAATACTGCCACTTTTCTAAACTGGCAGAATCTCTAATTGTATTCCAAGTACCTTCCTTATGCCACAGGTAATTGTAGCTCTCATCTCTCAACAAAGACGTGTCTTTCTACAGCACATGGAGACAATGACAAAAATCTTCAACTGGTCAAACCCAGAGAAAAACGGATTGTAATGTACCCAGCCCCAATTGATACATCTATGATATACCCCAACACTAAAAGATCCAGGAAACATAACTGAAGATAGAGTGGAAAGTTTGTAAGAACCAGAGATCAGAACATCTGCTATGAGAGGGCGTCTTCTCTATATAACAGGGAAGTTACATGCATGAAATAAAAACAAGTCACTTAAACAAGACCTGTACAAATACAGGAGTTGGCATGCCAATGTGGATGGGGAAAATCTGCAAGGCCCTCTACCAAGATAAACCTATATGCAATTAGGGACTGGAGAAAAAGAGATAAGGCTTCTCCAGTGATGAGCTCTGCCGCAATTTGAATAAGAATGGCCCGCAGAAGCTCATAGATTTGAATACTCAGTTGTTAGGAAGTGGAACTACTTGACAGGGATTAGGAGGTGTGGCCTTGTTGGAGAGTGCGTCACTGGGGTTGGACTTTGGGGTTTCAAATTCTCAAGCCAAGTCCAATCTCTCTCTTTCTCTGTCTTCCTGTTGCCTGCTGATTCACATGTAGAACTGTCAGTTACCTCTCAAATGTCATGTTTGCTTGCATGCTGCCATGGTTCTGCTATGACAATAGGAGACTAAACCTCTGCTTCTGTAAGCCAGCCTCAATTAAGTGTTTTCCATTTATACAATTTGCTGTGGTTATGATGTCTCTTCATATCAATAGTTTGACCAAGATAAGCCACTGATAATTTATCCAGGCACAAGGTGTCCAACTTAAACACATACAGATGAGCAACACCCAATAGACTCAACACACTTTATTTCTGTGTGTATGTATGTGTGTGTGTGTGTGTGTACTACAATGAAGAAGAGTTTGTGAATTTGAGAAGGAATGAAGGGGACATGAAAGGAGTCACACAGGGAGAGAGAAGGATAGAAATTATGTAAGCTCAGTACTCACATAAAGTATCTCACCAAAATGGCTGCCTAAATCTGAACTGAACAAGGGGAACACCAACAAGCATGCTAAAATATAATATGGGGAAAGCCCAGGAGCATTCAACTCTAGAGAAAGTACCTTAAATAACTAAGGCACGCTGAGAGCAGGAGAAACAGCACTGCCTGAAGAGTAATTGAATACCACATGACCAACGCTGAAAACATACAATAACATTATACAGACTGAGCAGATTGTATTTATGTACTTAGAAACCTATACATATGTGTGTCTGTGCATATATATGCATATATAAATTAATGAAAAGGGGAGTCATTAATTTGAAAAAGAGCAGACAGGTATATAGAGGATTTAAAGGGAAAAGGAAGAAAGGGGAAATGACATAACTGTATTATAATCTCATTTTTTAAATAATCCTAGTAAAATGAATTTGCTAAAGCCAGAGAAGAATATCTGTTCATTCACAGCAAGATAAATTGTTTTAGAAATGCTGAGAGTAGTAATAATGATAGTATCTGCTTCATTATGAGTTCTGAAGAGTGTTGAAATAATCAATTCCAAACAGTAATTGAAATTTAAAAATTATATAAATAAAAATAAAACCTTTTTAGGATATCTTAGAGTTACTATTGTGATAAACAGCATGACTGATAAGCATTTGGAACAGAGTATGTTTATGTATTTAAGAATATACACATTAAAAGAAATAGGCCATGAATTTGAAAGAGAATAAAAAGTGGAGGTTGTATATGAGGGAGTTTGGAAGGTAGAAACGGAAGGGAGAAATTATGTAAGTATAATCTCATAAAAATTAAAAAAAAAAAAACCAACAGCCGGGCTCAGTAGTGCATGCCTTTAATCCCTGCACTGGGGATGCAGAAGAGGCAGATCTGCATGAGTTTGAGGCCACCCTGGTCTACAAAGCTAGTCCAAGACAGCCAAGGCTATACAGAAAAACCCTGTCTCAAAAAACCAATCAAACAAACAAAAAACATCAACAAAAACAAAATAAAACACACACACACACACAAAACACTATGACAGAAAGTAAGTAACTTGGGGGTGGGGGGGTAAAGGGTTTATTTTACCCTATAGCTGTTGTCATCTTCCAGAGCAGTCAGGCCAGGAACCCCAGAAAGGAACCTGGAGGCAGGAACTGAAGGCAAGGCTTTGGAGGAACACTGCTTACTGATTTGCGCCTCATAACTCACTCAGCTTGCTTTCCTATAAGACCTAGAACTACCAGCAGCACCAGAGCAGGACACTGTCCACCCTGAGGACAGGGGGCTTCTCACATTAATCATCAATCAAAAAAATGCACCACATGCTTGCCCACAGGCCAACCTGGTGAGTTATTTTCTCAATTGAGGTTCTCTTCCAAAACGACTCTGGCTTGTGACCAATTGATATAAAATTGTCCAGCACCCAGGATAACTGGAACAACTCTGGCTACCACCTTCAGTAGGGTTACAAGCACAAGCGCCTGCATTGAAGGTCTTGATAGCATCCCCACAAAAACATTCACAATGTTTCCTTTTGTTTCCACTGCTTTCTTAGGAAAACTACTCAGAACACTTTTTCTCCTATGGCCGTTGAGAAACCTGAATTCTCTTCTCTTGGGGAATATGTTGATAACCATTGTCACACAGAGGCTTTGAATTGTGGATGTAGGCATTAGTAGTCATTTTCTTCGTGCTTGCTTGTTCCTTCTTTCACTGTTGGGACTAAACACCCCTGGTCTGGAACTCCCTGTGTGGCCCAGGCTAGCCTTGGACTTGTGGTTCTTTAGGCACATGCCACTGTAACTTGCTAGTCATCCATTTTTCTATGTTCTGTTTCTATGCCTGTGTTTTTGCCATTTTAGGAATGGATTTGTCTTTGGTTCTCTACTCTAAGACAATACCACCCAACTTGAATTAAAATCTTAATGCTCAAATCCAGAAAATTACAGGGCTCCAATTTTAGTTTTTGCCATGACTGCCCTCAAAGGAAGTTTAAAATCTGTGTGCCTAAACACCCAAATCACATCTGCTTATTAAGTATTTATACACTGTGATTTCTTTTTTTGGACAGCATAAAGACCCAGAATCTGTTGATGACAAATATTTTGAAACAATAATTTTCTACCACTGCCTTGGTAACCATTGTCATCTGCCCTTCCCCAAAATCAATTGGGCTGGTCCATGAAGGGTCAGCCTGTGTTTCTCTCAGCCTCCACAGAACCCTGGTGCACTGTTGAACTGCACAGGGTCCTAAAGGGACCTTAGTTTGCCCAGTACTTGGTAACCCCTCTCAGATACAAGTGTCATAGGCTACATCATTCCAGGAAAAAATTGATAAGGGCACCAAATTCCTAAACTATTAATTCTTCATTCTGACTAAAAGAGAAATTGCAATGTTGGTTCCAAAGCATTTTCCATTAGCGAAAAGAGAGGGATCTTCTGACCTGCACTCTGTTGAGGACCCTGGCTTTCCAGCAGCCTGCTCCTGCTGGTAATGCATTGCCTAGAGACAAAGTGGGCACACAGTGCCATTTGTACAAGAGGCAGAGGGTTCTCGGTGCCATGGAGGATCATCATTTTTCACTTGTTAGGAAAACAAACTTTCCTGTTACTTTTTAATAACACACGCAAATTTTTGAAATGTCCGAACTTCTCAGGGAAAGGCTCTATCATGTCTCTCTTCTTTAGCAATTACAAAATCTGAGGATAAACTTCCTGCTGGATAAACGTCTCAGCTCCGCCTGTTAACCTCTGTGTTTATAAATGGAATGTGTCCCCGTTGCTGTAACATGGTAAGGCTTATCTCTAAAGAACTACCATATGAGCTGACACCTTAGGCCATGTCTCCAACATGCCTGATTTCTTTATTCTATAAGCAAGATTCTTTCCTTTTAGAGATGAATACAAGCAAATCAACACAACACCTTTAATAAAAGGCAAATCAGGCAGATCCTATACAACTGACAAGTCAGCCTCCATGTGTGTTAGTCACTCATTGAGATTAAATCAACTGCAGAGTGAAAAAAACAAAACAAAACACATACACTATTTGTGTAGGGGAAAAGAACAGACATTTCTCCGCACAATTCCCCAAACAAAACAGAGTGACAACTATTTACAGAAACTCTACATTGTGATTCCAGATGGCTCCACAGTAGTTCTGATCCCAGTATCCAGTCAGGCAGCTCACAGCCACCTGTATCTCCAGCTCCAGGAGATCCAATGCTTTCTTCTTGCTTCCCTGCGACACACAGGACATACAGAAAAATAAATAAATAAACCTCTTAGGGAGGATTTTGCATTGCACCAGTGGCTATATACATCTGGAGGTAAAGGGTCCAGGTATGAAGTGTATAAGAGAATGTGGGCAGGTTATTTGTAAAGAGTATCTGAGCAGCTTGTGCACTCCTGGATGTGGGGCCGTAGTCTCCCCCCATATCGAGGAATGACTGTAACTGGCGGCCTCAGAGTTTGCCCCTGGCTCTTTACCTATCCCGTGGCTTTGTACTCAAGGACCACTACTGTTCATTTTAATATATATTCTTCTTTTATAAGAGTCTTTAGTGACTGTGTGATTTACCTCAAATCTCAGAGCAGAAGCAAGACTGTAAAGCTATCTCTCTTAGACTAGTTTATAAATGTTTGTATACCAGCAGGAGCAATGAGGTATATATTCTTGTTGTGTAAGTTCAAAAAGTGAAACATGGTAACAAAATGCACTAACCCTTCTGGGCATGTGAACTGTATTTTTCATTCTAAAAAACACCATGATTTTGAGGAGGAATGTGTGTGTGTGTGTGTGTGTGTGTGTGTGTGTGTGTGTGTGTTTCACAGACTTTCTGTCACCCAGATGATATGTCACACTTCATTTAACTGAAACATCAAATGCAGAGAACAAGATGGTTGCTGTTCAGTATGGCTATCTGCTTCTTGAAGAAGGTTTGAGGACTCAACAACCGGATGTGTTTGAATCCAGGAAACTAATCCAAGAACTGTGACTGAAAAATGTTAAAAAATACCACATTTTTTTTTCTTTGCGGTGGTGGTATGACCATTGGTTCTATCTTTATTAAGCATGGTGCTGCTTGGTGAACTGTCATAGAGCAGCCCATGCAGCAGAATATTCTAGAAGTCCAACTTAGTAAAGCTAAAGAAAAACCTTGAGGATGAGAAAGAATTGTCAGTTTCCTCAGGAATGCCATGCCATGTCTTTGTTGATAATATTACCTGCCACGACCAATTTTAAATACATAATATATATTATAGTTATATAGTTGCCACATATAGTTATATAGTTGCCATGACCAACTATAAATATAACACACATATTCTTCTTTAAAATAACAGATATATTATTGTGGTGTTTTTTAGAATGAAGAATACGGTTTATATTCCTAGAAGAGTTAGGGCATTTCATTACCATGTTTCACTTTTTAAAGATATATGTATATATTTATGTTTAAATATATATATGTCACAATGGGATCTATACTGAAAGGTGATATTAAAAAGAGACCCTTCATCATTCTTTGGAGAAAATGACATCAACTATTGGCACCTGCCTATATTTACAACTTCTGTCATATAATGTAGAGTTCCTTCTCTCTTCAGTGGGCTTCTACCTTGGTGTGACTGATACCATATAAACAGAGGCTTGAAGTGGACTCTCACATCTCTGATGTCACCTTATCCCCTGCTGTTGCCATGAGAACACTGTTACTGACTCTCCTGTTGGCCCCCTGGAGTGGAGGAGGCTCAATGTCAGAAGAAACAGACTTAAGTTCACAGATTCCTGAGTGAGCTGTGCATCGCAGAGGCTTAGGTAGCTCTGGCAAACAACCAGCTGGCACTTCAAACATTTAGAGGAATGTAGCTACAGGCAGAAGAGATGCCTATCCCAAACCTGCTGGCTCCAGAAGCAGGTACAAATGTGAACTTGTAGCCATCCATGACACAATGTAAATGCCACTAGTTGAATTATTTCTGCATAGAGTATTTGTCCTTTCCAGGCCCTTGTTACATATCCTGGACCACATTCAGAGATCTTGAGGTAAGAAGAGAGACATTATTCAGTAGTAGTCATAACTCCAGCACCACAGGGAGAGATACAAGAAAGCAAGAGGTTTACAGCTTTGCTAATAAAGGCATATTCATACCCACAGAAGAGATCATTTTGATTAGTATATCTTAATCAGGAATTTATAGATCCTTTGTTGGAGAGCTTGCTCCAAATGCGAGTATTTTGGTGCTATCCAGAATGTAGACTCTAAGAGTTGAACCTAGAAATGTCAGATTCCTAGTGTCCTCATCCTGGCTGAGAGCCAATAGTAAGGTGTGAATAAATTAGATGCCACACTTGTGCAGGTGGGCAAGCAAGTACTGAGTCAATGTGAGGATGGTACAGACAGGAATTCTCAGGAAAGACTTTGAAAGGTGGAATTTGAATGTTAAGAATCACAGAATGGAGTATGAAAGAAAGAGAAGCAAGAATCACACAGAAAAATGTTGTAACACCTAGCATAAAGATTAGAATTCATGTGGCCAAAGTAGAGCAGAGTTAATGATTTATGGATTTATGGATTTGTCATTAGGCAAAATTCTTTGGCATTTATTATGAGTCAAACTCTAGTCTGAGTTCCTTACAAACACAATAATCATAGCAATAACAGGAGATACATATTGATGCCATTTACTTCAAAGCATAAGCAGGGTCCACTGTCTCAGACAGCCTTGATGCTGTGTCAAGAGAATCAGGAACACAGAGAATATGTAAGTCAACAAAAGCATACCACAACCCACAGAAAGAAGTCGTGATTAAAGAAGCTGCTGAGAATGAACTCGGCCTTTTCCACGTGTAATAAAAAGCATATCACTCACAAAGCTTTCCCATAATTATCTGAGTCTCCAAGGTGAAAGCTTCGTGAAAGCAAAAGTATTTCTATTTTACTCTCTTGATCTCACACATGCCTGTATCTGCCTCTCAAAGGATACTCAGTGAATATGTATTGGGTAGAGAGATTAAATAAATAAAAAAATGCTGCTGTTTTTATTTTAATGTCTCAGGTGTTTAACGACAATGCAAATTGCTGATTTATTAAGAATGTCACTTAAATTAGTTTATATGAGTGAAATCCCAACTCTGTTTGAGAGACTATTAAGGTTAAATCATCACCATGAAGTCACTTTCAAACCCAGCATGACATCACCTCATGTGCCAGTAGAGCTAATAGGAGCAGTAAGAATCTCTACCAGAATAACAGCTCTTCCTTTTGCTGGATCTCAAGAATATGAATATATATATATATATATATATATATATATATATATATAATGACATATACACATATGTCTTAATAAAAGGATTTATTATATATAAATGTAAATAAATAAATATATAATAAAAGGTTTTCTCCTTGAGATTTTTACTCCTTATCTTTCTTGTGTGAAAGGTTTGTAAATGACAATGTTATAAAAGAACTCTTAGAGTTTCCACAGACAGACATTTCCTTTGGCCATTTACAGTAGAGTCAGGCATCCCTGTGGCTTGACTAAGCAAACTTGCCTGGAAAAGGTCAATAGACCTAATGGGAAACTGACCCACTCCTTGCCAATTTCATTCTTTTCCAAGAATGAACTCAGATGCAACCCTTAAGCAAGAGCTCCCAAGCAACATACCTACCAATTAATCTAATCCCTTCTCATAAAAAGGGGAAGAAACGCCAGCTCCGTAACCTTGATGAGACTGACACATTACCAGAACCAATACAATTTAATAGCTCTTGAAACGTGGCCAGATTCTAAACATTTCTCTCTTTTGTAATATCCACCCAATGTCTACTCAAATATTGAGTAGAACCCTACAATCAGGCTGTGCTGATGTTCCTCATTAATTGTTTGATTAAACCCCAGTGCGGCAGAGACGAAAAGAGATCTGCAAACAACGCTCATGTGGATTTTAAAAGCATTTGATGGCATTTTGTCTGAGGTTTTGCATACTGTCCATCTATCATCTGCTACACAGCTGAAGCCTCCAGTCGGAAGTAAGTGCAACAGAGCAAACCATTTGAGGCTCTGCCAGTAGCACAAATATGAAGAATTCTTCTCCCTCCTCCTGCTTCTTGCAGGCAACCAGCAGGACCTACCCAGCTGTGTTCCCTGGGAGGAGACTTCTTTCTATAATCAAACGCAAAAGAAACAGGCCCTTGCTTCTAGAACATCAAACACAAAGAAGCCACTTTTCTACAGAAAATAAATAAGCAGATATCAAAGATTTATAGAAATTTTGATTAAGAAGCTCTCTGTCTTCCCACGTGGCTCTACTGACATGTGCCACAACTAGAGGTAAGCAATGGGATTTTATTTTTGCCTGTGGGTCATCTGTTATTAATTTACACACTGCAATCATAAATTGCCAACATAATGATCATTTTATGAAGCTGGTCTTCAAATCAGAAATCTCATTCATGTAAGAATGTCAAAATATTTGTTATTCAGCACTTCATTCAAGAGTGCCGCTTAAATTCCTTAGAGAAACTGAAAAATAAGTAATCCGTAATCACAAAGTTCTTGCTTTTGGTGAAATGTCACAGGAAAAGTGTTTTCTTTTCTTTTTCTTTTTTTTTTTTTTGCTCAAGGTTGTTATAGCACACTTTATCACAATAGAAAGGACAAATCATGACAATAATTGTCCTTATTTCTTCACCTATTCCTTTAGGTTTGAAGAGCTAATGAGTTAATTAATGGGAAACAAATCTCAAAGCAAATATGGCCATACCTCCAATCAAAGACACCTGGCTACAAACATACTAACAAAGTCAAATCTGTAAAAAGAACTCCGTGGAGGAAAAAAACCTGTTCAGCAAAGGACAGATTCAGGAACTGAAATGTGAGTGAATTGTCTGTCCGCTCCAGTTTCTGCTTTGATACAGTGTACCCCTCTGCTTTGAGTTTCATCCTTACTCTTAAGTCTGGGCTCCAATTGTTTTGTGGAAGGTACAAGACTTCGTAAATGACATGCTTCAAATAGAAATAGATTGTAATTTTGAAAAGAATAATCTCCAGTTTGAACATTTCACCTTTGGTACATACATGCATGCCCTAACACACACACACACACACACACACACACACACACACACACACACACTTCATCCATTTCTCTGATATAAGGCACTATATACTTTATTGATTTACTATAACTAGAAGACATGAACCATAGCCCCTTGTCCCACTTACCTACTAAGGTTAAATCAAAGTCCAGAAATGAAACTCAAGATTCCCAGTACACAGAACATTTTTTAATTTGGTATGTAGGAGAGACTAAAATTTTAAGCCACCCACTTTATAGACAATTCATGAAAGGAAGGAAGGAAGAAAGAAAGAAAAAAAAAGGAAGAAAGAAAGAAAAAAGAAAGAGAAAGAAAGAAAGAAAGAAAGAAAGAAAGAAAGAAAGAAAGAAAGAAAGGAACTTACTTGTTGGGAATTAAAACAGACTCAAAGCTAGGGAGAGAAGAGAGGGCAGGAGAGAGCAATGTGAATATATATATTTAAAATGTTTTATATGACTAAAAATTCCCCTACACTATATACTGATATCACTGTCACAAATCACAGATGCTGACTTAAAGCCACCAAATATCTGTAACAAATCACACTAGGCAAGCTACCATCTCTCTCAGCAATGTTTAGGTGTCACCTTTTGACTACACAGTCCTCAGTAGGGACCATGACAGATGTTATTATATAATGTTGAATTTCTTAACTAATTAAAATCTAACTATAAATTCAATAACAACTCACACACATAAAATGCTCCCTTATGGAGAACTTCATAAATCCTGGGTGTTCCTTTCATATTGTCAGATGTTTTTAAGTTTTGTGTTTAATACAAATGAACGATTTCTATCTATAGATTTCTAAAATACATTCAGAATAATGGTAGGTTTGGGCAGTAAGAATGCCTTGTTTACTGATTTTTTAGTTGACTCTCAGTGTGATATACTCTGAAAAGGAACTTACGGGATCAGTTTATTTTGGCTTAGTTTGAGGTCACAGTCCATCAAAGCAGGAAATTCACAGCAGCAGGAGCCTGAGGCGGCTGATGACGTTAATTCCTCAGTCAAGAAGCAAAGACCAACACATGCCGGGGCTCAGCTAGCTTTCCCCTTCTTATGCAGCCTATGACTCAAGCCCAGAAAATGATGCTGCTCACTCTTAGGCTCCTCCTACCTCAGTTCACTGAAACAAGATCATTCTCAAAGGCATGCTGAGAATCTAAAATGTCCCTCACAGTCACGCCTGGAGATATTTCTCAGATGATTCCAGGACAAGCTGACAAAGAACACTAACCATCAGACTGATTCATAGAAAGAGGCCAATATTCAATCATTAAATAATTGGTATTTGAAGTCTGAAATTATGATTGACATTTTTAAAACTAGCTCCTCTTGACCTTATGATTACTACTGAAGTGATTGTGTTTTAGATTTAAAGTTAAGGACAAGAAAGCAATTTCCAGTGTCTATGCAATCTGAGAGTTTTGGAATTAGTCATAAAACATGGTGTCTATCACTTCAGAAGGCAGAAACAAAGTGTCCTTTGTCCCCTGGTTATTAAGAAATGACCAATATTTATCGAATAATCAGTGTATGGAGACTGAATCTCAAGATTTGACAGTTCTCAGGACCTATAGTGTTAGGGCTAAATCAGTCATTAAATTGCAATTCCCAATTCTATGTTCTGATGTGATAATCTTGAAGGCCTTAGCTGATGACCAGCCAATTATCTTTTGAACATTTTCAGTATTGCTTAGTGAGTGGTTTGTGAGACTCAGAAGTCCATCATTCAATACTTGTAAGAATTCCTTCTGCCTCATGCCTCCTATAACTTGTACCCACATGAAAGTTCCAATCTAGGGGAAAAAAAATAGATCAAGAGCGAAATCCATTCTTTTATCTACACAGTAGTACCCAAACATAGTAAGACAGCCGAACTATACTCCAAGCAGTCTGCTGTTCCCTAGGCTTAACTCATTGGTGGGTCTAGCTGTTCCTCAGATAACACCAATTTCTTTCATCTTATATGTTTTTTTTTATTTCTTTATTCAGAATGTCCCAATTCACATCAGGTTCTCACAACACAATTCTAAATATGGTATGACCCAGGCTAAATGAAAGTTTTATCCCTCTTAGTTTAGACCCTGCAATTTTATCAAGGTAACTTAACTTTGCAATGTGAGTGAAATCTTATAAGCTGTATAAAGCTGAGCTCTCTTGGGTTTGGCATATGCTTAGGAAAGCTGTAGTATATCCTTGAAATTTCTAAGCAACGATTTTGTTTTCATACCATCCTTGTTGCCTTCATATAAGTCTGTGGTGTGTGAATGTATTTGAAGTGTCTAAAACATAGTTTATGCCACAGCTAGCACAGTAAGAGATGTGTGAGGGTTTGATGCTTGTTTTCCTCTTCCTTTCATTCTGATTACTTTCATTTGCTTCAAGACAATACTAAACTGGGTCTTTTACAGATGCAGGACCATTACTCCTACACTGTAAACTTTTCCTGAGGAGACAAACATCTATCCATCCCAGACAGGCCACAATGACAGACCAAAGAAACCCTTCCACCTGAGTCTAGCTTGGTGAACCAATGAGTTGGGTTAACTTATAAGAGCATGGGTGAACTGTTGCCTACAGGAACATGAGAAGCCTTCAGGAAGCTATACCACTAAAGAAAGTATTTCCTCCATCCCAGTAACCATGCGGTGCTCAGATATCCTCAGGAAGGGGGTTCATGAGCTCCCACTCCCACCTTTGACATGATGGGACCTTAAGGGATCCAAGGTTAGGCAGGTCTCCTACAGGTAATCACAGCAACTGAAAATTCAAGAAAACACTAGCTATGTTTGGTCCTGGGATAGCATTTCTCAACTCCCAATGACTAAATACTAAATAATCACTTTGCTCTGCAAAAATGGTGTTTTTATCTTTGCAGCGATGCAATATTTAGGCTTTTGAAAACCAAGTTTGTATTATTTTCTATATTTCTATGGCGACATACTTGACAGAAATAACTCATAAGAAAAGAGATTTACTTTGGAACCTGGTTTTAGAAGGACTTCAGGCTATCACAGCAGGGAAGGCAGAATGAGCTCACAGAAGCAAGAAGGGAGCAGGGGCTTCTCAGGTTTTGGTAGAAAGGAAATAAAAAGAGCTCAACTGGAACTTGGGGCCATCAAAAGTGCACCTCTAGGGATCCAGTGCATCCAGGCCCACCCAGAAATGCTTTATGGTCTTCAAAATCATACACACAAGATGGAAACTAAAGTTTAAAACAAAGTGCTGTGAAAGAGATTTCAGGCTCACACCATAAAAAAGTTCAAGAAAGATGCAGTACACGGAGGCGCTGGCTCCTGCTATATAGCCATGTTGGGTTATTGACATTCAGTCCCACTAGAGATTCATCATGCAAGCCCCACCAGTTCTCCTATCTCTGAGCACAAAGAGTGGCCTACCATATTTATGGCTCACCTCTCTGCAAGTTACACAGTGTAAACTGCCCCTGGAAAACAGATCATCTTTTTCTAAGCTAGAAAACAGCCATGCTTATCTAGCCAGAACAACTTTGTGCTTTCTTTGACTTAGTTCCTGTGGCTTAACTGGTTTCTCTTGCTCCTATTGGTAAATCATGAATACCATGATGGATAATTTTTATTGTCAACCTGGTTAGATTAATAAGTGCCTAGGGGATCAGTAAAGTACATCTCTGACTATGTCTGGGAGAGTGCTTCCAGAAACAGAACATGAGCTTTCTGACCCAATGGATTGGCTATTGCTTTGATAGTTTAATATGATGGCTGTCTTAGTCAGTGTTTGATCCCTGTGAAGAGACATCATGACCAAAAAGCAAAAGTTGGAATGGAAAGGGTTTACTTGGCTTACACTCTCATATCACTGTTCATAATTGGAAAAAGAAGTCAAACAGGGCCGGAACCCAGAGGCAAGAGATGATACAGAGGCCGTTTTTGGGTGCTGCTTACTGGCTTGCTCCTTATGGCTTATTCAGCCTGTTTCCTTATAGAACCCAGGACCATGAGCCCATGAATAGTACCATCTACAATAGGCTGTGCTGGGCCCTCCCCCATCAATCACTAATTAAGAAAGTGCCCTATAAGCTTGCCTATAGCTCAGTCTTATGGAGGCGTTTTGCCAGCTGAGGCTTCCTCCTCTCTGATGAGTATAGGTTATGTCAACTTGATATGAAACTGGCCAGTACAATGGCATTGTTAGGAGGGCTAAGGCAAGGAGGGTCCTAGCTGGAGAAGCTGTCAGCAGGTACTTTATCTTTGTCTGGCCCCTTCTTGAATTGCCTGCTTTTCTCTGCTCCCTAACCCCACGATGTGAGCCGCTCCGTCACACTCCTGTCACCGCCGGGGAATGACACTTCTGAAACCATCCATCAAAATAAAGCTTTCCTTCTTTGGGTTGCTTTTGGGGTCATGTGGTCAAAGAGATGTAAGCGCACAGCCCATCTGAATGGGTAATGTCTATTTATCTCTGGAATTATTTGTTTAGCTACTTACAGTAAAGGAATACAAGACACTCCAACCCGATGAATTCCCTACTAGGTTCTTTCTCATGGGCTAATCCCCATGGCTTCTGTTACCAGACTCTTTTTCTCTAAGTTTTCATTTTATTTTTTTATGCTTTTGTCTCTTGATGCCGCTGGAAATACTGCTTCTCATATATTCGCATGCACCTGATTGCTTTTTCAGACGTGTGATACCTAGACTGTAGTTTGCCAGAGTGTTTTCTTGCTCAGGGTGTGCCTTCATGTCGGAGAGCCCTGTTGCTTCTAGTAGTGTCATATCTTACTAATGTTAAAACACAACTTGTTCTCAAGTTTTACTCTTTATTTATCACGAATATCTCCTTGAATTTCCCGTTTCTGTTTTTTGTTTGTTTTGTTTTGTTTTGTTTTGTTTTGTTTTGTTTCCTTTTGGTTTGTCATGTTGGAGAGTTCATATGGAGGGCGTTTGTTTGTTTTTGTCCTGGCAAAAATTCTTAAGAATATTTTTAAATGGAACTGAAAATTGTGGCTTACAAAGGCTGTGGACTGACAGACCCCATGATGGATGAATGATGGTGGGGCCTTTCTCTTTCGCCTAAAGTACTCTCAAGATATCTTTTGTAAGCTTTCTATTTGACACCTGGATTTTGATTCAAGGATAGGAGCTATCCAGTCCCTAGCCAAATCATTCTCCATCAGCATTCTCAGAGCCAAAAATGGGGCGAGGGTCAGCCAGAGGACCCCAAGACTGAACACAGATTATCATTCTGATTCAAGGTCACACCCTGCTCTTGGTTTGGCTTAGGTTTGTTTTGTTTTGTTTTGCAATACTGGGGATTAAGTTTAGAGGACTCACATATACCATGTCATCTACAGGTTCTATTGCTGGACTACACAGACCAAGCTTCTGATTTTAGATTTGTTAGATGAGTTTCTTTGTATCAACAACACAAGGAAAGAAACTTCTCTTCTGCTGGTTATGTCACAGAATTCTTTCAGAGATAGAGGTTTGTGTTAGTGGTCCAGGCACCTACCTGCATTTTAAATGGAGATTTGCCCCAGCCTCATCGCCTACGCAAAATCCTCCAGCTTCCTCAACTTTGAGGATGATTATGCAAAACTGATTGGCCTTCTTCTTTCTTTTTTTTTCTTTTTAGTTTCTGAGACAGGGTCTCACTATACAGTCTTTCAGGCTGTTCTGGGACTCAGCATGAAGACCAGGCTAGCTTAAAATACAAATATCAGTCTGCCTCTGCCTCCCAATGATTAGTCCATTTTTTTAAATATCTCATCAATGAAATTTGTACATTTGTAAGTAATTAACCAAATACCATTAATCTGTTTCGTTTCACAACTGAAAAAAATTTAAAAAGTGTTTCCACAAAAATTAAGGACACACACACTAAAAGATTAGTTCTGTTTAGCAAATGTAATTATATCGTATATTTTTATCTTGCTACCAAATGTGGGGAAACAGACTAAGAACATGCTAGTACCACTGATATTGTCATACCATGAAAAATCAGGAGATGGTATATAAATTTTACAATAAAACACAGTATTTTAAATTTAAGACAAATAGCACAGTTATTAGGCAAATATTTTATGTCTGTAGTAATTTATCTATTGCAGTAAAAAAAAAAAAATCACCAGCTTTCTACTAACATCTAATGCTGAGAAACAGAAAAAGCAATCCAACCTGAAGATGATGACCAGAAACCTTAAAGGTGGAAACAATCAACTAACAATTGTCTCTAGGTACCAGGAAGCTGCTACAGTGACATTTAGAGATTGTGAGTTTTCATCATAAACCTGCTGTTACACCGTTTCCTTTTAAAAATAAGCCATTAATGTAGATTGACATTTTTAAATATCTTCGGTGAATAGTTTTAGTAACAGTGCAACATTTACTTGTGGGGAAAAAGCAAAGTGTCCTATTCATTCTGTCTACAGCCTTGACTTACATCTTACCTTGTGAGATTTCTGAGCCAGGGTAATTTTTCAAGGAGAAGAGCCTATTACAGTTTCTTTTTTCCTAGTGAAAAGAAACCTTTTCCAGAAAAAAAAAATGTTGAATATGAAATCAAAACTTCCAGCAGTTGATAATAATCTTACTTTCATGAAAGAGCAGTCAAGAAAAACACTCATTTATCTATTTCCAAGGCTTGCTGCAGTTATTGTCAGAGAGCTGAGCAATGCTCCCATTTTCAATAATGATTAAATAAATAATTGTTTCATTAGTCTTAATCTTTGGGTTTACTGTAATCTAGGTTTCATGAATAAGCATACTAATTTGTCTGATTAATTTTCTTCCTGCAGTAATTTCAGTTAATAAGAGTGATAAAGGCAATATACAGAAAATGTAACATTCCTGTAATTACCAGCTAGAGTTATGAATATAAAAATATGCAATTGTCAAAATGGAGAATGAAAAATAATAGAGTAGCACAGATTTAGTAATTTACATAATAATATTAAACAAACTTGATACATAATGTATGGTCAATGAATCTGTTTCAAATAAAACTAGCTGACCTCACACACACACAAAGGCATTGTCGCCTTCATGTTCAATACCATAAGGCCTCTGATTGTATTTCTGTTATTAAGAAAATAAAATTACCCAATATCCACTATACACCATTATATTATAAATAATTGGTACTTCCTAGAGGCAAATACCCAAATCTACAACAGAAGTCCTCCCTATGAAATATTGAAACGAATTTCCACAGCACATACAAAGAGTCAGATCTCCTGACTTTCAAATCTCACGCTTGCTCTTCTGGGTTGTATTTACCCAAGTACATCTTGAGAAAAGAATCGCGACGCTGAACTCAGGATCCGCATGAATTATTTATGCTTAAAGGTTTATCCTATTAAGGATTCATAATATACCTTATTTTACAACAGAAAGGGAAATTATGGTTCAATTTACTAAAATAATTATAATCATAATCACATCGGCTCTTGAAGACTGTCAAACAACTCCAGAGTGCAGCGCTTATATTTCCTTTACTAGACTCCCTCTTTTATGAGTTAATTAAACAATTTCACAGCGTTATTTGTACAACTATCCTGCGTGGCATATTGTCTGTGCGGAACATTCCCTTTAATAGCTCTATTCTTCAAACAGATGTTCATTTAAATTTTTCACAGATTTTATTTGAAGAACAATTAGTGCATTTATTCCACTTTCCTGTCACTGTCCTTGGGAATGGAAGTGTTTCCTTTTCTACCTTGTAGAAATCCTAACATAGCTTTTTAGTTTTGAAATGGGAAAAGAAAAGAAAGAAACCTCAGGGGCCAACTGTCTCAGGTAAGTATGCAAACAAACCAGCAGGAATGACGCCCACGCCGCGCTGCTCAGTGCTACCTGGTACCATAGATTTGTTCTCAAAGGCAAGGAGAAAGGAAACGAGTGATGGATGGCACATTTCTTCATTCCGCTTTGATTTCAATTTTTTTAAGTTCCCATAGACATTAGGTTTGCTACATGCGGGTGTAAAATGACGGATTAAAGAGAATGAAAACTACTTTGTTTATCAAGGCAAGAGAGCCAGTCATTCGTATTTCCTCTCTATCGTTGTATTGTCTCATTTCAGCATCCGCCATGTATATTAGGGAGGAAGGAGATGCCATCCACCAAATGTATTGAGCTGGGAGATATTCTCCCTGTTTGACTCAAAGAAACCTTAGCGGGCAGCCGCGGTGTCCGAGGCCAGGTTTGTTCCTGCAGCTCTTGGATTTATATCCACTTCACTTTCTCTGTCCTGAGAAGCTGTGATGGAGGGAAAAGGGAAAGCCATACTCGTCAGCAGAGACGCTGCATCTCCTACGGAGACAAGTCACTGGGTTTCTGTCTGTGAGGAATCTCACTGCAGTACATCTATACTTAACACCTTTCCTCTGCCTTTGTTTTTGGCTTTGAACTATAGACTTTGAACCTGTCTATTGCTTTGAAAATCTGCGCTCACTTACATGGAAGTACAGGGATGAGAAAAATGAGGGATGCACATTTCTTCTTTCACTTTTCAACCTGCTATTTGTTTTTGCTGGAATTAAAAAGAAAAAAAAAACTTGATAAGGGATGATCACAAATTTAAATAATGCTCATAAAATGAAAATCTGAAAATATTTAAGTTAAAAATATCCAAGAGGTTAATTATTATAACATTCTGAAACAATTATGTCATGGCACTCCAGTCTCCTGAACTAACATGGAGAGATCAAGAAATGACTCTTAAAGCATTGTTTTTTTCTGGAGCTTCTCACGTCTCAAAACAGCAAGCATCTCTAAGCATACTGTTTCAAAGCAAAACCATGAAAGGCCCTTCTGAGAAAGATGAGTCTTGAGCTTAAGGATCTAGCTGCATTATGAGGACTTTCTAACTATTGTGTCATTAGCATGTGGCTGACAGAGAATGATGGCGGAGTGGAGTAGCCTTGAAATTTCTGGAAGCCGTCTTAGTCACCTCTCTATTGATGGGACAAAATATCATGCCAAGGTTACTTATCTAAAGAAGGATTTATTTGGGCTTACAGTTCCAGAGAGATAGGGATCCACCCTGGTGGGAAAACATGGCAGCCAGCAGCAGGCTGGTGCAAGATGCTGAGGGAATACATCTCCAAAACGTAAGCAGGAAGAAGAGAGCAAACTAGAAGGTCTTTAAACCTTCAAAGCACACCCCCAATGGAATACTTCCTCCAGCAAGGTCATACCTCCTAACCCTTCTTAAACAGTACTACCAACTGCAGACCAAGTATTCAAACGTCCAAGACTGTGGGGAATATTTGTCATTCAAGGGTGGGTGGGACTGGGAGGAGACAAGGGAGGGTGGCTGCATCGGGGATACAAACTGAATGAACTGTAATTAATAAAATAAATAAATAAATAAATAAAAGTTTACAACTAAAATGAAAAGAAAGAGTAGAGAATACACACAAAAGGAGATGAGGGAATTTTATTTTAAAAACAAACTAGACACAAAAGCAACCTAGTGAAGTGAAGTGACAGTACATGCTAGGATCTGGATTCCCCACATGAGCAGCTGTGGAATGCCCTTATCAATGTTGTATTCCGTGTTTAAAAATAGCTCATTAAATAGTCACCAGAGAAGCCAAGCACCACAAAGAATTTACAGTAGAAGGAGTCCATGAAAGTACTATTTAAATGGTTTGAAAATGATCTAAGCTGTTTAGATAAGGGTGGCATTTGAAGTAGAAGATGTTATATATATATATATAGAGAGAGAGAGAGAGAGCATGCTTTAAAATTAAAGATGATAATATGGGTTTTTATTTATTGGTACTAGGAAATGATTATAACATAATCATCTATTTAATTTCCTTGAAAGACATGATTATTTAGGTTGACTATGGGTAAGTGCTATCTTTTAATGATATTTTATTTCCTTTACTTTCTAAATAACTAAAGGCTTCTCAGTATTGGCATTTTAACCATGGTATGCGTATTGACAATTACTCTTTAAATATTATTTCTGGCCTTGTTAGCATTTGCTTTCTTGTGTGTATGTGGTATGTGTATATGTTATATACGAATAGGTGTACACACTCGCAATTGGAGGCCACAGAATGATACCATGTGTCCTCCTCTGTCTCCCTTCACCTTATTTCTTCAAGGTCAGGTCTCGCTCAACACAGGAGCTCACATCTACCCCTCCCCCACCTGTCCCTCTCAATACTAGGCTGGTAACCAGCAGACTGCAGTGATGATAGGGTGTCTCCCCCCCCCCAACAGCACTAGGGTGGCAGGGACATGCATGATCATTCTAGGCTTATTATGTGGGAAACTCGGGTCTTCATGGTTTCCAATCAAGGACACTAAACCACTGGGCCTTCTCTGCAACTTTGTGCTTTCTTTTCTTTCTCTCTCTTTCTCTCTCTCTCTCTCTCTGGCTCAGTTTTGTTAAAAGAACTAACCAACTATCAGGCCTTTTAATAAATCTAGTTTTGTTTTTTTCTGTTTTTTTTTTTTCTATTTCATATTTTTCTTCTGCACCATCAATTTTATTTTCATTAAATTTTATGATTCAGGAACTTTGTTTCTTGGATTTGTTGTTTTTAAATTTTTCTTCAGTCTACTTTGCTGGTTCAGTTAGCTCACTTTTTTCCTGTGTTTTTGATATGAAAGTACATTACTTATTGTCAGCTTTTCACTTTGATGACTGTGTGCTAGAAAATAATAATTAATTATATATTTTTTAACAATTTATGTTAGGACAACTTTAACTGATAAGTTTTAAGAATAACAAAGAAGAAAGAGAAAAGAGAAAAAAGAGAAAAGGAAAAGAAAAAAAGAACAACAACTATAAATATTAGTGTCACAGTGGCAGTAAAACCCTATTTAGAGAAAACTATTCTCTTCTTAGCATTCCATGTGGACTGGCCAATCACCTGGCTAAAGGACCAGCCCTCAGGCAGGTGGGTCTACCTTTAGTCATGCTAAAGGGATAAGAAGAATGCTCGTCCCTTTAATGAGATAGTACAGTTTTCCTTTCCAGAATTCTGACCTAGTGCGGTCTCCCCAGAGCCACAATAGGGTGCTGATGGGTAAAGACTCAGAAAAGCCTAACATTTCCTTTTCCTTCTTTTCTATGTTGATTAGAGCCTAAGCGTGCCTTTTCCGGTACGATAGGCTTCCTAATTCTTTCCCTATGGCCTTCTTCTCCATCACCACGTGGCTGCTTGTCTGCCATGTGGCTTATACCCTTGCCTATTTCAAATGGCACAGCTTTCTCTCTTCCTCTGCTCCTGCTCTGGGAAGCTGCCAAGATTTGCAAACTGCATGCTTTGAAGTTTTGTTTTGTTTTCTTTAAACTCAATTGAAATTTTTCCTTGTGAGTCTGTTCTTAAATTCTTTTATTAATGAGACTAAAATCCCCCAAAGAAACCCAACTTCCCTGGTAACATGTATGACTATACCAGGACTCCCCCAAAATTTCCAGTAACAGAAAGTACCCCAAAACTGTCATTCATTGAGCTGTGCAGCAAATGTCCACTGAGTTTCTGCCACAGACAAGAAGCTGAAGACAATGGTGAATAGGATACCTTCTTGATGTTCATAAAACTCATACTAAAGAAGCCAGCTGACAGCGATCATATACACACACAAACACAGGAGACCATGCTGGGCATTGAGGCACCTACTGAGTACCTACTATTTGCCAGCATTTATTAAATAGCTGTAATATCAGTTTTAAAATTAAGGAGGGCATCAAGATGCGCACCCCAAACCAGACTTAGTACTCTGCTAGGTTAGGACACTGTCATCATGAGCTGCATCTTAATAATGACACACAATGATTCACAAAAATTACAGAAACAAATTCATAAGCAATAAATGGATGGAGACTTCAAATTCCAAATTCTTCCCAACTCACCAAGACTTCTTTTAGACAGCCATACATTCTCTTTCCATCCTGTTGTGCTCTGTGATTCCAAGACACTGGTAAGCCACACATAATAGCAGATATTTCCAAGGAACATTGTAACCTTTCCAATGGTCTGTTGTTATAACACTAGTATTCCAGGCTTAATTTGCATTCTCTAGCGGGGAGGATACAATTACCGAAAGATGTGCAACCATGATTTTATTTACTTCTATGATTCAGTGAAGGATATACAAAGACAATTTATTTATTTTGGAAATTTATGGAATGGTCACAAGCAGGAAGGGTGGAAATGTTCAAATGACCAATATAAAGCTCCTAGAAAAAAAAAAAAAACATAAGCACAAAGTACATGCCATAGAGAGCATGGCCGTAGCATACCAGACAACCCACACTATAGAGATGAGGATTTCTGCCAGCCTCAAAATGTAAAACCTTGTTATTCTGCATCCCATTTCCTTCCTTCTAAATGGTACCTTGTTGCAGACTCCTTTTCATGCATTCCCAGTCCGTCTCAGTGAAACTTGCCACAAATAAACTAAAGGCGCTGTATGGGCTCCTTCCACAAACAAGCTCCTCGAAGGAATTTCTTTTCCCTGCTCTGTTTGTTTCCCTTTGCTTTGCTGTTCCAGGCAGACAGTAGACAGTCTGCCCAGCTCTCTTGTCAGCAGATGAAATTGAACAAAGAAATCTCAGGACCAAAATTGTTCTCTAGAGCATCTGTAAGCACTTCAGGGCAGGTGGTTTACAAAACCTGAGATTTCTGTTTTAAAATTAAGATGGGCCAAGGAGAACACCAAGAGGGACGGCAGAGGGTTGGGAGAGTAACAGTGAATAAAGAGACAGGGATTCTGCAGACAACTGGGGAGGTTTTATATAGGTGTGGGATGCTGAGCCCTGAGGAACACTGAAGAGCTGAAAGGCACAGAGCTGGCATCTCTTTGCCATACGTATACCCATTGCTTTCAAAGTCCTCTCCAGAGCCAACTAACCTAAATGGCTGGAACCCAGTTTTCTCTCTAATGGGTTAGTTTGTATGGTGAGGATTTTTAAATTCTCTGTATTGCAGAAGAATGGATCCTAATTAACATTCCCCCTGCAAATCATAAAACCTGCTGTGGGGGGAAAAACACATTCACACTTCCTTATCAAATTAGGGCCCACAAATGCTCCTAATTAGCTAAAAATCAATTATCAGGACAGCTAACTGAATGGATGTATACCAGCAGTGAAAGGTTTACCCAAGCTGATGCTGAGACGTGAAGGAGCTACTGGACTTGCTTCAGCAGTCAATGAAAGGTTGGTGCCTCAAAGAATGTATCAGTGGTACTAGAATCTGAAGGTCATTTCTTACAGCAGCAACTTCTGTCCCATACAGCAGGAGACGAGAGAGGGCTTGGGTTTTTCTAACATTGTGCATTGGAAACTCAGGGGCTTAGGGATCAATAATGGTCATGCAGATCTTGGTGTTCACTTGAAACCATGCACACAAATGCAAAAATATGGAGCAAGCAAGACAGGTAATTTTTGCTGCTTGTTCAAATCTCTTTGTAAGTTACTGGTTGTAACTTTTTTGTGAGGCCTTTGTAACCCCAGTAACTATTTAATAATCACTTCCTTTAGGATGATGAGCAGCTTGTAAGTTAAGTTTTCAAAGACAGGAAAGTGCTCTGTTGCCAAGGATCCCAGATCGGTGGTCCAAATATTCTTGTTTATAGTTTGTTCCTGATATGGTGTTTTATCATAAATGTGTAGGATTAATGAAGTGGCTTAACAGTTCACAGTGAAATGGCCACCTCACCTCAGGGTAATTAGTTATATGAAATAGAAAATAACAATAGTGACACTTACCACGCCAGCCTTTCATCCTAGACCAACTCTGATTTCAGTGGGCATCAGAGCAGTTTCTACCATGAGCTTAAGTACCTCCTCTTATTACAGCTCATTAGTCCCACCCAACCCATGGCAGTGGTTTCCCTGCCCTGCCTGAGCAGACTGTCATATCTTGGGATGTTTGTTTACTTAATGAAGTGTCTGGAGGCCTCTACTGGTGTTTAGGAAAATATCAAGCAACATGGACCCAGTAACTTGAAGGAATCTAAGCAGGCAAGCCTTGGTTTCATGTGAACATCATTCAAAATCTCAATCCTTCATTTTTTCACCACTCTCTCAATGCTGTAGACACAGGCCGGCTTATCATTATCACCTCCAGTGTCACCTTTCCTAAGTGCACCGTGTTACTTCAGGTTGCTCAGCGTCCTCTGCTCAGGCAAATGCCATCCAGTCCAGTTCATCGTTGCTGCACTCAGTTATCAGCCCAGAGATGATTATTTTTTTCACCCTCTGTCAGCTTATATCACATCTGAAACTGTTCTCTGGGGATTAAGGAAGCTTTTCCATCAAACCAGCTGTTTGCTTTTATTTTTTCTCCCCAGCAATGGCAAAACAGCTTTGTTATAAATTCACAGTGTCCACATCAGATGGAGTTTTGGGGGGGCGGGGTGGGGGGGAATAATCAGTTTCTGTTTTATGTCTGCTGTATTTCCAGTCTGCTACAACTGACAAACACACAGAACACAGCAAGACACTGCCAGCAGGAGAAATGGGGAGCAGACAATGAAATCTGAAGCAGACAGACACAAAGGTGACTTACAAAATGACTTCAAACCACACAACAAGACTGGAGGTGGTAGCCATCAGCTGTGGCCTAGCTATGCACCATACTGTTAGTAACTGCCTCAAAAAATATCAACAATGAGATGTCCATGCCATTCAAATTTGTTACAGCATTGTCTAATCCAAGCACTCTTCACCGCCAGAAGACCACAAAGGAGAAAACAAAAGACAGAGTCAAAGAACACAACCAGTAAATAAACACAAGAATCCATGTATCTCCAAATGGGTCCCAGGCACACTCTACAACAGAGGCACGGGATATTCCTTGTGTACTTAAAGTGTAGAATGTCTTAGGTCACTTCCCTAACAGCAGGGAGTGAGTCTAGAAGCCTTGTAGATTGTAAGAGACAGCCCACAGAAGAGACCAATAGGAATAAAAACAGTGAACTCCAAGCAGAGAAGGTAAGGTCAAGTTGGTTTTGGCACACCTGCCCATAGTCTGGTCACGCAGGGTAACCTCATGGAGGTAAAAGCTGCTATCCCACACCCACACTGACTACAAAGCCAGTCTGGATTAGCCTCAGCTCCTTTGCACAGCGTAGCTCAGTTCATCAAAGGATTTAAGTCTGAGTCCTTCCTTAACTGCAAACCCAGCAATCAGGAAAGAGGTGCGGGGTTCTAAGAGAGACACTGACAGATTCCGCCAAAATACATACTTTTTTTCCTTGACATTTATTGAGTACCAGTGTCTAAATGCATATGTGACAAAATTTTATGATTCTGGGGTAAGCATAAAGACTATTAACAACCCATAGGCCCTTCTGTAGTCAAGCATGGCTTCCTTCATAGCAGAATATTTATCATCTAGAAAACATCAGAAAGGATTTTCTGGAGGAGTCTTCATAGTATCTTACATGCAGAATTACTCTTGCGGTTCTGCCACCACAGCCCAGCATCCTTCTGAAGGGTACCAGCCTGGCCGGTACAAGATCTCAGATGTGAAATGAGTATGACGATCTGGGGTATGTTACTCCAAGTGGAATTTCATTCTCCGTTCTGAAATAAACCATGGATAACCTTACCTCTCTTGCAGAAAAAGAAAAATATGATAAAGACAGTAATTCATCCTTATAAATGCCATGAAAGGATAATTAACAAACTTTGCAATGACTCAAAGATCACTAAAACACAAAGATGAAGTGGGTAAATCCCACTCCTTTGTTAGTGTTTTAAAATAGAAAGTTTCCTGATACAATTATCTTTAAAAGCCTAGTCTAGTACATACCGCAGACAGCAGACCTGAGTTTAGTTACTGGTATCCAAGTTAGGAGGCTGGCCACTGCCTGTAAGCGCAGCTTCAAGGGACCCAAGGGTGCAGATGCATACGCACAACACCTAATTCAAACAAGTCTATAAATAAATAAATAAATAAATAAATAAATAAATAAATAAATAAATAAATAAATGAATGAATAGTTTAGTCTAAAGGAACACTGAGAGCTCTGTCATTCTGAGCTGGTTACTGGAGAAGAACAAGCATCGGAAGTCGAATCCTACCGCCTTGTCTTTCCTTGAAACATTTGAGAAGGGGCGAGCATGGATTTCACAGTGTGCTCTCACTGAAGTTGTCCTGGAAAGTGTGAAGTATTCTGTGAAATGTAAAGTGCTCATGCAGATGAGAACTTTATATTTCATTATATGTCATATTCTAAAGCACAATAATGAGATGGGGGGACAAACCACTTCCACAAAGAGCAGTCCTATATTCATCATCATCAAAACTACTTGAGAAAAAAATGTTTAACCTAGTATTTTTCAATATTGCTTTTTATTTGTGTGTCTGTGTCCATGGAAGTGAGCGTTATGCATGTGCAGGTGTCTGAGGAGGCCAGAATATGGTTCCTAGAGCAGGAGTACAGGCAGTGCCGGGCTGCTTCAAGTGGGTTCTGGGAACTGAAAGCTCTAGAAGAGCAGCTGACACTCGTAACTACTGAGCCATCTCTCCAGCTCCTAATCACACTTCTTAGATACTCCTTCCCTCCCTGTAGTCCAACCAGACAGTGATGCTCCAGGTTCCCCACCCACTGGGAAGCAGGCCTAAGGACAGAGCCATCATGAACAGGCAAAACTTGCTCCTGGACAGAGGAGTGCAGTGATGCTGAGTGCATAATCCAACCAGCCTTTCTCTCCTCACTAGCAAATGCAAGAGGGGCCCCACCTGTCCTGCCCACAATGTGTCAGCGGGATCTAGAATCCTAGTCTCCACTCCCAATTGGCAGCTGAAGACATAAACAATGGAAGGCAGGGTTCATCAGCACTTGTTGTATGCCATCACCTCAATATTACTGGTGTGCCTTAAGGGCTTAAGTCTTAATGCCACCTGGAATCAAGAGGTAGAAAAAATGGTGTCAGGTGACCTTAATTTATACTTTGCATCATCTTGTCTCTCTGGGTTATCAGCACAACTTCATGAAACTGGCAATAATCTCTTCCTCAGTGGCACAGACTTGGTCCAAACAATGAGCTGGCAATATAGAAAGATGGAAAAGAGCCAGATTCTCTTTTATGGCTTTCTGCCACAAAAAGGTCAGTGTCCCATTCTCCCAGGGTAGGTAACCTATATGGCCTCAAAGCTCTTGGGAAATATTTCAATGGGAGAAATTAACATTTAAAAATACAAAACTGAGTCCAAAGTCTTCAATATATAAAATGTCCAGGAAACTCAAACCAAAGAACCAAAAAAGAAACCAAGAACCAAAAATGAAAATTACCTTATAGTAAGAGAGGAATCCACAGATGCAATAACTAGAACAAATCAGACATTAAAACGATCTAATGAGGACTTCACAGTTACAATAAAAAAAAAACAAGAAAAGCATTTAAAAACTCCTTTAAAACAAATAAAGACACTATAAAATGTCAAAATAAGTGAATATCATCAAAACCAACTAGGTGAAAATTAAGGAGGTACAAAAATCTAAAAATAAAACTATTAAAAATCTGTCTGGACAAACTCAATTCTTTAATCAAGTAAAGGCAAGGGAACAGAATCTCTGAATATGAGAATAGATCATCAGGCTTTATTCAGTGTGAACAAGAGAGGGCAGACCGACAGGAAAAGTTAGCAAAGTCTCTGGGTGCTACATGACTGAGGCAGACCTGGCTAGCATTCACATCATCAGAGTTTTGAAAGAGAAGAGACTAGATGTGACTTGGAGAAAAGAATAACTCCTTTATAGGAAGCAGGAGATTGCTCAGCCGTTAACAACACTTGCTACTTTTATAGAGAATGAAGGTTCTGCTCCTAGCACCCACATGATGGCTCCCAATTGTCTATAACTGTAGTTCCAGGGGTTCTGGCACCCTCTTCTAGCCTCTGGGAACACCAGACATGTTTAAAAAAACAAAACAAACAAACAAAAAGAAAAAAAACAAGCTAACAAAAACTAAATACATTTTTATAAGAAAATATAATGAAACAAATAATGATTTGAAACAGATAATGATTGAAGCTCTCATTTAGAAAAGCATAAACTAAGCAGAGCCAGCAGAGGTGAGCTGTACTCGGGCTCTACCCACATCACTTACCATCCCAAGGAGGCCTCTGTCCTCTACTCCCTCCCACCCATGCCTGAGCAGTACTGAGCTTGGAACTCTCTCTACCTACTCCCAAACTGCCTGGCCCATATGGGACACAGCCAGCAGAGCCAGCAAAGGTCAACTGTATGCAGGCTCCGACCTCCATTGTTCGCCATCCTGGTGGAGGTCCAAAGCAACACTCAACTTAGAGCCCTCTCTGCCTACTCCAGAACTGCCTGACCATCATGGACCACCAGCCTACTAACATCAGGGACAATCAGATGGCTAGAGGTCAGCATAAAAACACAAGCACCAAAAACCATGACACCAACTGGAAACTAGCTATCCTACCAAAGCAAGTACTGGGAATACTATCACCCTGAAGCACAAGAAAACAATCTTAAATCTGAGGTTATGAAAGTGATAGAGGCCTTAAAGGAGGAAAATAAATCCCTCAAAGAAAAACAGTAAAATACAATTGAACAGGTGATGGAATTGAATAATCTCTTAAAGAAATACAGGAAAATACAATCAAATGGGAAAAGGAAGTGAATAAAACTGTTCAAGACCTAAAAATAAAATAAGAGCAATAAAGAAAACAATCTAAGACAATCCTAGAGATAGAAAACCTAGGGAAGAGGACAGGAACTACAGACACATGCATAACCAGCAGAATACAAAACATAGAAGGAGAATCTCAGGAGTAAAAGATATGATTGAAGAAACTGATACATCAGTCAAAGAAAATGTTAAATAAAAAAAAAAACTCCCTGACATAAAACATCCAAGGAATCAGGGATGCTATGAAAAGATGAAACCTAAGAATAAGAGGAATAGAAGAAAAAGAAGATTCCCAGCTCCAAGGACCAGAAAATATTTTCAACAGAATCATAAAAGAAAATTTCTCCAACCTAAAGAAACTTATAAAGAAGCTTCAAGATGCCAAATGAATTGGACCAGAAAAGAAAATACTCCCACCATGTAATAACCAAAACACTAAATGTACCGAGCAAAGAAATAATATTAAGGGGAAAAGGCCAAGTAACATATAAAACATATGAAAGTAATATATAAAACATAGAAACATATAAAGTAACATATAAAAACAGCTAAAAGCAGACCTATCAGAATTACAACTGACTTCTCAACCAAGACTGCAAATGTCAGAAGGGCCTGGGAAGATATCTTACAGATCCTAAGAGACCACAGATGTCAGTTCAGACTACTATATTCAGAAAAACTTTCAATCACTATAAATGGAGAAAACAAGATATTCTATGATAAAATCAAATTTAAAAAATATCTATGAACAAATTTATCCTCATAGAAGATACTAGAAGGAAAACTCCAACCCAAGGAGGAGGAAATAAAACAAGAAAACACAGGAAATAAATACTTCCACTGAAGCAAAACCAAAAGAAAAGAGAATAGAAGAGGAACACATACACAGTACCAACAACAACATAAAAATAGCAGGAACTAACAATCATTGATTATTAACATCTCTCAACATCAATAGTTCAATTCCCCAATACACAGAAACAGGCTAACAGAATGGATATGAAAATAGGATCCATCATTCTGCTGCGTACAAGAAACACATCTCAACCACAAAGATAAAACATTATCTCATAGAAAAGGGCTGGAAAAGGTTTTCCAAGCAAACGACCCAAGAATCAAGCTGTAATAGTCATTCTAATATCTAACAAAATAGACATTTAACCAAAATTAATCAAAAGATATAGGGAAGGACACCTCATACTCATCAAAGAAAAAAACCCATCAAGAAGACATCTCAATTCTAATCATCTATGCCTCCAATAAAAGGGCACCCACATTTGTAAAAGAAACATTACTAAAGCTTAAATCAAATATTGGACCCCACACATTAATAGTGGAAGACTTCAACACCCCACTCTCACCAATGAACAGGTCATCATGACAGAAACTACATGGGAAAATATAGAAACTAACGGATGTCTAAATCAAATGGACCTAACAGATCTCTACAGAACATTTCATTCCAAAACAAAATAATATACCTTCTATCTCAGCACCTCACAGAATCATCTCCAATATTGACCATATGGTGGGTAACAAAGCAAGCTGATGTGATAGTGTACATAAGTGACCCCAAAAATTCTACCAGAGAACTCCTACAGTTGACAAACACCTTCGGCAATGTGTCTGGATACCTTAAAAGAACCATTCTTAATCTCATATGGGAAAACAAACAAACAAACAACAACAAAAACAAACAACCCAGGATAGCTAAAACAATCTGATACAGTAAAAGATCTTCTGGAGGTATCTCCATCCCTGATCTCAAGTTGTATTATAGAACAATAGTAATAAAAACTGCATAGTATTGGCATAAAAATAGACAGACTGATCAATGGAGGGCCCAAAAAGAAACCTACACACCTATGGACACTTGATTTTTGACAAAGAAGCCAAAACCATACAGTGGAAAAAAGAAAACATCTTCAACAAATTGTGTTGGTCTAACTGGAGTCTGCATATAGAAGAATACAAATAGATCCAAATTTATTACACTGTACAAAACTCAAGTCCAAGTGGATCAAAGACTTCAACATGAAACCAGTACACTAAATCTAATAGGAGAGAAAGTGGAGAAAAGCTTTGAACTCGTTGTCACAGAAAACAACTTCCTGAACAGAACACCCACAGCTTAGGCACTAAAATCAACAACTGATAATTGGGACCTCATGAAGCTAAAAAAGCTTCTGTAAGAAAAATGACAGTGTCAATAGGACAAAATTGCTCCCACCAAATGGGAAATGGTCCTCACCAACTTTACATCTGACAGAGGGCTAATATCCAAAAAAGATAAAGAACTCAAGAAATTAGACATCAACAAACCAAATAACCCAATTTAAAAATGGGGTACAGAGCGAAAGAAAGAACTCTCAACAGAGAATCTTGAATGGTGAGGAACGCTTAAAGAAATCAGAGAAATACAAATCAAAATGACCCTGAGATGCCATCTTACACCCACCAGGAGCGCTATGATCAAAAATTCAAATGACAGCACATGCTGGCGAGGATGTGGAATAAAGGCAAACACTTCTCCATTGTGGGTGGGAGTGCAAACTTGCACAACCGTTGTAGAAATCAATCTGCCGGTTTCTTAGAAAATTGGAAATAGTTTTACTTCAAAACCCAGCTATACCACTCCTGGCAATATAACCAAAAGATGTTCCACCATACCACAAGTTGCTCAACTATGGTCACAGCAGCTTTATACTGGAAACAACTTAGATGTCCCTCAACCGAAGAATGGATTTAAACAAAAAAAAGTGGTACATTTACACAATGGAATACTACTCAGCTATTAAAAACAAGAACACATTGAAATTTGCAGAAAAATGGATGGCACTAGAAAAAAAAATCATCCTGAGTGCTGTATTCCAAACCAAAGGAGACATTCACAATATGTACTCCTGTGTAAGTAGATATTAACCATAACATTACAGGATAACCGTGCTTTAATCCGCAGACCCAAAGAAGCTAAATTACAAAGAGGGCTTGAATCTATCTCACTCAGAAAGAAAAATAAGCATTGGTGGTAGATGGAGAGAGAGAACTGGGTAAGAGAGGGGATGGGGAGGGAAGCAGGAGGGGGGATTAGAGCATGCGAGAGAGGGCCAGGTGAGAGAAAGGAAGTCAAAGGTAGGAGACATTTCTGAAATTTGCCAGAGACCTGGTATAGGGAAGACCCCAAAAAGTCTGTGGGGATCACCATAGCTGAGACTACTAGCAGCAAGGGATATGGAGCCTGAAGTGGCCACCTCCTATATCCATGCAGGACTTCCAGCGGAGGGATGAGGACACCAATGCAACCACAAAACCTTCAACTCAAAATTTGTCTGCCTACAAGATGTGCAGGGACCAAGATGGATAAAACGATTGAGGGAAGGGCCAACCAAAGACTGGCCCTTCTTGACACCCATCTATGGGAGAGAAGCAGTCTCTGACACTATTACTGTTACTCTGCTATGCTGGCAGACAGGAGCCTAGCACAACTCCTCTGAGAGGCTTTACCCAGTAGCTAATGGAAACAGATGAGGAGACGCAGAAACAAACATTAAACAGAGCTTGGAGAGTCACCTGGAAGAGTTGGGGGAATGATCAGGGAACCAGAGGGGTCAAGGACTCCACAAGATGACCTAAAGAGTCAACTAACCTGGGGTTGGTCCATGGGGACTCACAGAGACTGAACCAACAACCAAAGAATGCATGTACTAGTACTAGGTCCCCTGGGATTATGTTGCAGACATGTATTTTGGTCTTCATGTGGATTCCCCCAACAACTAAAGTGACCCTCTATGACTCTGAGGGCTCCCTTTGGATCCTGTTTCCCTAACTGGGCTGCCTTGTCTGGCCAGTGGGAAAGGATGCACTTAGTTCTGCAGTGACTTCATATGCCAGGGCGGGTTGGTACCCATGAGGACCTTTGCCTTCTCTGAAGAGACTGAGTGAGAAGAATGAGGGAAGAGGTGTGCGAGGAGGGAACTGGGAAGAGAGGAGAGGGGCTGCAATCAGGTTGTAAAGCGAATAAACAAACAACCTTAAAAAAGAAAATGCAGAGATAATTATTCTTTAGTAAGGAAATAAAGAAGTTAAATAGAATTAATATTTCTATGCTTTATTTGAAAGAATTAATTGAACATTGCTATCAGTTGACTAACATAAATTGGGTATTGATTCTGAAGTTTCTAGACCAGCCACTACAAAAGTTATATAAAGTATCTGTAGACTTAAGTGCACTATAAGATTGAACCCCAAAATATCCATGTATCTTCCAAGAAGTCAACAGAAGAAAAACAAGAGACAAAAGAAAAACAGTAAAGTGGCCCAAGTATATTAATTGCACATGCATCCAAGTTTCTTAGGATCTCTGTATGTACATTTAAGATAACTAGAAGGTAACTACAAACTTCCAGAAATTATTGGCAGAATCTTCATTTGTGTCTGTGTGTTCATTTGATGGACCCATATCAGCACATTAAAAATATGGAGAAATTCTTACAATTCAATTATTAAGAAAAACAACAAGATGGTCAAATAATATCAAATACTTAATAAAAAGCAAAGCCCCAAAGAAAAAGTTAAAGAACATAAAATGGGGTTCAGCTTGGTTACTCATCAAGGATGCGAAAATTAAAATCTCACGGAGAGAATGGCTAAGATCAAAGAGCTGGCAGTGTTCTGGTAGCAGTGAACACACCTAACATTTGGATCTTGGTTTCAAGTACCACTGTAAAATAAAAGGAATAAGGGATTCTTAGACACATGGCTATTTAACACTAAAGCAGGAAATACACAAAATGAATATAGAGTATTTAAAATGTCAGAGACTACAGAATGGCTTCAAACACTACCCACACACACATGAGACGGGGTTGGGAGAGAGAGTGAGAGAGAGAGAGAGAGAGAGAGAGAGAGAGAGAGAGAGAGAGAGGTTGTAGGTCTGCCAAACGTCCCAGCTTGATGAGCTACTGCTGGCCCAACCTAGACAATTTGAGTTAACAAAAGGAGGTAGAACTGAATTAGAACTAAAAAAAATAAAATAAAATAAAAATAATTGAAATGTGCATCTATGAATCCATACTGATATAAGTAAGTGGATAAGTCAGTTGGAGACAAGAGACAGTTTTCCATGCAGAAAAATTAACTGGGTACTTCGTTCTCAAGGAAGTCAGATCTAACTCTCCATTCTCTAAGTATCTGATGTGTACCGACACTTCTATCCAAAGAGTACAGCACAGAAAGGGGTCAGCGAGTAGTGAAAAAATAACTTTATGTCAGTGAAATCTGGCCAACTATGTCAACCTGGTGATCACAGTTCTCATCAGTAGTTCAGCTCATACTGATAATGGGTAAAGAAAATGGCTTTCTGTTTCTGTAGACCTCATCCCCTAAACTCATGGCCTCATTCTAATGATGAAGAAAACGGGATATGAGTTCTGAAGCCCTGCATTAAGAATGGTTTCTCTCCTTACTGTGAGCTTGGCAATCAGCAAGAGGACCCTAGGGCAGCTGCCCCCTTTAGCTTTTCAATGTCAAAAATTACACATGGGAAAAATAATCAGTGGTAAGAGCAGTCAGAGGAAATAATGGCACTGGTCCTTGAGAATTACAGAACCTAAATGACAAAGATCAAATGTGCTTTGCCCGGTCTGTCATTTGAGAATGCTCCCTGTCTACCTGAGCAGAGACTACCCATTAGCCACCTATATAAACCACTCCTAAATCAACTGCCTGCCAAGATGGACCTTGGACAAGAGTCTTCCACTTTCTTGCTGAGCTGGCATTTCTAATGATGTCATATTCCCTGCCTTGATGTCTCTCAATTTTATTGATTTATTTTGTGATGCTCAGAATGACTTGAGTCTGGCAACTTGCAACATGAGAACATTCGATGAAAGGGCTAAATGTAAGAGTCTTTATTCAGATCAGACAACTTCATCCAAAGCTAGGCAGATCTGAGAATTTACTGCAGCTAACAAGAGACAAAAGAGGTTTCAGTGCCTGATGTAAATGTCAGATCCCAGAAAAACAAGAATATTAGATTACATCTAAGGGAACTTAAGTAAAGAAAAACTGCTTTAGTCAGCCAACTGTGAGTATTTGTTTCTTAGTTGTAAGAAATGTACCATGACAATTTAAGATGTTACAAGAGTATGGGTGTTGAATTTGTGAAAATTGCTTTGTGATCCTTTTTTCAAGTCTAGAGCCACTCTAAAATACACTTCATTTTAAAGACCAGATTGACCTATGAACTGTTAGTAAATATGTGAAGGAATTCAAACTCAAACATTATTGATTTGAAGTGGAAATTAGTTTAGAGATTTAGAAAGCCATTCATGAGTATTCATGAGTATCAGCTTGCATTATGCACCAGAGTGCTATTACTAGCCCCCCCCAAAAAGACTGTCTATGTTCACCAAAGCCTTTTGCCACAATATTCATGCCAGGTTTATTCCTCATAACGGAAACTGAAAACGGATTGTTAAGATGGTGGACAACAGGTGGACATGGTCTGCTAGACCCTCAAAGGAATAAATCTCAGGTAAAATTAGATAACAGCTATCAGAAGAGGATGTGATGCCGAAAATCTCTAGTGCCAACAGCAAAGTAGAATAGGGAATTTTACAAAGCAGAACAGGACAGTCCAGACATGCTGACGCGGTTAAGCAGCTCTGACTTCACAGTGAAAAGGAGTGCAACAGAAGAGGGAGAGAGTAGAGCCACTGAAAAATAAAAATAAAAATTTTAAAAGGAAGGTGGAAAGATGGGTTAATAGCACTTACTGCCTTTATGGAAGATGGGGGCAGTAGTGAGGTGCCATTTTATGAAAGCCCCCTGCTGAATGGGCACCTTGACAACTCCCTCCATCACAAGTTCTGTGACTGCAAAGCTGGTATCATGAAGAATAGCTCGAAATAGTAGAGAAGAAAAATTTTGAACCAAGCCATGCAATATTTAGAGAAGTGGAAATCTGGTTAGCATCAGAGCCGACAGCGGTACACAGGCACAGGCTAAAAGGTGCACTTCAACAGTGGGGAAGATTTCTAGGGGCAGCACTAGCATCTGAAACCCGATCCAGCAAGAAATCGAAGCAGCATTCTCAGCTGAACCAGAGAAAAGAAGTGAATCAGACCTACTAAAGACCACCCAGAAGTGTGACTGGGCCCTGCAGACCTGTGGGGAACTCAGAATCATTCTGAATTCAGCTAGCACTTGACAAACACTTGGAGCAATTATCAGGACAAAATATTATCATACAAATACTATCAGTAGCTTTCTCATATACAAAGAACATTGGACTGAGGAGAAAAAACAGGAAACAATACCTTTTACAATAACCTCAAAAAAATATCTTAGGATAACACTAACCAAGCAAGTGAGTTATATAATAAAACTTTACGACATTAAAAAAGATACCAGAAGACGGAAAGATTTCCCATGCTTATGGGCCACCTGAATTAATACTGTGAAAATATTGTAGCAGACTGTCACAAAACTCAAAGCACGTTTCTCACATGGCCCAGATGAAGGCTTTCCCCAAAAACTGCTGGGGTTTAACCAGAGGACTCCAATCAGAGAGGTACCTGCACATCCCTGTTTATTGGAGGGCAACCCACAGTAACTAAGTCACAGACCCGACCTAGGTGTCTCTCAACAGCAGACTGACAACTGTGATATATTATATATATATATATGCACAAAATATGCATCCATTTGAGGAAGCGGAAAAATAAAACAATGCAAAAATTCCTCCTCTGAATTGTTTATTGCATTTCATGAATTATAAAAGCAAAGTTCTCCATGTAAAAATATGGGACTAGGTAGGAATATATAAGTATTTCCTGCATGACACAATCAATGATCCAGGAAGAAATTCATTCCAAGGCCAGCTGCAATCAGCATGGCCTCTTCCATGTATCTGAATGATTTTAATTAATACTGTGTGTCTCGGACTGTGGTGGAAGAGCTTTTCAGATACAATCTCATGTCATCCTAAGAGCTCTGTTATTTTTTTTCCACTTCACAAATAAATAGAATTCTTGACCTTGAGGAAGACTTGAAGAACAAGGAAATTCTAGAAGTTGGTAAAAGAAAAAGTGCCAGAACACTTCAAGAAATGTAGGCATAGCATGTGCACATTAAATGAGAAGGTAACGATGAGAAAAGGCTCAAGAGATGTTGACTTTAGCCATGTGGCCAATTAGGAAAGAAAGCTCCAGGGAGAGGAAGCCACAGTCACTCATGAGGAAAATATTCCCCTGTGATGCCCCATCATGGAAAAGGGCAGAGTTGCTGAGCAGGGAAAAGAGTGGTCCAGGAGCAGGTTCCAGCTCCTAAGTTGGTATGTTAAACATCTTAGTTCTGACATGGAAAACTAATATAATGAAAATTCATTAGCAGTTTGACCTTAGTTTAATAAAAATGTAGACTTTATTTTTGTATGACTTTGTATATTAAATTGGGAGGTTCATTTTTATTGCATTTACCACCTGTTTTGACCGATAAGTCACCAGTCCCCCCAAATTGATTTGTTGGTAGAAGCAGCATTGTTCTGACAACATTGTTGTGACAGGGATCTTGTTAAGACAAAATTATTATTATTATATTATTATTATTATTATTATTATTATTATTATTATTATTATTAAATTATAGAACAGGGTCAATATTCTGCCTTTTAACAAATCTTCAGGCAAGCTGATGTTCCCTGCCCATGGAATAACACCTTGAAAGCATCATTCCCCATCTAGACTAAGACTAGAGTCCACGGCAGACCAAGGTGCCAGCTAGAAAGCAGTGGGAGAAAAATGCAGCCAAGATGAGGGTGCCTCGGCTCAGAAGGAAACAGACAATGCTGCAGTGACACACGGTAGAGGGAGCAACAATTAGCGGAGCCACTGAAGTTTCAAGATGGGTTGGTATGAGGTGTACCCATATGATGTACCATACATCAACCCAAGATGGGAGAAGTGTGAGTCTAAAGCTTCCGGCATAAGCCAGTGAAAGAACTGAGTTGCATACTAATGAGTTGACAGGCTGACTGTGACTGTAAAGTCCTAAACCTGTTGGCACCCAGCTACCTTCCAGAAGGGTCTCACGCCAAGGGGAAATCCCCTGACACGCATTATACATTTTGCATACATCTCTATGTAAACATCCGTAGTAAGTTATGATATGTGAAATGCCCTAGGGTCAACAACGGTAGCAATCGCAAAGACCGCAAGGAGATCTACCAATCACTAACCAAGCGTCTATAGACAAGCCAGCGCAACTCTGATCAAGGTTCTCTGTGGCCTGCTAATTCATCTGTGGAGCCATGAGATCAAATGAGCTTAGTCCTGGGCTATCCGGTGATATCTCAGGACTTTTGATCACTAAAAGTTTTCTCAGGAAGGGAAATGGTTAATGAGATTTTACAATAAAAATATGAATGAACCAATAGTATAATATAGTACTTTAGTAATGAATAAGATTCTGGGCCCTATCATATAATACATGTTATATTAGCAGATGTGTGTGAGATACAGGGGGAAGAGATAGAAATAAAGAGAGAACAAAAGTGTACACAACTTTCTTAGAAAAATAACATGAAATATTGCACCCGACATTGCTAAAACAGGAGACCTCTGGGCTGGTGAGCCTGTTCAGCAGAAAAAGGTGCTTGCTACCAAGGCAGACAACCTGAGTTTGAGCCCCGGAACCCTCTCATAAAAGTAGGAAAACAACTCCTTCAGTCTTCAACAGCATGTACAGGCACACACGCACAAGTACGCACACACACACAAATAAATGTAAAGACAGATTTAAAGACAGCCTCTGCAGAATGTCAAAGGAAAGGGGAGGAAATGGGATGGTGGCGGATATATCTTCTGATGTATGTTTCCTGCTTACTTAAATTGTTTTGTAACAGTACATTCTAAATTTCAGAGCGCTCTAACAAAGTATAAAATTCGTGTAAGTATTTCTACCTATTATCTTCATGTAAGAAAATGTGAATTGACAGTCTCTTTAAACTTATTAACGTTTCCTAAAATGTTTAGCTTACAGGTACGCAAAGAAGAAATCGCTTTTAAAACATTGTGCATTTGGAATATAAAACCCAGAGGACACAAAGAGGATGTGACTTGAAAGCCTTCTCCCTGAGGACTAGCTTTCATGGTACCAAAAGGTTTTATACAAGAGCCAAGGGAGGGAACCAAACAACAATCCTAACCTCGTGTGACGCCTAGAGGCAAAATGACACCCGGCATGGCACGTTAACTGTAAGGTGCAGCTGTGCACATCGGCTCTCTACCGGGACAAAAGCCCTCTCAATAGGGGGGAAATCATGCATTGTTTCAGAAACCTAGCCAATTACCCAGGGATAAAGAAGTCAGGAATCTTAGAGCAGAAACTACCACCTCCGCTTTACTAAACTAGCATCATCCCTAACTTCAGTCTAAATATTCATCCTCATACACACAGGTCATGTACCCTCACCACCCATTTACAAACTTCTCATTGCCAACCCCACAAACTGGCCGAAAAGCAGAGAGCATGTAATTGTGAGATACCCAGACACAGTTGATTCATCTACAGTGCAACCTCGCACCCAAGGTTCAGAGAACATTGAGAGATGGGAAGAGCTAGGGGACAAAGAAATGTGCTATGATGATGTGTTTCTTAGAAATTACAAGGAAGCTGCATTCGAGATACCTTAGCAGTTTGGCTGCCCAAGCAATACCTGGAGAAGTCCAACGCCGAAAAACATGCTAGCAGTGAAAGGGGAAGTCTCATGGGTTTCCAAGTGGCAGAAATAGTCTTTCCCAGGGAAGAGGTCCCTATCTGGTTATACAATATTAAATGGTCAGCCCGGATATCATATACACAAGTAACACTAAATAGACCCAGCAGGTTGTATTTAAGCATATATTTAGCATATATATACTATATATTTAAACTATATTTTATATATATTAATATATGTAAACTATATTAATACATATTAATAGATATATTTATATAATTTATATAAATTTCTATAATTATAAATATATACTTAGCTATATATACTTAAGTGTATATATAGCTATTAAATGTATTACTTATTTAATATAATAAATTATTGTATATTGTATGTTACATATTTCTTAGATATTATGTATTATATTGTATACAATATAATGTATTAATTACATATCATGTTATATGTTATACATGTTAAATGTTGTTATTTGAATAACAATGACATTAAATACAATGCCACGATTTTGAGAAGGAGCAAGAGTGTGGAATAGGAGAGAAATTGGAGGGGGTGAAGAAAAGGGAAGTACAAAAATATGTCATTTTTAATTCACAAATATTTTAAAAGGAATTTCTTTTAAGTACATATTCCTCTGTACACTGCACACCCAAACCCATGCAAAGACATACAAGTTGTGTCTCTGACTTTATCTCTAGCAGATACCAACTTCACCCATAATACATATGCCAGGGAAATGGAACTTGAGAAGGTTAAAATAGCACAGACATTTCTTCATCCAACAAAAATGGCACACACTCAGTGATGGAGCAGTGTAAATCACCATTTTGATACTTTTACGCCAAACTACTCTTTCAATGTAAAAGAGTTCGTGTGATATCAACAGCAGCGTCTCCACAGATGGAGGCTTTAGAAGTTTGCACACATCACCTCTCTCCCCGAACACACCTCCAGCGATTAATGCCTCCTGGTCTGCTCCATGGCTTCAGAGAGGGCCTTTCCTGTGTTCAGACCAAAGCACGACAAACTAAACAGTTTGCTCTGTGTGCCTCTGGTTGCCAACTGAATGTGTAATTCTGTGCTTTATAAATAGGGCGATCTTGTATGAGACCTGCTGAGCAGAAGTGGGCAGCTTAATGCACACAGCCTCCGAATCTTCATGTTAATTACTTTTGCTCCCAAACTGTGTATGGTGGGAAAAGAACTAGATAGAGGTTAAACTCGTGCCTCAACAGCTTACCAGGGGGACATCGACAGTCACTTAACCTCTCACAGTGTCAGCGTGCTTATCTGTAAAATGACGGGCTAAATATTTACTTCACAGAGTTGCCTTTGTGGCTTAACGAGAAGAACTTATGAAACTGCTTACTCGGTGCTAAGCACAAAATAAGCCCACAATGAGTGCTAATTAATTTCAGATTTGATCCAGAAAGGCAAAGAATGTGAGGAATCAGATTAGGCTTTAATGACGGAGGGTGGACCTGATACTACTCCCCCCTCCCCCCGCCGAAGCTGCACTGGCGCCAGCAGTTTATGCTGTGATGTGCGATGTGAGTAAGATTTTTTAGGCCGCCTCTAACTCCTTGAGAAAGGTCCCCTTTGATTTGATCCAGTCAAGTGTCCCCTGACAAAAGTAATCTATTGCCAGGGAATATGCAAACAAGCGGTTGGCTTTTCCTCATAACGAATTTATAGCCATTTCTTATAATTAGCTATGTTAAAAACTGTGGCACACAAGTGGAGAAAAAAAGTGCTTGGTGTCGAAGGGGGGGGGGCAGACAGCAGCTCAACCCTGGGGAGAGCGGAATCGGTGAAAGCATCTGCTTTGCTCATCTGCCTCACTCAAGGACCATGTGAGCCCACGTTGCAACACTTGCCAGCATGCACCCATTCCAGGGTCAGGAAGGCCTGTTTCAGGTGTGATGGCAGCAAGGTCTGTGTGAGTGAACTTGGCAAGGCAGAAGGGCCAGCAGAGGTACTGGCAGCCGTATTGTGCCTAATACTGTCCCAGAACCAGCGCAATCTCTGCCAGACATCACCAGTTGGCAAGGCAGGATTGTGTGCACTTCACAACCTTGATTTAAAATGATGATGAGTGGGCCTGCGCCTGCCCTGGCAAAGGAGGAAAATGTAAAGAGAATCAGTTATTTTAGAGGACAGATTAACTCTTTTCCAGAAGAGCAGGGGACAGTGTAAAAGGAATCCATACAGCTGCGCAATGGATACCTACTGACCTTGTGTCCACTCAGATCCCCCAAGCCATCTTTTTCATGTCATCATTTTTCTAATATAAAATGTCTGAATGTGCAAATCATGGATGAGCTTTATTCATCTTAAGTCAACATCAAGACTGCTACTTAAGAAGCGTTTCTTATAGACCGGGAGATTTGATAGGACTTTGGATGATAGGCACAGAGCTGCCCATCTGATGGCCGTCTTGTGTAATGCGAGCAGGCAGTGTATGCAAGCTGATGCCACCTTTACGGAGTCCCTAAGTTACACTATGATCTGACTACTTTCTGGCTAAGGCAAGGACCCAGGTAATAGTGAAAACAAGTCATCTGTCTTAGCTAGGAATTTTGGGTTTTCCCAAGAGTTGCAGGTGAATGCATAGGAGAAGCTGAGGAAGAGAAAAAGAATGGGAATGTCTGCTCTTCGTATAGAAAATATACATCAAGGTCAGTTTCATGAAGGCATTTCCATACGTCCGAAGAACACTAGCGATTAGTTCATAAAAAGATGATTCCAAGTAAGACACATGCCACTTGTGAAAAACAGAAAAGTATGCAATAGAAATCAAAACATTTGCTATCTACATCTAGGCAAGATGAAAGGCAGGGACCAGACTTAAGTGCCAGCTGTAAGCAACTAAAAGGACATAAAAGAAACAGGAAAATATTGGGTCTTAATGTATAAACACCCTCAAAAGGAGGAGAAGCATTCCAGTAGAGCCCTTGATCTTCGTAGCTTACAATGTGGTGTTTCCGTGCTCCAGTAGAGGGATGGAGTCCCAAACAGTCACGCTGAGCGGGTATGAGAGAGATGAACATGAAGAGAGACCAAAGCACTGAAATTTTACAGTTCAAGATCCTGGAGTAGAAAATCCTGCACAGAGACACCTCCAGGTATCAGGAAAGACTTCTCCCCATTGGATCGTAAACTAAGTATTAATCAGTGCAGACATGTAACAAATTACCCATAGCCAGGGAAATAACCATTCGAAAGCAATGGAGGGTGAGGGGGATCTTTTGATGCTCATCCAGGGACAGAAATGGTCTCCGTACTCATTTATACACAAATCTGTACTCTCACTACTCAGAGTAGGAAAATCTGTGTGCATGTGTGTGTGTGTGTGTGTGTGTGTGTGTGTGTGTGTGAGAGAGAGAGAGAGAGAGAGAGAGAGAGAGAGGGAGGGAGGGAGGGAGGGACGCATATGTGTGCAGGTAAATGCATCCATATGCACCTGGAGATCAGGCAAAGACACTGGGCATTCTGCTTTATCATTCTCTACTTTCGTTTCTTGAGAAGGGGTCTTTCACTGGGCCTGAAGTTAGGTTGGTGGCCAGCAAGTCTCAACAATCCTTCTGTTTCTGTACCAACAGTTTTGTGGTTACAGGCCCAAGCAGCCACACAGCTTTGTACCAGGATGTGGGATCCCAACCTGGGTTCTCATGCTCATGCAACATGTGCTCTTACCTACAGAGCCATATCTCCAGCCTGGAAAAGTCTTATAATCCATGGGAACATTAGGTAAAGAAAGTTTGGCAAAATTAAATAAAAGGTTACTTCAGTATTGCCCAACGAAGCTGAAAAGCAAGTGTTGAAAGGAGCAATTGTTTTCTAATAACACTCATGTTCAAGGGCAGAGTTTAGGATTTATAGCAATTAAGGAATAAAAGAAAGACACATAATGTCTGACATACAGTGAAATATTTCAGATCATTCAAAGCAATTGGAAAATAACAACAGAATGAGGAGCACAACCCACACATAGAAACTGACCAAGAACAGGCACAGGTGATGAAAATGGAAAAGAATGTCAACGCATTTATTATCGCTGCATTCTGTCTGCTGAAGCAGTCAATGGACTTGGCTGCCATCGTGATTGAAGAACTGGTTCTCCTTGCCTCTCACCTCCTCCCAGCTGCAACAGAGAGAGTGGCATCAGGCTTTCCTAATATCAGGCTCAAATCTACCCCCCCCCCCCAGGTTGCCTGTGTACAACAAGAAGCAACTCCTAAGTAAAATCTATAAGTGAAATAAATTTAACTGGAGAGTAAATTAGAAAAAGAAGCCAACAAGCCAATATGCTGGCATAAAGAGAACAAAATCATGGGCTGGCTGAACACACCTTGCCCCTGTGACTGACTTGTCGAACTGTCAAACTGTCGAACTGCCAGTCCAGCACCTGGGCCTGCTGCATCCTGTGAGAACCTTGAGTTCTCAGCCTCTGACAGCTTTATGCCAGCTTGAGCTCTTTAGGAGGACACTCTCCTCCCTCAGATCAAAGTCCCAACAGTCAGAATTTACATCAGAATTTACAGCAGAACATTCTTCCTCTCATGTGGTTGAGGAAAGGAAAGAGTGTCATCATCCCCTTTCAAAAGATGATTTAATCCTTCAAGACTTCATGCTTTTTAGGGGACATTTTATAGAAATTTTTGAAGAGCTGCAATGAGTTCCATTAAAATGAAACTTCAATTGAAAGGAATTCCTTCCTCCCAAAGTGGCTGCACAATATTTATTTGATTCTCACATCAATCAGGCTCTGAGTAGCTCTTTTTAAGACACTTTGGTTAGGTGTCTTCTGTGGCCTTCATGTGTTATCCTAACAGTGGGTTGATGGGATCACTAATTGTTGCACTTCTTTAACAATTAGAATCTTTCTCACCAGGTGGAGCTGAGGGTCTGGATGCTGCAATGTCTATTTGTCTTTTGTTCTTAGCATTTGAATTATTGAAAGTCTGGTCTGGGTAGTTTCCGACAAAACATCATTATTTGGGTTTAGCTAACTGAGCCTGAAAGTACTTCAGAACTATCATCATTGTGGGGCTTAAGTAAAAGAATTCCATTGATTGTGAATGAGCACACATGCACAAAGGCACACACACACATACGCATATGTATGCATGCATAAGCACACACACAGGCGCACACACACACACACCCTAATGAATGGAAAGCACCAGTTCCAGAAAAGGTTGAAATTTTACCATAACCTATAGAGGAAGGGAAAGCCTCATCTGTTATGCGGATAACAGACTGAGCTCTCAAGTTCAGAGGTCAAGGTAAAAGCTGGGGAAGTTTGAAATGAGTGACTCAGCTCTGTGGCAGCTGCTTCTTGGCTCCCCTCCCAGTAGTTCCAGCACTAAAACTAATGGCTAAGAACACACCGGGGGGTCAGTAAGCAAGAGCTTGCGAAGGGACTGCATCTGAATACAGACCAAAAGAAGAAAAGAAATCTTCCCATGGAAGACATTAAATCAGAGCTTCAAAGACATTCTGTATACGCTCCGCATTTCTACCCACTCTCGGTAATCACTAGGCATCTCACAGGCAGATAAAGAGAAGCGAGAAAGTGCTAAAAACAGCCACCTGAAATATTTCAACACTCTCGTGTCCTGGGTAACTGGTAACACAGTGACCAAACAAATGACCCAGGACAGTCTTCCAGATACTGAAAACATAATGCATCTTAGAAACAGAAACAAAGCTCGGATCACCACAGCAGGGGGTGTTAATGAAACCACACACGTCTCCTCTCAAACTGGGTCCGTGCAGAAATGTACCCAGCACAGGGTTTGGCTATAAATGCCTGTAGCAGCTTTGTTTATAGCAGCCTCAACAAATGTTCCCGATCTTCAACAGGTGGATGGCTAGACAAATTGTGGTAAAAATAAAATATTACAGATAAAAGAAGGGGAATAAAAAGAGTAAGAAAAGAAGAAAAGTCTTCATATATACAATGGCACGGCACATGGTAAAATTGGCATACTTTGTAAAATCATCCAGACACAAATAGTGCAAATGATATACTATTTACAGGAGCGTCTATGAAGGGAAATAAAACCCACACTGAGAGAAAGCAAATTGATGGGGTAAGTCGCTGGGGAGAGGACGTAGCTGTCAGCTTCAGAAGATGTAAGCACGTTCTGGAATGGTGGAGATGAGCTGCAAATTGATTGGTGGTGGTTGTAAAAATGCACACACTTTTCAAACTCACTTAACTTCCCGTTTCAAATGGGTGTCTCGCGTTGCTGTATGAAATTCTGCTTCAATAAAATAGATTTTTTTAATGGAATGTTTTTACTTAGCTAAGAGAGAAGACTAATACTTAAATATTTATTTGATCGTCCATTCAAAAATCATTTGGAATGGATTAAAATATGAAAAAATATTTGGCTATCTAGAGCGACTTGTGTTCTTTTGTGTAAAATGTGTCTATTGCCTCCAAAAGTGGAGGGGGGGGGGTTCTCCTTTTTCCAAGGCCTAAGGTAGATTAGTGTTAGGTTTTTGTAAAAGAAGATGAAAGAGCCAGAAGGTGCAGAGTTGCTGCCCAGGCAGAGTCCAGTCTCCTTTAGTCCAGTCCAGACTCCAGATTTTATTAAGAAGCAATCATCACTTTACACACTGAGTCAGTTTCTCCGTCTCCTGTTTGGGTGGATTCTTTCATCACACTGGGAAATACTGGGGAGTACTGAAAACAGCCTGGCATGCCATCTCAAATGCACAGATGCATGCCAGTGCACCCAGAGCAGCTCTGTGGTCACCATATCCAGGCTTTCCCACAGGTGATCTACTATGAAAGAAGTGGGAAACAGTAAGATCTGGAGAGGACAGGAACTCCCCAAGGAGAGCAACAAAACCAAAAAATCTGAGCACAGAGATCTTTCCTGAGACTGATACTCCAACCAAGGACAATGCATGGAGATGACCTAGAACCCCTGCACAGATGTAGCCCATGGCAGTTCAGTATCCTAGTGGGTTCCATTGTAATAGGAACAGGGACTGTCTCTGACATGAACTGATTGGCCTGCTCTTTAATTACCTCCCCCTGAGGGGGAAGCAGCATTACCAGGCCACAGAAGAAGACAATGCAGCCACTTCTGATGAGATCTGATAGACTAGGATCAGAAGGAAGGAATCAGAAGTCCTCCCTATCAGTGGACTTGGGGAGGGGCATGCATGCAGAGGGTGGAGGAAGGGAGGGATTGGGACGGGAGGAGGCAGGGAACCATAGTGGGGATACAAAGTGAATAAAGTGTAATTAATAAAGAATTTTTTAAAAAAGAAACTAAATAGGAAAATGTCTAAGTAATGAAAGGTGAAAGACAAGTTTCTCCTGACCTCTTAAAGAAGAAACAATGGAACAGAACCTGCAAATGGCTCTTTTTCATAACAATATGAAGACGGTGGGAAATTCCATCCCTTCCCCCTTCCCCTGGAGAACACTGGAACTGATTATCTGGTAGGCACAAATAGCCTAAAACTTGCTGTGTCATGAGATTTTGTATGATCAGAGTTAACCAGTAACCAATACTAGCTGAATGCCCTGCACTCTACTGTGTATCTCACACTATTGGTTTCTCTTGGGTGCTGAGCAGCCATAAAAGGTGTGCTTGACACTAGCACTGTTTTACACATGTTGAAACTGGACTGTAGAGAGTTAGATGACAATTGTTCTGGACTTGCGCAGATACCAGTTGGTGAAAAATTCAAAATTCAAATTCAGGTCCCCACTTTGGGCATTTCTTTTGATTTTTATAATTGGTGTGTGTGTGTGTGTGTGTGTGTGTGTGTGTGTGTGTGTGTGTGTGTGTGTGTGTAAGGGCTGTTTTTTTTTCCTTGTTCACTTTTGGTTATTGGTATTGTTTTTTTTTTTTCAAACAAAGTCTCTCTATTTACCCAAGATGTGCTTGAAATGACTGTAATGCCCAGGTTTTCCTCAAACTCAAGATCCTCCTGCAGCAGACTGCTAGATTCTGTGAACAAACCTATGACCTACTGTCCAAGTTGCTGTTTTTGTTAGTTTTTAATTATGTGTTGCATAATTAATTATTTGTTGCATTTTTTTGAGGCAGGGTCTCTTCTATCCAAGACTAGCCTCAAATTTACTGTGTAGCTGAGGGTGGCCTTGAATTTCTGATGTATTCCTGTTTTTACCTTCCAAATTCTGAGATTGCAAGTGTGTTCACCACCATGCCTTCATTAATATGTCTAAGTGCCAGACTTAGACATAACTTGTAAGTCTCACAAGAAAGGTGGTGGCATGTCAATAAACATTCATGGAAACCAGTGTAGAGGGACCATTTTATGTGATGTTTGGGAAGTACTAAATAGTTACATTTTAAGTGAGATCAATCTTTCTTTCTTTCTTTATAATAATAATTTGATGATAAAGTGCATAGATCACATAGTTTGCTGAATACAATGGTTATATACTCTAATTTAGTTATCACAATACTGATTTGTATATGGTAAGCCATTTGCAATGGGAAAATGGATTTTGAAAGGCCAAGTAAATGGCTAAGTCAAGCAGAGCTCAGAATCTACACAAGTTCTATCCATTTCTGAAGCCCACATCCCAAATCACTAATCTGTGAATATTTAACAACATCAAGTGTTTCACTTTTCAGCCAACCTTGAACAACTCTAAGAGGACCATGATAAAGGGGGAGGGTAGCAGGAAGGCAGAGTGAAATCTGCTGTTTAAAGCTTTTGTTTTTACTTCAAAGAAAAATCTGTGAAGTAAGTACGAGTTCACTTATCTGAGTGGATCCTAGATGACGTTTATTTAGGAAAAACTGAGAGTAGGAATTCTATTATTCCAGAACCTTAGTTACCTGGAAAGCCAATCAAAATACCTAGAGCCATGCAATCCATAATTGTGAGTCTATAGCCAAGAGGACTCTTCTGAAAATGGAGTGAAAAGGCTGTATCACTCTACCTCATTAGTGTTTCATTATCAGCCATATGATAATGAGGCTCTGTGGTCAATATTAAATGAAAGTAATAACTTCATTTGACTTTACAAGTGAATTAGCAGATAGGCAGCTCAGTCTCCATGTGTGTTCCCAAGTAAGGGGACCAGGGGTTGCCTCTGACATGGACTCTGGTGCATGTTCCTCGATCACTTCTCTGGGGTAGGGTGGCCTGGTCAGGCTACAGAAGAAGATGATGATGCAGGCAGTCCTGAAGAGACTTGATCATCTGTGGCCAGTTGGTAAGAGGAGGGCACCACCTTTCTGAGGACTAGGGGAGGAAGATAGGAGAAAAGAGGGAGGGAGGGTGGGACCAGAAAGAGACAAGGGAAGTGGATACAACTGGGAATAAATAAATGTATTAAATTGATAATGAAAGTGTATGTGATTAGCAATCAACAAAGTGAAATAAATAGAAAACATGAGAAGAAAGAATAAATCTAGAATGATTGTCAAGGTGCAGCAAGAACAAAGCTGATCTATAACAAATATATTTAGCATGAGCACATTAAAAGACGAAGACTGCAAGAAATGTATCAGACAAACTAAATGCTGTTAGAAGGTTGAATCTCTTTCTTACCACCCCTGTCCCAAGAAAGAAAGAAAGACAAAAAGACAGGCATATGGACGAATAATATGACTGTGTTAAGATGATTCAAAGAGAAGATGGAAGATGGAGAGCAGTAATTAGGGTTGGAGGGACTGTTCAGCAGTTAAGACCACTCAGTGCTCTTCCATAGGACCTGAGTTGTGTTCCCAGCACCTGTGCCAGGAGGCTCACACTGCTTGTAGCCCTAGTTCCAAGGGATCTGGTTCCCTCTTCTGTTCTCTATAGGCATTTACACAAAAGTGGCACACACATGCACATACACATAAATAAAAATAAAAAATTTTCAAAAAGAGAACAGTGATCACAAGATGCCTGGCATGATGATTAAAATAACAACTTTTTCTGAAATTATGGCCACTCTTTTATGTTTTACTTTTGTTTGGTATGGTTTGATTTTTTTGAAACAAACCCTCATTCCTTAACCCAAGCTAGGCTGCCTTGGTCTCCCATGTATAGGACACAATCATTTTTAATATTTACTCTTCTGTGAATTTTCCAGGAGAATCTGTTTTTATTAGTTTCATACAGGAAAATCCACAACAGATTAAACAAATCCATCCAAGTCGAGCCTAATGAGTTATTTAGTGACTTATAGGAGCATGGATAGATCCGACTATACTAATTACTTATTAGCTAATTGACTAATTCAGATAACAAAATTGATCTAACTGACATATGAATGCCCAAATGTAAATAATACACATTTTTCAGATGGAGAATTTACAAAGATTATTAGATTTAACAAAGTAGGCATGCAGAAATTTCTGTAAGCTACAACTAGGAGGCTAAAGCAAGAGAATTACAAGTTTAAGGTCAACCGGGGATACAGAAGGAGGGAGTTGGAGGCCAGACTCCACTATATATAAAGATGTTGTCTTAGATAGAAAGTAATACCAGTCTTTGTATATGAACACCCAGCCAGTCTTCAGAAATTGCAAAAAATTGGCACCCAGCAGAGAGGAACTTTCTTACCACAGGTGAGCTCAAGGTGAAATCAATTTCAAAAGGTAACTAGAAAACAGGCAAATGTTTGAAAACCAAATATTCCATTTTGAAAGAACACAAGGGTCAAAGAAAATATTCTAGTAAAAATTAAAAACTTTTTTTTTAGGTGAAAATAGCCGAAATATAGCACCTCAGACTCCACAGGGATCAGCACAAACTTGAGGTTGTGGGGGAATCTAAGCTTTATAGGTGCCTGTCTGGAAAAAGGCTCAGTCAGTGATACAGTTGACTATTAAGAGAATTACAAACAACAAGGTCAATGCTGTCCAACCCTTCTCCATTTGCAATGTTTCAAATCCTCAAGTTTTTTAAAGGATACCTCTCCAGATCCACATGTCCGTCAAAGAGGTGCTGATCTTGGATTTAGAATGAAGGAGATTCCTGTTGGAATTCACTTTCGTTAATCTGAGGGCTTAATCCAAACTTCAAATGGTTTTGGGCATTCATGATACTGTCATCTGAACTCACGGTGCATCCTTGTCTTGAGACTCTCACATGCACATATTTTTGTATCTCAGAAAGCTATTAGTAAATACATGTTTTTAAAGGTTTTACAACTCTGCTGATGACAAGAGCAATATAAATGCAAAAAAGCATGTTTTCTCAAACCATTTACAATGTTCAAAATAAAGGAGAGATGAGAAAAACTGAAGTGAACTGAACCACAAAAGTGGAGTGTTTACTTCCTGATTTCAGTCTTCAAGCAAGCTAGACTTCCTGGATGGGTGTAGAATTGATGTCCCAATACATTAATAATCATTCTAAAAGCAAGGCAAGTGGCTGAAGAGACAAAAGAAGTTCTTAAATTAAAAAGAAAAAAAAAAAGCACCTACTTTTCCTCAAATTCATCATAATGATCCCAGTGGACAGCAGCATGATGGAAATCTCTGCACACAAACTGTTTATTCTCCCTTCACCAATTAGTCCATTCAGCTGTGAACCAGTGTGAGGGTGGTGCAATGGCCACTGTGCAATGGGCACCACCTGTACTTCAGTCTCAAGAAGCCAAGGATCAGAATGCTTTGTGAGCTTCTGCCTTAGGGTATAACAGTGGGGAGACAGGGTTCCCTTCCTTTAGAAAATTTTGCCTGGTCTACATTCTGAACATGAATGTCAGCCAGCTCCACAAATTGAGAGAAGTGGAGGGGGGAAGCTTTGTGGTACAAGCAAAGGCCTTGGATAGATGTGGAGATAAGGCATAGCTAAAGACTCAACTGAAGAAGGATTCCTGGGAAGGATCCTTGGCTAAACAGATCAGTGAAGAGGGTAAAGTGAAGCAGTAGGAAGCAACAGAAAAACACAGACTTCAGAGGCCATGTTGAAGGTGTTTTTTTTTTTTTTTCCACTAAGAAAAGGAAACTAGGAAAAAGGTGGAGAGGAAGATGAAATGGCTAGCCTCAGCATTTCAGAGACCACACTCTACCTTCCATGAACTGTGAAGTCTGGACTCATATACTTGAGTTATGATCTTGTTGCATCACCATCGGTGAGTCCATGGCAGCTTGGCATGAGGATCAAGAGATCCCGTTCCTCCTAGGCCAGTTTTTCTCTTAGTATCACCAGTAAATTGTTTCCAGTTTCTCACTCTTGTTATTGGAGCACCCTCTTTCATGGATGTCATCTTCTTCCTTCTGGGTCACTACTGCTTTCTACAGCAAGGCTCATGTCCATCTCCCTGCTTCCTAAGGACATTACCATATCCTTCTTTCTCAATAATACATGCATGCTAATCCTTTCTTCTCCTTCTCCTCCTCCTCCTTCTTCTCTCTCTCTCTTTCCCTCTCTCTGGTAAAATTATAAACTACAGTGCAGGTGCAAGAAAATGTGGCTTGCAATTAAATGCTTTCTCCCAAGGACAAGAATAGGCTGAGATTATGTGTAAAACATATTTTTCCCTAATTGACTTCTATTGCAATATAAAGTGTCCACGGCTGATGGGTAGTTATTTGCAGAAATCCCATGTCTCAAGTTCTACTTAACTCAAAAAGACTGTATTAATATAAGGAGTATTATAGAAAATCCCTTTATGATAAGAATCCAAGTCTTTCTCATTTGGCTTTCTGAACTTGTGGACCATGAGCTTTCAGTAGTGAAGCATGCCTTGTCTGACTTCTGCACATACACATACGTGTGCAGACCAGATGCTGCCCAGTGCCCACAAACTCAGCTTGCTTGGGTCCTATGAGAGCATAGGACATGAGCAAAGCGTGTGTTGGTTCACATGAGACAATGTTCCCAGTGTGGCTGCACTACTGAACTCCTAGCTGGTGGTCTTACGAAGCCAAAAGGTTTCATAAATAGGTCTTCTGAAGACATGGGTTGCTGAGCAGACACGCCTATGTTCATCGTGTGTACATAATGAGTATCTCTTATCTGGAAACTTACTTTCAAATTTGGGAGTATATATTTATACATAATGAAGTATCTTATGGAGGTACCCTAATATAAGCAGGAATTCACTTCTGGGTATCAGATGAACCTTATACACATAAACTGAAGGTAATTTCATGTAACAGTTTGGGGGGGGGAGTTGAAAGGTATATATGTGAATGGTGTACATGCACACAGGTCCTTGAGGCTGGAGAGGCCAGAGGAAGATATTGGATGCTTTGCTCTATAACTCTCCTACCCCCTTTTCTGAGACAGGGTCTCTCACTGAACCTAGAGGTTGGCTGGTGGCCAGCAAGCCCCAGTAATCCTCCTGTCTCCACTCCCCTCAGGGCTGGGGTTACAGATTTGGCCAGCCATTCTAGACTTTTTATGTGAATCCATAGTCAGTTCCTTATTCAAGTGCTCTACCCACTGAGCTTTTTCTCCAGCTCCTTGCCTGCACTTCTGCCATGCTGCATTACTTGTCAGGCCTCAAAAACAAACAAACAAACAAACAAACAAACAAACAAAAAACCTTCACATCTGTAGCATTTGGCATATCAGATTTTGAGGCTAGGGAGACTTAATCAGTAATGCTAATAATCAATAAAGGGATGGCATGCTTTATAAACTTGAGCTTTTGGGAGGGCTCGATGAAGAGGCTAAATTTTATGATAATCAAAATGAGAATTAAACCAAACGTGGTAACACCTGTGTACAACCCCAGGTGTAAAGCCTAGAGCAGAAGGATTCAGAGTTTGAGGTTAGTTTTGGGCCCAAAATAGATCCAAAGCCAACCTTGGCAACAAAGTTAGACTTTGTCTTTTAAAAAAATTAAAAGCCACCCTATGCGCACATGTGCAGTTCTAGGCTTTAATGGCACCGTCTAACATATTTTGAATATGTCAGGGAAAGCGCAAAGTCCTTCAAAGTTATTCACTTTACTCATTTTTACCGCTGCCTTACAAATATCTTGAAGTATTGTTAGATAATAATCACGAAGCTCAAAAACCAGGTAGCTCACTTTATATCTCAGATGAGGACGAGGCAGCAACGACAAGGTTAGGAATCTGACTGAGAAGTCTGATTACTCAAGACCTTAGTCTCAGTTTTAAAGGACCCCACTATGCAGTAACCAAGCTGAACTCCTCCCAATCACCCAGACATTGATGGCAGCATTAAGATTCTCCTCTTTTTATTCACCAACCCATGTTGTGCCTTGGCTGTCTCAGGACCACTTCCCCACAAAGGAAGAACTCTCCATTTGGGGTATGTAACATGCCAAAAACCACTGGAGACAGCACAACATTGCATTTCAAAGTCCTTCCTGAACCTCAGAGAGATAGACTTGAATCCTCACCCAATAGACATGAGATCATCTATAACTTAGTTCACCCACAAGTCTCTAGTTTCCAGTGATACCTAAATTGCAGAGTTCTTTTTTTTTCTGATAAGAAGAATTAAAATTGTAGTGCTTCATACAATTTCTAGCATAAAGAAAAAGAATAAAACCTTTCTTCACTCCTGTTATTTGTCCTCTACACCCTGTATTAATTTCCTTTCTGTTGTTGTTAGAAAACACCATGACCAAATGAGTTGTGATAAAGAAGAGTTTATCCTGGCTTATGGGTCCTGAGGGAGCCATGTTAGCAGGAAACAGAGAGATCACGTCTTTGTCACACAGGAAGCCAACAGACAATGGATGGAACATACAGTGAGGCCATAAACTCTCAAAGCCCGCCCCCCTAGGATGCACTTTCCACCAGCAAGGGCTTCACATCCTAAAAGTCCCATAACCTACACAAACAGCACTGCTACCTGGGGACCAAGTGATTAGGTACATGCACCTGCGGGAGACATTTCGCATTCTAACTGCAACATTCCACCCATAGGCTCATAGCCATATCATAATAAAAATGTTTTTAGCCCAACTTTAAAAGCCCCCCTATTGTCTTAAACAGTCTCAGCACTGTTTATTTTTAATTAATTAATTAATTAATTAATTTTACATCCTGACAAGCTTCCCCTCTTTCCTCTTCTCCCAGTCCCTCTCCCTCCACTTTCCCTCTCTCCCCCTCCTATCCACTCCTTCCCACATCCTACAATCTCCCTCCCCCCTCCCACATGTGATGTCTATTCTGTTTTTGCTTCTCCGTGAGATTCACAAGTCGCTCCTTGGAACTTCCTTGCTACTTAGCTTCTTTGGGTCTGTAAACTGTAGCATGGTTATTCTCTGCAGCTAATATCCACTTATAGGTGAGTGGGATACATACCATGTATGTCTTTCTAGATTTGGGTTACCTCACTCAGAATGATGCATTTTCTAGTTCCATCCATTTGCCTGCAAGTTTCATAATGTCCTTGTTTTTAGTAGCTGAATAGTACTAAATTGTGTCAATGTACCACTTTTTTTTTTTTTTACCTATTCTTCAGTTGAGAGACATCTAGGTTGTTTCCAGTTTCTCACTATTACTAATAAAGCTGCTATAAACATAGTTGAGCATGTGTCCATGTGTGATAGTGATAGACATCCTTTGAGAATATGCCTAGTAGTGATATAGCTGGGCCTTGAGAAAGATCAATTCCCAATTCAATTCCAATTCTTTTGGTATATTTCCCAATATACCAAACTGCCATATTGGTATCCAAAGTGGCTATACACATTTGCCATGTCACCAGGAATGGAGGAGTGCTCCCATTGTCCACAACCTCACTAGCATGAGCTATCACTTGTGTTTTTAATCTTAGCCTTTCTGAAAGGTATAAGATGGAATTCAGAGTCATCTTGATTTGCATTTCCCTGATGCAAATCAAAAGATGTTGATTTGCCAAGAATGTTGAACATTTCTGTATGTGCTTCTCAGCTATTAGAGATTCCTCTGTTGAGAATTCTGATTTTAGGTCTGAACCCCATTTTTAAATTGGATTATTTGGTTTGTTAATATCTAGTTTCTTAAGTTCTTTATATACTTTGAATATTAACCCACTGTCAGATGTGAAACTGGTTAAGACTTTTTCCATTTTGTAGACTGCTGTTTTGTTCTTTTGATGGCTTCCTTTGCCTTACAGAAGGTTTTCAGTTTCATGAAGTCCCATTTATTAATTGTTGATCTTAGTGTCTGAGCTCTGTTCAGAAAGTTGTCGCCTGTAGTAATTCATTCAAGGCTACTCCCCCACTTACTCTTCCATTAGACTCAGTGTTTCTGGCTTTATGTTGAGGTCTTTGATGCATTTGGACTTGAGTTTTGTCCAGGGTGATATAGATCTATTTGCATCCTTTTACACACTGATATCCAGTTAGAGCAACACCATTTGTTGAAGATTGTTTCTTTCTTTCTTTCTTTCTTTCTTTCTTTCTTTCTTTCTTTCTTTCTTTCTTTCTTTCTTTCTTTCTTTTTTCCTGTTGTATATTTTTGGCTTCTTTATCAAAATTTAAGTGTCCATAGGTGCGTGGACTTACTTCAATTCAATTCCATTGATAAACCTGTCTGTTTTTAAGTCAATACCATGTGTTTTTATAACTATTGTTCTGTGGTACAGTTTTAAGTCAAGTATGGTAATACCTCTGGCACATCTTTTACTATACAGGATTGTTTTAGCTATCCTGTTTTGTTTTGCTTTGTTTTTCCATATGAAGTTGAGTATTATTCTTTCAAGATCTGTAAAGAATTGTGTTGGAATTTTGATGGGAATTGCATTGAATTTGTAGAATGCTTAGCATTTTTTTCTAAGTCCAAAGTATTAGCTGAGACTCAAAGCAATTGCTTTACTATGACACCCTTACAGTAAAAAAGGAAATGAGACGATTGCCCACATATGATGGCACAGGATACACACCTGCTTTACAAAAAGATAGAATTGGAGAGTAATGAGGAAACACTGAACCAAAACAAAACTAAAATCTAGCAGGGCAAATAACAAATCCTATAGCTTCATGTTCAGTATCTGGGATTTTAGATGTAATGGAGCTCCACTCCTCCGGCTTGGCTGCCTGAAACATACATCTCTCACACACAACTCTTTCACTGGCTGGTTCCACATCCTGCATAAAATGCTCATTAGCAAATGTCTCACACCTATGGCAACTCCAACATTTTGTGGTCCCCATTGTCACCCAGTCTTCATTTTCACATAAGAGTCTCCCACAGCACAGGTTGCCAGGCTGCAGTGGCTTTTCGAAACTGCAGAGGAAGAATCTATGACCCTCTCAATCTTTCATGTTTTCATTCCCTGAAAGCTAGTACCTTGTAAAAGACACCACTAAGTTTATCTGCCAAGCAGAGGTGGACAGTCACATACCCTTGAATCACATTTACAATAGCTTTGGTTTGCTCAAGCCATTGCTTTCTAAAAGCAAGAAAACCTTTAGGCTTTCTTCTTTCATAAGTCGGAAGCATATCAGGGTGGGATCTCTCCCTAATGGTACCCTTTGTTCTAGGAAAAGCATATGGCCACTCCATAATAGTGCTAACCTCATTAACAAAATCTCTCCTTCAGCACAGTACTGTATGCTTTGGCATTTTAAAATATACCTTACTTGGAGTTTCTTATGTTTCTTTCTCCCTTCTTCACCTTGATTCCTTCCAACACCCCAACACCAAGTAAGAGAGTAAGATGGGGATGTGGACCATTTTAGAAGTCCCTTGGGGAGATTCCATTCTTCATCCTCAAGATGCCATCAGCCCAGTAAACCAGCCATCCAGCAATAGCGAAAGCAGCAACAAGGCTCAGCAACAACAGCAGCAGGGTTCAGCAGAAGCGGCACGATTCAGCAGAATCTGAATGACTCAGCAGAAGCTACAGGAAGAGTTCTCTGGAGCTTTTCTCTCTAGGAGCAATGCAACGAGATGCAATACAGAGCGATCTCTGTTGGCTCTGATTTATACCTTCTTGAAGTCCACACAAGTGTTTTTCAGCTAGCTAAAACCATGCCCCTGCCCCCAAATACAAGACAGTTTCTTGATGACAAGTATTAGCCAACAAAGGTCACGCACCTCTCACTATGCTGCTATCAGCTATGGACAAAGCATTCCCGAATTTCACACTTGGAACTACAACAAAAACATATCAGCAAGATACAATCAAAACTTTTACTACACTTCACTCTTCTGTAGCATTAAGATTTCTAGTGTTCTTTTTCTCTCTACTCTAGACATTTCATATTTCTCTTTGCCTTATTTCCTCTTCTTTTATTGTACATCTGTATAAGGGTAATCAATAACAAGCATTCCACACATTCAACATTGATGCCTTGAAATTTTCTCTGGCAAAGAAATTAGTTCATTATTTTTGCAATTTAACCTCAGGCTAGTTCTCAGAACACAGGCAGAAAAAAAAATGTTTCTTTGATAAATGTTCCATGAATGGACTCTAGCTCAGTTGCTAGTAAAGTCCTTACTTCCCCTGCACCTCATGATCCAGCCTCTAATGTCATTAGTACTCCTGTTAATATTAGCACTGCAGTCTTTCAGCCTCTTGCTAGAGCGTCCCATTAAGTTCCGCTTACAGCCTTCACTCAAATTTCAAAGACTTCCACATTCCTCCAGAAAACAGTATGGTCAGGTTCTTCACAGTAATAATCCACTCTCTGATACCAACTTCTGTATTAGTTACTTTGTGTTTCTGTGATAAAATATCGTGACCAAAAGCAACTACTGAAGAAAGCGTTGGTCTTTGGTTTACAGTTCCAGGGAGAGTCCATTAATGGTGAAAAATCAATGGCAGCAAGCAGCTCAAAGAGGAAATCTGAGGGATCACATCTTCATCACACAGAGTCAAGAGATAGTTGCTAGAAGTTAGGTGAGGCTATAAATCATGCCCTTAGTGACATGTTTCCTCTCACAAGGATTCATGCACTAAAAGTTTTGTGACTTCCTCTAGCAGTGTCAGCAGCTAGAGAACAAGTGTAGCCAACTTTAGGATTTGTAGTGAGCACCAATCAGCCTTGATAGCGGAAGCCCGGTCTTACTGGGCATCTCCACGTGGGAGTCATCCTACCTGAGGATTGAAGTCCTCATTTGTCCTCTTAAGGTTACACTCAGGGGCACTATCTCTCTGGTCCCCACAACCCTGGCCTGCATGTTTGCAGAGCATGTCTCATTGCCCAAAGAGAATTCTCAGGAAAAACAGGAGAACGTGAAGAAATCATGACCATGCACTAAAACGGTGTGTGTTACAACATATGAGAGGAACTTAAAACCTCTAATGTGCTTGCTCATACTATCATAGGTACCACTCTGGTTTTCATGGTTTCGGAAACCTGTTTGAGCATTCTACCTCTTCCAACATTCTAGTCTTGATATTTTCAAGGTTGAAAGTTGCATGGCTCTTTTGGGATTGTAGATAGAAGTCTGCCTTAAATTCTGTCATTTATAAAATGTAGGCTTAAGCTTTTGAATACAAGATTAACTATTCATCATTTTCCAATTAGAGAACCTTGCCCATAGTTAGTACGCAATTAATATCAGTTGGATTAAATTGTGTTTCAAATTGAAAATGATTAGGCACAAAATGCACTTCTCTTCTCCACAGTGCAATTTTTATGTACTTCTGCATCTTGAAAAATATTTGATAAATCGTCTCTTTGCCTTCTTTATTGTTTTGCGTTTATACCACCTTTAAATGCCTTGGAGTTCGAAAAGACAAATATATCTTCATGTAATTTAAATGGCAATCAGCTGGCTCTTTCTTCCTTACAGATATACAGAAAGCTGATGGTCACAGCAGGTAACTGATGAGGCTAATCTTTCAATGTCCTGAAAATTCTCTGCCTGATTGCATCTAGTGTGGGACGATACGTGATCATAGAAACATTGGGCAATTTGATCAGAACCAGAATAGATTATTGATTGTCCTCAAGTGAACTGTGTGTTTGTAGATAATGGTATGATATCTCAAGAGAACACCTCAGAAAGAAATCAATTTGGAGACCTCAGAATCTTGTAAATGAGAGCTGAAGGAAGGTTCCATGAATTGCAAACCTAGGCTTACTTAGTGCTGCAATACTGTTATACTTCACAGTCTGTTACTTTCACCAAAGCATGCAGAAAGGCCAGCAGGCCCCAATCTGTGACTCTGTGTTTGATTAACTAGCCTTTCATGCCTCACTAAAGTTTTTCTAAATAGTAAGAATTCTTTTTTAATGATGTTAAAAAATATTTCATTAGATGCTGTTTTCATTAAGTACAGAAAAAAGCAGATGGCAAGACCTTTGTAATGATTAAAGGCTATTAATTTTCCTACTAATGACTTGCAATAAATGAAAATGTACATGCATTGCAATTTTATCTTTATATTATAATTTGGATGATGGACATTTACAGAATGAGATCATTCCATTTTGTGTGTTCTGCAGACATGCCCTCCTTAGTCTTGGCTTCTTCTCCCATCTGTGATCCTTCTTTTCATTTTAGTATATTAATAAGAAAGGCCTTTACTTTTCCTTGTGCATTTTCTTAACTGGTTTGTAATACCTAAGAATGGGGTTGGTAGTAAGATGTTGGGTTTTGACTGGAACCCTGTGATGACTCGTCAGAGCTCAGGAATGTGGTATGTGTTTATAACTAAGCCTTTGTCTTCTGCAGTTCATTTGCAGCTCATCTTCAGGTCCCAGTTTCCAAGGATGTTACACCTGCTATTCTGGGTGGAAGGCAAATAGATTTATGAACGGTTGCAAGAGCCTAAAAATCCAGAAATCTCTGCTTCAGAGCTATACACTCTTTCAGATGCTTCCATCAGTAGGGACCTCTTTCCCAGGAAGGTCAAGGAAAACTCATACATTCTACACACAGCCAATTGCATGAGTTCAATGTTTCTCTAAATTGGAGCTACCCTTTCTCTGTTGCCACATCTGGTCTCTTCTTCTACACTTTTTTTTTTCACACATAAAGCAAACCCCAGTATATCATCCCTCCAAACACATTAAGATTTTGTCCAAGACCTTAAAATCACCCTTGACTTATACCCTAAACATTGTCTTTCAAACGTTAGGCTTCTCTTCCTCTCTATAGGCTCCTACACTCAGTTACCCCCTAACTCAAGAAAGTGCTCTGTGCTTACACTGCTGTCGTATCCCCATCATGTCATTGCTTTGGGTTCTGTATTGCATCCATGTTTAGAGACCCTTTTTCTACTTATTTCAGAGACAATAACATTTCTGAAGTCCAATGGTTCATCTTATTGGAGTTGTTTCAAGCAGCTTTTCTTCACATACAGTTGCACTCAAGTTTTTCTTTACCTCTTTGCATCACTCTCAAGTTTAGGTGATAGGAGATGGACATCATGGACCTGCTTGTCTCCTCTTGCAGAGGAAGGAAGAGGATTGAAAATTCACTAAAAGCTCTCCCTGCCACCATGAAAACCTCTCCAGGTGTACACCTAGTGCAGGCAAAGGTTCTTTGTTTGTTTGTGTGTTTGTTTGCTTACTTGTCTTTGCACTGTTTGGTTTACTCTGCCTATGGTTTAGTCTGTCTTTTAGAACATGGCTTTTTGGGTGTCTTTTAAAATCTCATTAGAACAAGAAGTGCATTTGTCAAGAAAGAACATTTTTCTCCACCCTCTTAATTTCACTAAATGCAAGGATACTAATTTACTTCATAATAAACAAATTAACAAAAGTGCCTATTTTATTAATATTTTCTCGACAGTAAAGAAGTGAAATTGAAGAGTGATTAGACTTATCATGTTACGTTCCTTTTAACAAGGGAAAGAAAACTGGGGCTTCCAAAAAAAAATGATCAATTAAAAGTGGTGAGAAAATATGTGGGCAATCTTTGAAAGACAAAGATTCTCTCAGTAAGGTTTGTTTATGCACAATCATCTTGCTGTTGACTTCTTTCTTCCATCATAGTAGTGACACATTATTTTCTCTCTCATGGAAGATCAGGAAAGACTCTTTCTCCAAAGAAAATTTATACCTAATTGTTCAGATGAATAAGTGAAGGCCAAAGAACTTTTCCTGCATCTGCTGGTTTTCAATTGCCTTCAGCTCAAAATAATCCTTAGTCCAAAGTGTCCTTCACTTTCAGTATATATCTTGTTTAGGGGCTAATACAAAAGCTATTCAAATAGAGTGACTATAACTGCCTTCTAAGGAAGTACTTGAGTGTCCGGGACTTAGAATAATGGAAGCAAAGTATGACTTTTACAACCTTGATCTTTAAAGTTGAATGTATTCAGGGACAAGCAGGAAAATACAAGTCAACAAATGTCCAATAAAATATCAAGTAACATTCCAGTTAATGTTATCTTTGAAAATTACAAAGTGCATGCATATAAATTTTCCTATCATGTTTGATGATGATAAATATTTTAATAAAGAAAATAGTCTGGCCAAGCAAAGCACAACACTATGGAATGTCTTTGAATAACTTAAATTTTCTACCTCATTAGACAAAGGGCAGATCACATAGAGCCTTGAACAGCAGTGCAAGGAGGCTGTGTTTTATTTCGCCTGAGATGGAAGGCACTGGATGCTTTCCAGCAGGAGAGACCATATCTGATCTAGACTTTTAAAAGTTCCTTCTTGGCTGTTGGATGGAGAAGGGATGACAGAAAGAAAAGAATGACAGTTACTTGGAGTCTAGTCTAGCAAAGAAGGCAAATTTTCTAACACAGCTGGCGCCACCAAGGAACTAGAAACAAATCCCTGTGGACACACAGCCATGTATGGCAGAAGGACATGAGGTAAACCTATCACCGATATCCTGGAATGGATCTGAAATCGGGCTGTACTTGCCAATTTTTCTCTCAGTGTCCACACCTTTGCCTCCACAAGGCCTACCCACACTCATCTCCCTACACAGCAGTTTCTCGACACATACCCCTAATGACAGTCATTTCTCCATCTTCAGCAATGGGAACCATTTGAAAACAACACTCACAAAACCTTTTTGTGCTTTTGTGCCCTTCTCTTTCATTTTTATGTCATAAGGACTAGGGATTTCTTCTATTTTAAAATGAAATCTCTAAGTCCACCTCATAGAAACAATTAGTATTGCATAGATTATTTTTGTTTACCCTATTTTTCCTCTAGAGGCAGAAAACAATTTTAAAAAACAGCATGTCTTATTTCCCACACCAGAAGTATGTATAGATTTCTTTATGCTGAGGACCAGCTTGGTTCTACAACGGTTGAGCCTCTAGCTGTCCAGCGGTCTTCACACTCAGAACAAAGCAGTAGAACAGAAGGTTCATTTCCTAGGTGAGGAAGCAGTCCCTTAGCCTTTGAGAAGTAGAGAAAGCAGGTGCAGACAAATCTCAGAATTGAAAACCCATCACTGGCTTTCAGACATTCTGTGACCTTGTAAAAAAATAAATAAATAAAGTACCTTTCCCCAAATGTCGATCTCCAGCCTGTGATCCAGAATGGATGCTTTTGAGGTGATTTACCCAGACCCCTCACACTCCAAAGAGAGTTGTTTATCACATATGAACTAATTTAAATTTTTAAGTTAATTTTTAAATTCACACACAATCAAGCTTAAAAAAAAAATCTTCCACAGGGCGTGGTGGCACACACTTGTAATTCCAACACTCGGGGAGGCAGAGACAGGTGAATCTCTGTGAGTTCGAGGACAGTCTGCTCTACAGAGAGATTGCAAGACAGCCAATGCTACACAGTGAAACCCTGTCTCTAAAAACCAAAGAAAAAAAATCTTCCAGACAGGAATGTGTGGCCTACAACAGAGCAGCAATTACAACCTGCCTGCACCCTTTCATAAACGACCTGCACCCTTTGCTGATGGAATACCGGATCTGAGAATCCTAACCCTTCCAGATTCCTTTACATCCTAACAGCAATGGGAATGGCCAGAACCATGGCATGATGGCAGTGCCCAACACCCAACAGGTGCTACTGACTTGGTGACAGACCAGCTTGTGTTGTTTTGTTCCATTTTCTGTGTATGTTGTCTTTTAAGTCACCTGTTGTAAAATTTATGCTTTAAAAAAGGTTTTCCAAAGGAAGAGCCAGGTGTTGTAAATTATCTTTCCTTTTGTTACTTCTGTCAGGTGGAGGGATCACCAAGGCTCTGAGGAGGGGTAGATGAGCATTTCATAGATCATCTTCTTCCACAAGCAGAAAAGAAATAGGGAAAATTAAGGAGCTTATTTTTTTTCAGACTTGTTGGCAGAGAAGCCTGATCTCCAGCCCTTTGGGACAAGAACCTTTATCATTTTTTCTTTTGTATGACCGCAATTATGATGCCACCAATGAATTTTGATGGCTAACAGTACCCCAACTATGATTCCAAATGTGGTCCAAGTTGTAAAACTATCTCTTATTTGCCAGATGTAATTGTTGTCTCAGAGGCTTACTGCCGAATAAGATCACCCTTTCTAGCTCTTTCTGAACTCTGGCTGGCTGGTCCAACTCAGCTGGTCTACTTCAAATTCCTCTCTAAACTGACTGATTCAATCTGGCTTCTCTCACTTCTGACTGAATTGCTCTGATTGGAAAAACTAACCCTAGCAATCTGTTCTAATCTTCTGGCTCATTCTCATTCTGTAGTTCATTCTGTCTTCACCTGTGTCTATCTTGTTCTCTCTTCAACTTGTCTCTGTAAAACTGTCTCGATAAAACTGCCTCTTCTCTTTCTCCCCCTGTGATTCTCTCTGTTAGTTCACTTCTCTTTCCTTCCTGATCTCATGAGAGTTGGGCATATTTTATTCTGTCAAATCTATCTTTGATTTGTCACTTTGTCTGCCTTTCAATTAGACATCACTTTCAAACATGGCTACTTCTTTCTACCACCTAACCTTACTTACATTGTTTGGGATTAAAGATGTAGGCTAAGGGTGTTTCTGTATTCTAGCCACAGGGATTAAAATTGTGTCATTGAAGCCAAATCACACAGACCTAGAAGGCCTTTGGATGTGATCGTTTGCCAGAGCAGCCATGTTGCTGTGTTAAAATTCCTCTATACCAAACCATCTATCTTACCTGTTGACATTGCTTATGTTTCTGAAGCTGGGCATCTCTGTCAGAGTGACTGATCTTATCCACAGAATGATCACTTCCCACATTGTGGGTGGGTGTGGTCATTTTCTTATGCCCTATGCTGCCTGGATATTTGCCAGTTTGTATTTCTTTGTTCCCTTTTAAAGCTGAGAGAGAAATGAATAGCGTGACTATAAGGCAGCTGCATAGAGGTTCACACATATATAACCCCCAGCTCAAATATGACACAAATCTCAGCAATGGCATCTTGTTTATTTTTTGCTTCTCTGGCTGATTCTACTTTCTTTTTCAGGCCTTGTGAAGTCATTTGTGTGCCAGATGAGTGTCTGAGATAGGTATATTTAACCTTGGGGATAAGAAAGAAGACACTGGAAGAGAAGCTGAAGTCACTGGCCTTTTTCCCATGTTTTCAGCTTCTATTAAAAGAAATTAACATATTTCTTGTCAGAACTAGGTACCATGGTTTTAAGGCTCCAGCTGAGGTAAATTAGCTGAATTGTTCATTAATTTTGATATTGTGACATGAAATGAAAGCAGTTTGGGAAGTGTGCATTTGTCTGATTAATTATTAAATGGAATGAGGAGTTTACAATTCTTACTCCAGCAATTCTTTTAGCTGTTTTATTTAGATCCACATTTTAAATAAACATATAACGATGACTTACAATTTCAAGACAATGGGAATATTAATAGGGTTCAAGAAACATTTCTGAAAGAGGGAAAATTTGCAGGGATTATGTTGCCTAGAACTGAGGAATAAACAGAAAAGAAGGGGGTTAAACTAGAGGAGATGACAACATTTGAAAAAGAAAGGATGCCTTGAAGGCAACACCAGTAACAACCTGTAATACAAATTGTTACATTATAACAGTACAATCCTACATCCTTTCCTTCTGTACTTTCTTATGCTTCTTAAAGAATATCCCAGATCTCTTTAGGGTTTTGTTTTCCCAGGATATAACATGTTTGTGTGTATGTGCATACACAAATATGTATGTATGTATGTATGTATGTATGTATGTATGTATATATATATATATATATTTCCACAGATATATAGCATATATGTTTTATATGGAAACAAGGTTTATGTTACTTGACAGACATACTTACTTAGTCACACAATGAGGAACATCAGTGCTGGTGCTGCTACAAGTCTGTCCACAGTGGGATTCCTTTTCTGCTTTATTATCCCTACCAGTCATTTAGAATGGAACTGTTTTTGATGCCAGCTTGAAATGTATACCACAACTTTCCTTCAGCACTGTAACAATTACAGGGCCCTTTTCTGGATCGCATGTCTGTGTGATTGTAGTTCCATCTTAAACAGCATCACGTGTGATCTGCCTAGATTCGAGAATTTTCTAACACTCTCAATGACTGTTCATCATCTGTTGGCCTTTGAAATGTGTCTTGGTCCTTCCGTAGAGTTATTTTCTCTAAAACACGGTATTACTTTCCTAAAACACTGTAAAAATAGGCATCACTTTCCTCACAAATTGAAAAACTGAGGTTCAGGAAAGTGAAGTAACCCAAGGGCAGGCTGTATTTCTACATGTTAATAAATTAAGTGCTCCCTTTGCACTCACTGTCTTACTCAGGATTTCTGCTTTTGCAATAAAAGACCATAACCAAAACGCACTTGGGGAGAAATAGTTTATTTCCCTCACTCATCCAGTCTATCACTAAGGAAAGTCAGGGCAGAAACCAGGAGGTAGGACCCAAAGTGGAGGCTATGGAGGAACACTGCTTACTGGCTTGCTCCTCGTGGCTTGCTAAGCATGCTTTGTTACAGAACCCAGACCTGGCCCATCATGATGGGTGGTACTGCCCATCATGAGCTGGGCCTTCTCACATCAGTCAAAAAGAGCAGCACAGGCCTGTCCCCAGGCTAGTCTGCTGGAGGCGTTTTCTTTCTTTCTTTCTTTCTTTCTTTCTTTCTTTCTTTCTTTCTTTCTTTCTTTCTTTCTTTCTTTCTTTCTTAGATTTAACAAGCTTTCCTTTTACTTCTACCACTCCTTTCTGTTTATATTCCACCTCCTGGAATCTTGTGGCATTGGATACAGTTCTTGACATTAATTTCTTACATTTCAGGTCTTCAGAGGAAACTGTTTGCTTTAAGAATGCTATTAGTCCTATATCCCATTTAAAAAAAAATTATTAATTACACTTTATTTACTTTGTATTCCCCCCTGTAGTTTTCTCCCTCCTCCCCTCCCAGTCCCTCCCTTCCTCCCCTTGATCCATAAAGGCAAAGAGGATGGACATCAGAAGAAGGAGAAAACAGGGAACAAGTTAGGAACCTGCCACAGAGGGCCGCTGAAAGGCTCTGCCCTGAAGACTATCAAAGTAGACGCTGAGACTTATGCCTTTGGGCAGAATGCAGGGAATCTTATGAAAGAAGTGGGAAATAGTAAGATCTGGAGAGGATAGGAGCTCCACAAGGAGAGCAACAGAACCAAAAAATCTGAGCACAGGGGTCTTCCCTGACACTGATACTCCAACCAAGTAGCATGCATGGAGATAATCTAGAACTCCTGCACAGATGTAGCCCTGCATGGAGATAATCTAGAACTCCTGCACAGATGACGGTTCAGTCTCCAAGTGGGTTCCATGTAATGGAAACAGGGACTGTCTCTGACATGAACTGATTGGCCTGCTCTTTGATCACCTCCCCCTGAGGGGAGAGCAGCCTTACCAGGCCACAGAGGAAGACAATGGAGTCACTCCTGATGAGACCTAACAGACTAGGATCAGAAGGAAGGAAAAGAAGACCTCCCCTACCAGTGGACTTGAAAGGGGCATGTGTGGAGGCGTTTTCTTAATCTACATTCCCTCTTTCAAAATGACTCTAGTTGTATCAAGTTGACATAAAACCAGCCAGCAAAACTGACTTCTTATTAACTTGGTACACAGACATGTCACTATTCAATTAGAACCTGTCCTTTCTCATTTGTCCCCAATATAACATGTTCATATTAATATCACAATATAAAATACATATACATTTAAAAGTCAAACACTCTTTAAAAATTCAGTCTCTTTCAAACATCTGAACTTGCCAGATGTTTTACAGGTGGTGGTGGTGCATGCCTGTAATCCCAGCTCTGAGGAGGCAGAGGCAGATGGGTTGCTGTGAGTTCGAGGCCAGACTTGTCCTCAAAGCTGGTCCAGGACAACCAAGGCTACACAGAGAAACCCTGTCTTGAAAACATGAAACAAAACAAACACACACACACACACACACACACACACACAAAAAAAAAAAAAAAAACAAACCAAAACACATCTGAACTTTTTAAACATTCAAAGCCTCTCTAAAATACCCAGAGTATTTATAACTTATCCAAAATCTCTCCAAAACTCCATAATCTCTTAACTATGGGCTCCTGTAAAATCAAAACGAAGCTACAAAGTTTCTTACTGCAAGAGGGAATAATCAGGGCCAGTCACGATCAAATCAAAGCAAAACAAGAGTCCAACTGTGTAAAAAGCTCAGTGCTTGCCACCTCAGACAGACTGGCAATCCTCTGGACTGCACTGCTTTGGCAGTTGTACTTCTCTGAACATTCCATTTGAAGCTCTCACAGCTCATCTGCTGGGATCAGCTCTCATCCACTCCACACCTGCTGTTGTTCTTGGAGGTGTCTCTGATGCCAGTGTCCATGATACTGGCATCTCCAAAATGCCCTGCACTGCAACTGGAATACAGCTTCGTCTACTGTTGAAACATCTCTCTGGGGACTCTAACCCTATCACATGGTGCCAAGCCTCAACTCTTCTCCAGGATTCCTTCAGTCCTGAAGCTTTTGCCTAACTGGGGCTTCCCATTCACTAAAGCTTCTCCTGGCCTCTCATGGTGCTAAGCATTGTCAGCTTTCCATGACTTCTTCATGTCGTCAAAACCAGTAAAGCCTGGGAAACTCTTGTTCATTATCAAGGTTGGCTGCCAGTACAGGGTACAGCCATGGCTCTCTCTTCATCACAGCTCTGTGTGCGAAACTCAGAAAATACTTCCACACTTGCAGTCCTCAGTTGTGCCGGTCTTTTCTAAGTCACAGCTGACTTCTTCAGCCTCAGCTGCCAGCATCAAGCGTCCCAGCAAAACAAAGATTTTATTTTAGGTGTTCTCAATTCAAAAGATAAAGTCTTTGAGGGACTCTCAAACATCCCTCTGGAACTTCATAAGCAAGGGCTCCATCATCCATGTTGCTTTCAGTATTAGCTTCTAACTTCCCATGATAGCTCATTAATCTCCAAATAACCAATGGCTCTTCCAGCCCAAGTTTCAAAAGCCTTCCACAATCCTCACCAAAACACATGTTCGTGCCTGTCGCATTCTAATTTCTGTATTAGTTAAGATTTCTATTGCTGTGGTAAAAATGCCATGAGCAAAACCAACTTGGGAGAAAGGTTTATTTCCCCTTTACGTTAACCTAACAGTGACTTCCATTACTGAGGAAACTCAGGACATGAACGTAGAGGCAGGACCCAAAGTAGAGACCATAGAGGAACACTGCTTACTAGCTTGTTCCTCATGCTTTGCTTAGCTTTCTTTTTTACAGAACCCAGGACCACCAGGCTATGGGTAGCACTGCCTATAGTAAGCTGGGCCCTGGGTCATGAGAGCAGGTCCTGTCCTTTCCCTACGACGGCACTTGAGAGAACCCTGCACCTTGACTGGGTAGCACAGTGGAGCTATCTCTAAAGGCATGAGTGTGGATGAACCAGTCCTGAGGGCATAAAAACAGAAGAGCTGACCCTGCCTCCTGCCTGCTGACGGTGGCATTGGGTGGCTTAGCTGTAGCAGTGCTGGAGAGCTAGCCCCGGCGGTATGAGTGACCAGCTTAGCTACAACCCAAGCCTGGGTCCAAGGCTCTGTATTGGCCCACCCCAAAATCTGTATCATCTGCAAATGGCTGGGATGCCCAAAATTGCTAGTCCTGCTGTTCCAAAGCTGCAGGATCTCCATGACACAGGGCAACAACAGGATAACCAAGAGGAGATGTGGTGAGGATCCAATATTGATAGTGTGGTAGAAACCAGAGATCTCCAACCAGACCAATGACTCATTGAAATGAACATTTGCGAGTGAAGCTGTATGGACAGAGGGATATGCTGTAGGACACACTGTGACATGCTAGAGCTGCCATGATGAGACGTTTTCTATGCTTTGTTTTTTTTTATTGTTGTTGTCTGTGGTTGTGGTAGTGGGGATGGGAGTGGTGTGTGTGTGTGTGTGTTATTTTGTGGGGGAGAGGTTGTAAGGGTGAAGGTGAATATGAGGGGATGGGGAAATGAGTAGGAATGGGGTTCATGATGTGAAACAAAGAATCAATAAAAAACAAAAACCACTGAAGAAGCTGAGCCAGCTTCCTGTCCCTAGATATGTGGACAGACATCTTCGGCCACTGATGAGCACTCCTGACGTTTGAAACCCTAGATGCCAAATGTCCTCTAGTATGGATAACACTTCACATAAGCACAAGTAACTGCGCCTAGCATCACTAGGCCAAGCAGTAGAGCCTTGAACTGTGTGGGCTTTCCCTTCTTTCTTTACCCATCTTCGCTTCTCAACAGCACTCCACATACCACCACCGTCACCAGTTCATTCTAGCTGCAAGCGTATGGAAGAAGGAATCATGGGTTAACAGATCACCCCAAAAGACAGCCTGCTTTCCTAAGTTCTGACTCTTCCTCATCCGGGTTGCCCTAGTTTCTTGGCTCATTGAGAATGCTGTTTTCATTCAACCTGCTGAACACTCTCTACTGGCAGCTGCTCAAAACGCCACTACTCAAAAATGTCAGCCTTTGGGGATTGACTTTTGCTGCCAAAAACTGGCAGTTGTTGAAGTCCAATGCATATTGCTGGTCATCCACAAAGGCTCCTCCTTTTTACACAATATGCAAAACATTTGTTCTGCCAAAGTCCTGCCTGTCCTCAGCAAGGGAGTTGACATAGTTCCATTTGCTTCTCACGGGTAGAGTGTTAGCCTCCTTAAATTGCATTTTTAAATAATGGCTTTACCCTGAGAATTTGGCATTCCTTCAGATCATATAAGACCCATATAGGCTATGGAAGGTGAAGACTTTGACCTGAGCACCAAGTAGGTGAGATTCTCCTTGGTCATGTGTGAAGAATAAATGCCTAGAAAATGCCTAGACAAAGGAACATCACAGACTCAATGCTAACCTTGTGAACTCTGAGATCCAGACAACTAAACTGAAGTGTCAAGATGGCAGTTGGGTATGTGTGGTTTACATTCCAGGGCTGGAAGTATATATCTGAAGAGAAAATTAGTTCTAAGTCTAGCAACCAGAAAAGATAGAGAAAACTTATGTATAAGAAAACAGGCATCTTAGGATGGGCAACTCTAATATTCATATTCTGATTATGAAACAATTAGGTTCGGAATCTAGTAAATATTAAAAATAGGTAGATAATATCGGTATGTTATTGAAACACATTGCTGGAATGTCAGTTTTACTAACCTCATTTTTGAAAACACAAAAGAATTGTGTTTGTATGTGTGCGTCTGTGTTCAAGTGATAATATATTTATAAGTTCTTGTTGCCCCTTTCTTGTTTGCTTAAATTATTATTCACCAAGCATGTAACAATTTCATAGTGAGAAAATCAGAAGTAGTTGAAATGGTGACAACTTTTATGCTATGTACATTTAAGTCAGTATCTTCACATGATAGACACATGCACATTCCATCACCTTAGGATGGAAATTACTGTGAGAAAGTAAGTGTTTCTCTTTTATTAGCCAAAGGATTATGCCTACAAACAGATTTTATTTTATTATTTTTTTTAAATGCACAGAGTATTGGAGCCTAGGTACAAGTGGGAAGACCAAGAGGTCGTCATGGCACTTTGGACACTGAACATAATAGAGCATACTTACTGAATAAACAAAAGTTCTCAGCTAAATGTCACCAGACACAAGTCAACTAGTTATCTTGAGAAGAACTTTGTAGGCTTGCCTTATGTTTTTGTACAATTTTCAAGCCTCAAATGCAGAGGAATAACAAAAATGCAATCAGGAAAATAATTCTTGGCCACAACTCACATTCCAAAAGAAAGAATAACAACAACAAAATACCCAGGCAAAACCATCAAACCACATCCTGGTAAAAACCTTTAATGTGCTGCTAGGGCATCATCTGGTCCCCATCATTACCAGCTGCGACTTGCACACCCGGGAAAGGCCAGGCTTAGCAATAGGAACTAAAATCAAAGGCCCATGACAAGTCTTTGAAGTTAAATGTGTTTAGCAGCATTTTTAATGAAGGTGGTGACTAGAGAATTAAAAGAAAGGACAGACAGGGCCAGTCAAAAAACAAGTTGCTAGGTTAGATCATTTCAACTCATACAAGTTGCCTACTTTTAGGTGGCTGACAATAATCTCTCAGGCTCTTCTTCAGTCCATGTCAATCAAAGCCTGTCTTTGAGCAAAGTCCATGGGGGGTGAGGAACACAAAAGTGGAAGCATTTTATATAAAATAAGGGAGAAGTGGCTAACTGCTCTGACAATGATATAAGAAAACTTGGTCCTAATAACCAGAATCCCACAGCTGTCATGCATGGCTCCTGGGGCACATTCCACAGAATGATTCCTCAGGATCTAACTCATGACCAAACAAGTTCATCAAGATAAGCTTCTTACAGGGGAGCTTCATCCTGCTGTGAATGTCTCAGGGGAATGCAGCATTCCCTTAAATTCTCTGTTTGTGAAATTCTTCCACCTAGAACATCTCAGAGGCACATTGTTCTAAAAATCAACACTTGTCACATCCTTGCATGAGAGACTGTGTCCATGTAGGACTCAACACGAGAGATCTCTGTGAAAACTAGGGTAGATTTAGGTGACAGAAAAGTGAATGACTTGATAAAGAACTGAAAAGAAGGCAAGTTAGGCTGAAAGACCTCACAGTGGCTAGAACTCACAAGGCAAGCTCACAGGGTAAACTCACAAGGACAAGAACAAGCTGTGATTATGAACAAAGCACTCATTCCACATTAGGTTTGGATGGGTAAGCTGTCTCTATGAACAATAAAAACAAACTGTAGAAGTCAGTCCTCACTTTGAGTTAGAATTAATATTAGGTCCATGGGAAGAGAAAGGGTAAAGCTTGAAGAACCCACTGGTGTTGTACATAGCAAACTACAGAAGAGAATCCCTAAATTGGTCATTTTAAATTATTGTTTTGAATAATTCAAGAAGTGTCACAAATTTTTAATGACTTGACTATTTTAAAGTTGGAATATTTCTAATATATCTTTAGAAATTTGTTTCTATAAGTTGTACTTGTGTCCTATGAGGCTACATGCTTTATAAGGTAAATTAACAGTACTATTTAGTGCCTTTGTCTCTTCTGGAATCTAAAATTATCACCCATAAAGCAGAAGCCCTGCCAATTATAATCCCATTCTCACAAGACATCATCAAAATGCTGAATCATTCTGACTAAGCAAGCTGAACATTTATCCCTCCTCTCAATGTCATGTGTTCATTATATCTGACTCTAGTCAAGGGAGAGAGAGATAAGCGGATGCCGTGATTCCAGGGCATTTCATTAATACACAATGTGGTAAAAATGAGTAGCTTTTTTGCTTTCAATAAATTATGTAGAATTTATCTGATTGTCTGGTGACAATCAGAGTACAACTGAAGGTTTTATCAACTAAAGGTGAAAAAAATGGAGTGTTTAAAACTCATTTCTTAAACCTTTTTGGTGTCTCAAATCTACGTTATAATTTCCCTAGGCCATACCTCTTCGGTCTCTACTTCCTCAGAGAAGGCCATGTGTCACCAGTGTGGCAGGTGCGGGCCAAGTCAGGAGTGTAATCCACAGAACTAAACATAGTAGAACTTAGACTTAGATGTAGGCTCAGTTCACCCACATGGCACCAAGCAAGCCTCAGAACCAGAACCCGAGCCATGGGAATACCTGGGTGTGTCTGGATGATTTGATGATCCAGAAGTCGACAGAACAGAGACAGAGAAGTCTATTTCCAGGGACCTTGTCGCAAGGAAGACGATAAGACCGTAAGGTGAGTTACAAATGTGCGGTTGTCAGAACGGGCTCACAGGCCATTACTAAAATGCTAACTCCTCCTAACTATGACATCATTCAAGGCTTTAGTTTTCCTGAGGCTTGAATTCATTCTCTGACAGATGAAATCATGACACCTCATCACAGTAATGTGTGGCCTCTATGGTTAGGAAGATAACTTCCATATGAGCACTTCAACTGTAGTTGAAGTTTTCAACTGTCTTAAATTTGGCACAACTTTAACCTATATTCATTTGCAATAGATTAAAAGATGCTACAATCCCCACCTTTGATGCCCTATTTATTGTCCACATACTTTGGTCCAGAGTCCTTAGGATGATAGTACCATCTGTTTTTATTAGAACTAGAGACAAATGAAATGGTAGACTTTCTGGACTAAGACCCAGACAATGAATTATTTTACAACAGTTTACACTGAGTAACCTTTTTCTAATCTCATTCAAATACTATGGAATAAAAAGAAGTAAGGCTTAAATGAATTTAAAATTAAGGAAAAACAACAGAAATAGACAGAATTGAACTACTACCAAATACTTGAGGAAAAGGAAAACAGATTTCTTAAGAGCCTCCCCAAAGGACTCCAAGACAGAGTGTTTTAAACCTCTGCCAGGCCAGTTCACCCACAGCCTTATGCAGTGGCAAAAGCGCTACTTTGTTTTTCTTTCTCAGCTTCACCCCTCCCCACACACTCCAGGACCATGGAGGAGGAGATTTAGCTTTACCTAGGAAGGTAGGTTTTAGGGCCACTCACCCTCACTGCTCACTTTCTATCTGCAACAGCGCAGAGCAATGGAAGAGACCAAGCTGAGAAGCTCCATAACGACATGAGACTGGGTGCCATCCCTGCCAGAGTTTGTGTCCCCACGTTGGCCATGAGGAAAAGTCAAGGGACTAAATTTCCACACGTGGCCAGGACTGCCTCAGAAGAAAAGAAGAGTCAGCGGGAAACAGAAGTTAAAAGTAATTGGTGTGGTCGCCTCAGCAACTTCCCAGAGGTCTCTGCTTTGCTTTCCTCTTGCTCCCTTGTTAGACATCTCTACTAAGTGAGATAGCAGTTATGCGTTTTGATCGTCAACGCGGGACACGAAAGTGGGAAAGACTCGTGATATGTTGTATATCAGCTTTTCATAATTAAACTAGTTCACTTATAAATAAAAGGCAGGAAGTGGATGTGTCACAGGAAAAAAAATATGGGAAGTGGAATTGGGGCAGGGCTATCAGAAGGGACAATGACAAGGTATGCTCACGCTAATTTTGAGGACTACTACCCAGTGTCCTCACATTCATGTGCCTTTCGGCAGCACTCGGCGGACAGCTGTCTCCCTGCTCTGCCATTGCCAAACGTATATTTCTGACAATCAGCCTTCAAATTAGAGATAAAAGAACCTTCCCCTTAGTTCTGGCCCAAGAACCTCTTACAGGATAAGGAGAAACCATGACCAAGTTCCCATGGTCTAAGATAAGGGCCAGGCAAATAAATATAGACATGAAGTTAGACAGTCTTAGCCAGGGACTGTAAGCAGTGATTTACAGGCAGAATTCCTAGGGTTAGGGGAGGTACCAGCCTCAACATTGGAGACCTAAGGAGACAAGGCTTTTTTAATCTACTGAACAAATGTTAAGTCAAATTACAGAAAACACAGTACTATGGAGATAAAAGCACATTCCCTGGGGCCAGGAAATTGTAGAGCATTAACAAGAGAGAATTCCCCCAGCACACCCCCTGTATTTATCTTTCTCTTTCTCATTTCTTTTATCTTCATTTCTCATTTCCTGTGTCTCGCTGACATTTTAGAATAATCATTCCATATGGAATTACTCAGCAGTTTATATATAAGTGAACTAGCTTAAATATCAAAAGCTGTATTTTTCTCTAAACAATGATATGGGATTAAAATTTTTCATCTGGAAAAATCCTTAATTCCTAAGGACAACTGAAGTACAGAGAATGGCGTGATAAAAAGTGTATTATGTCGCTAAGATAATGCATTTTATTTTAACCTTTGCTTCTAGAATTCTTATACTTTTTCATACTTCTCTTTAAAATGAAAAGCATTTTTGTTCTACTCATTAACTTTATTAGGTTTTATGAAATTGCCACTCAGGTTACTTGCACTTTTATAATTTTATATGCATGAGCCTATAACAACTTCCTTAAATTACCTTCCAATATTAATTTTTGCAAATTTTCAAATGGCTGCACAGTTACTAAAAAATGCTTTATTTAATGACTTAGAGTTTTAAAGGATCAGAATGTATTTATTATTGCAATCCCTTAGCATACCCTAAACAGCAATTTTTAAATCTTATTTTACCATTTATTGATTTAAGAATTGCATTCTAAAAAATTAGTCTACTTTGACTTGTTTCATAGATTCTGCTTTTATATCTCTTCAGCATTTATACTTGCTTCTCTTCTTCCATTACATGAATGAGTCCCAGGGATATAACTCACGTTATAAAAACTGGCAGCAAGTGCCTTTACCTGCTGAGCAATCTTGCCCACCCAGAATTTATACTCAGCAAAAACCACGTTAACTGCTAAACAGAAAATAGCCCATGAAACACTTACATGACCCTACAAAGTTGATACCCTTTTACATTTGCAGATGGGACAAGAAATCCCAGAGATTCCCTGCATCTACTGTCTGGCACAATACAATGAAAAAGACTAAAATGGGAAGTGGCAAGGGGCTCTGGGATAGAGCCCAGGCGGCCAGAGCTGCCTTGTCAGAGGTGTTCAGCAGAGCCTATACACATGGGTCTAATCCAGAAATGACCATTCCTAGAAAAAAAAAGAAAAGGAGAAATTTGAACAGAGACAAAAACACACAGAGAAAAAGACAGGATGGTAACACACAGGAAGAACACTTTTGAAAACAAGAGATTAAAATGATACAACAATCCAAGGAATACAGAGATTCCCTAGTCAAGAAGCTGGAAAAGGGCAAGGAGAGTTCTCACCCTTACCCTGCAGGCTACAGAGGAACACAGCCCAGGCCTGGTGATAGCCAGATGTCAGGCTTCTGGCTTCCTGAACTGGAAGCAATCACCTTCTGTTGTTTTAGACACCTGATTGGTGCTGGGTTTTGTTTTTGTTGTTTGTTTCGGTTTCTGTTTTTTGTTGTTGTTGTTTTGGGGTTTTTGTTTGTCTGTTTGTTTTTTGTTTTTCCAGACAGAGTTTCTCTGGGTAGCCCCGGCTGTGGCAGGACTCACTGTATAGACCTGGCTGGCCTTGAACTCAGAGAGACACCTGCCTCTGCCTCCCACATGCAGGGATTAAAGGCCTGTGCAGATGCAGCTGCTGCTAACCACCACCCAGCATTGGTGCTATTTCATTCAGAACTGAACGAACCTCTTTTGGCTCCTCTCTTTCTCCACCATCATTTTCTGAGTTTGTCTAGTTGCACTCGAGTCACTGTTTTGCCCTCCTCTTTTCGTTATCTATCTTCTTTGAGCTTCCATGATGGATTAATCCTAGCTCATCATTGCTTCAAATGAAGTTTCTGAAAATTAGAACAGGCCCACTTCATGGACAGACCTAAGAAAGTTGAGTGGTGACTAAAGACATTTCCAATCTTAGCATCACAACTCCCTCATATGAAAATGAGGGATAAAAAAAATTTTATCCACCTTCCAAATATATGGAATGAAAAGGCAAGAAAACCATTACCTGGCTGGCAACCAGCCTGCACCAGAACCAAACTCTTGTATCTGCATATCTGCTTTGTCACTAACTAAGTTCAAAGGAGAGTGGGGATGTCTTCTGGCTTTAGCAGTGTGCCCAGCAGCTGAAAACCCCTCCTCTAGGTAATCCAGGGTCCCAACTACATACAAATCTAAGAGGACTAAAACTGTAAAATCCTGTTCCCATCCTTTCTGGGACTGCTGGTAAAAAGCATAACCTTTCACGGGGCACAAAAGAAAAACAAAAATTTTTTAAAGATTGATTTATTTATTTTATGTAGCTGAGTGCTCTATCTGCATGTACACCTGCACGCCAGAAGAGGGCATTCGATCCATGTATAGATGGTTGTGCGCCACCATGTGGTTGCTGGGAATTGAATGCAGGACCTCTGGAAGAGCAGACAGTTGTACTCTTGACCACAGAACCATCTCTCCAACCCTGAGAACAGCAATCTTAAACTTTAATTATAGTAAGTTTTTTCTTATATATTTTTCTATATATTTTCTATGTAACAACACTTACTGTGCCGGATCTCATAAAACACTGTCAAGCATCTCATGTCTGTTTTCAGCAAGATATTAATACCTAAGAAAATGGGTATTGCCTAATAAACGTTATTAAGATTACCATTTTACAGCTAACTGTGTTCATAAGATCCTTCATGTTGTCATTTTGACCTGTGATAATAAGCATTTAAAGTGCAGTAAAGGTGAATGATGATGATGTTATTCCACTGGCTTACAGACAAGTTGACCAAATGATGCCCTCTGACCCAAGTCTCTTGTTCACCTTTCAATCAGAAGACAGCACTCTGTCTTCTGAGTCCCAGCTTTTAACTGCCGAATGACACCGGCTGTCAGCGCTGTGGTGAGACTAGGGAAGAACAAGGTCTTCTATGGCTATGTTCTTGGTGCTCCTGCACTTGACAGTTTTGGAATAGAGTGTGGTGAGGAAGTGCCTTTAATCCCAGTCTCACACTTTCAGAGATACAGTCATCCACTCTCCCACAGTTTGTGTCAACAGTCTTTAAGAGGTGGGCGCTCTCCACCCATAGAACTAACTTAACGATCTTGAGAAAATGTAATGGCAGGAGAAAAGGTTGCTAAACTAAGTATGTACACCAATTTGACATTCAGACCAAAATGATGTGCAGAGTCGGCTAACTGCCATGTCCAGAGGCTGTCTGGCAGGGGTAGAGCCACCTTTGTTCTACTGGCCAAATACGTCCTGGAAAGGGACTTGCCTTTCCTTCCTCTGGGGCAGATTCTCGGGACCTATCGGGAGTGTCCTCGCTACACTTGTATGTGGCAGCATCTGCTGGAGTTTAGAGCATCCTACATCACCAACGTTTAAATGTGAGCTGGGTTTTGGGTTGAGCTCCCAAGGCTGATGGTTTCTGATGAGTGCTGACTCATGCGTTTATTAGGCATGTGTAATCTTATGTCATTATAGCCGACACCCACCTTCACAATTATTTCCTTGAATCTTCTCATTAGTCTGTCACACCCTAGCATTTATACAATAGTTTACCTTTTTAAATTTATATTTATGTGCTTGCCACTTTGGGGGTATATTTGAGGATCTTTGCTCTGTGCAGTCATCCATGTTGATCTTGGAATGAGGATACATTCCAAAATTCCCAGTGAGCTGTGGGTGGTACTGTACTTTAAATATACTCTCCCATTTTTCCTATACTTATATGCCCAAGATAAAGTTTACAAATTAGGCACAGTAAGAAATTAAGACTAATAACAGATAATAAAAGCATAACAATATCTTGTGGTAAAAGTTATGTGAATGTGCTCTCTCAAAACACTTGATTGTACAGTAAACTTTTGCCTCAACTTTCAGTTCTTTTCTTCTCTTGTTGAGAACTTCACATTTTACTTAAAAGACAACTTTTAGAGCTTTTCTATTACGTATAAATTGTTAGTATTGTTATTATTGTGTTTTGAAGCCATTATTAAGTAATCTGAGATACTTAAGCACAAGAGCTATGAAAAGACAGTCCATCTTGAAAGATGTCTAAGAGACTAACAGGTAGACAGTGTATCCTGCATAGACACAATGGAAAAAAGGAATGCTGAAAGATTTTAGCATGCAACTTTGAACAGTGCACAATTTAAAACTGTTAAGTCATTCATTTCTGGAATTGTTCACTTATATATTCAAAGGGCATCGATCGAGGGTAACTAAAACTGCATAAAATGAAGCCATAAACAGGACAAAACTGATGTGTTTTTCTTTTTTCTTTCAACAAGATTCTAAGAATCTTTAAGAATAGAAAGTATGGGACTAGGAAGAAGGCTCAGTGGATAAGAGCGTTGTCTGCTTTTTGAAAGGACTTGGGTTCAATTCCCAGGATCCACATGGCAGCTCACAACTGTCTGTAACTCCAGCTCCAAGGTGTCTAATATTTTCACAGTGTCCAATGCGCATACAGTAAAATTAAATAAATTATAAGAAAAAATAGAGAGGATATGCATGCACATTTTCTTTGTTCCCACTGCTCAGGTGCCTCGTTATAGTGAATGCTCATAAAATGGAGAATGCAAGTATCCTTATCATTACTTCCAAATATTGGTTATTCAGAACAGAATAACCTTTAATAATTCAGAACAGAATCCTTTAATAATTAAATAAGAAAAAACTGGAAATTACTAACAATCTATAAGGTTTTTTTTTTCTACTCTCTTGTACATATTCACTTTTCTGTGTCTAGCTCTCTATTTTTCTCTCTCCTTCCTTCATAGTAGCATATGAGCCAATCGGTTCCAGATCAAGGGGACAGACACAGAAAAATATTGTTTCTCAATGCTGATTCTAAATTCCTTAAGAAAATGATGTTGATAGACACAGCTTGATATTTTTTATGCCCCCAAGGTGTGGCCAGAGAGACAGGGCTAGGTAAAATCTTGGTTATTTCAATTTAAATGGCAGTTGATGTTACATATTTCCCAAGGGGAGAAAGTCAGACCTAGACAAAAATAGAAAACCCCAAGGGGGTCTAACACAGTATTTGTAACTACACCAGTTATTTTAGTTCTGATTCAGAGAATCAAACCTCAGTAGCTTATCTCCTGAACATTAGTGTACTCAGATCTTAGCTGTATATGTATATGAGAAGCCACTACAAGCTCTTTGTTCAGGTCATGAAACCCTTAATAATCAAGTGTGTTTCCGCTTGAATTAGTATCTCAACATTTTGTGTGGAGGAAGAGGCCTCTAAATCCTGCATCTAATTCAACTTGCTTTCCTTGTTCTGGTGAAACTAGTTGATTTATTGACTAGTTAGTGGCTGGATCATTTAATTCTCTGTGGAGAATGTCAAAAGAAGATCCCGGCCTCAGAGCAAGGGCTATAGATTGCTGCATGGAGCACTCTACAGGGACAGCAACGGCCATACTTGACAGACTGCCACAGGAGTAGGCACTTTACACAAGCCCCAGGAAAACATTTCAGCAACTTAAGGGCAAATTCCTAGTAAACTCAAGGACATTTTCTTTACCTTATCCTACATATATTAGTGTACTAAACTCAACAAAGCACAAACCAAAAAAGGTGCATAAGATTCAAATGGAACCTTTGAGAATGAAAAAGACTATCCTCTATAAGACCAGCACAAAACATACATGGGAAACAGCTAAATGAGGCTGAATGAGTGTTATGCAGCAAGACACTAGCCGAGGAGCTTGGCTTAACCCTCAGGTGTCCAAACCTTCCTTCTCCTCAGAGACTTGTGTCTATCCACTCACTGTTTGGAGCAGGGGGAGACTGACTGCGAGGCACTCATCTCAAGCACAATACAAAGAGATTGGCTTCCTTAGGACTTCTAGATCCAACTGCAAGGGTGTGCACAGCATCACAGCATTAAAATCCACATTGCCACTGAACAAATTAGCACATAACAATTTGAGCTGGTCCCCACAAGTCAAGGTGTCACTATGCAGGCTGTCAGGGCTGAGAAACAGCAGAAAGGTAATGAAAATGGGTGTTGCCATAGAATCCCGACTACATCCCATAGGTTGTGTCTCTTCAAACCAATTCGGTGGCAAATATGCTTTACCCAACTCTCATAGGACTCAAATGAAAACTGGACACTCTAGCACACTACACTGAACATAAAAAGTTCAATGTTTTGTGTTTCCTAGCTGCTCTTTTCCCAATCCTAGAACAGAAATGGCTCATTGTGTCAGAGAGAAGACAGTAATACTATCATAAAAGATTTTACCGTACAAGATTTTTAAGAGAGAGAGAAAAAAAAAAGAAGCACAATTCAGAACAGAGACATCGTCTTGGTGTGAGAGAATCAGGGTTCTTATTACCCAATGAGATCCATAACAAATGAAAGAGCAGCCTTTGTCAAATCATCAAGTTAGCTAAGGCACGGGCGTCTCCACCTTCTATAAGACGGCACTAACTGCAACACTCAATGCTAGTTTATCTCCTACAACAAAAGAGAAACCACAGTCATTTATAATTGTAATGTGCCACCGATTAGAAGATACACACCGATTGCAGAGCTGCGAAACTGAAAAGAAAGAGTACATTTTAGAACTAGTGATAATTGGCAAAACTGAGCACTGGGGCTTAGTAAAACAGAATAGTCTTAAGGCGATCATCTCTGGCTCCGTTCCCCTCTTTTTTCCAAAAACATGCCTATTTCACTTGTTGGCTTCCTGTGTTTTAAAAAGCTATTATTATCACATGTGGGGTATATACATGTGCATGTATGCAAGTGTGTGCATGCATGCACCATGGTAAACGTGTGTGGTGTGGCGGGGGGATGACAACTTGTAAGATTAGGTTCTCTCCTTCCAGGTAACTGAACGTAAATCATCTGGCTTGGAGGCATGGGCCTTTACCTGATGAGCTCTCTTGCCAACCCTTTTTATATTAGTGCTAAAGCCAATGAAAAGGGGGCGCGGAGCCAAGATGGCGACTAGCACACACAGTTTCCGAGCTGTGGAAGAGATAAAGTTCTGAGTTGATGAGTGGAAGAACTTCTGAAGCCAGGGAAACAACGGAGAGACTTTCTAAACAACAGGGAACATCGCAGGAGGTGAAAACCTTGGTCTCGGGTCACCCAGGGACTTGTTTGGGGAAGGTGAGAAACAATCCTTTGATCTCTCGGCACTCCCCTCCCCTCCCCCAGACCTCCCTCCTCCTCAGCACAGCGGACTCGCCTTTCTCAGCGCAGACCTAACTGCCTGGGGCCTGCAGCCACTGAGGCGGAGCCCCAAGCCCTTTATAGGCAAAGGCCAGCAGTACTGTGTCTCGGGGCCCCAGATTCGTGCGGCAGCTGCACCATCCTCCCAGGGCATGAGTCTGCTAGACGCCATACTAGCTCCGCAGGAGCGCCATCACTGACGGTACTGCCCGCCCAATCCCACAGTGACAGAGAATACGCTATATACTCACCAAAACCAGACAGAAACGCCATACAAGCTAGACACACCAGGCGCTGGGCCTCCAAAGCTTGGAGAGCACAGGGAAGAGACCCCAGGACTTCCCAGAAAGCATCTGGACTAGCAACCCAGTCTCCAGTAACAGCGGGACTTTCTAACCTGGCGGCGGAGCAGCACTGAGCTGGCGGGGCACATCAGCCCTCCAGTTTAAGACTAACCAGGGCCAAACCAGAGAACAGAAAGGCTGGTTACCCCGATTCCTACTGACGTGACCACCCTGAATCTCCAGCTGCAGCAAGACCTCATAACCTGGCAGTGACAGCAGCACAGAACTGACGGAGCACATCAAAGAAGCAGGGCCAAACCAGAGAGCAGAGAGCCCAGATACCCCGATCTCGGCCAAGTGACCTGCCTGTAAGTGAGTGCACCCTTGAGAATCTGCAGCTCCCCTGATCCTGGGTCCTTCTAAAACAGAAGCCAGGCATCGAACCCCCTCCCACCCATATACCCACTTTGGGAAACAGAGGGGCACTTGGAACATTGAAGTTCCTGCTCTGTGGGTCTAATTGAGGAGTTAAGGCAGTTAATGCCAGAAATTGCGCTGTGATCATCACTAGCGCCTGCGACATATACATTGCAGAGCCCCTCCCACACACTCAAGGGTTCAACATTAGCCATCACTCAGTCCCTTGAGACACACGCCCACGCCCACTTACACACACACACACACACACACACACACGCATGCACGCTTGCATTTGCCTCTGTTTGCGCCTGTGTACTTTCCTCCCACAGGTACAGCTAGTCCTCAGCACACGCTAAGGACATGGGACCTCTCTCAACTTCCTGAAGAATTCTCCAGACTCGAGAGAGAGACAGTACCAGTCTGATCGGCAGAATCCAAAAACAAACAGGGAAGGTCTCAGATAAGCCAATGGCCAGGGGTAGGCGAAAGAACACTTCCAACATAAATCAGGACATCATGACTTCACCAGCAAACCGCAAAATCGATGGATACTCCAATTCATCAGAAGCACAGGAAAATGACCTTAAAGCCATGCTTGTTCAATTATTTAAGGCTCATAAGGAGGAAATGAACAAATCTTTCAAAGAGTTGCCCAGTCAATTGGAGGTAAAGAAAGAAGAAATAGACAAAACCCTTAAAGAAACACAGGCAAACATAGCCAAACAAATAGAGGCACAAGTAGAGAAAAAATTAGTGGCATATAAAAAGGAAATGAACAAAGAAATAGAGTCCATCATAGAGAGGCAGGAATCCAAATTCAAACACATGAAAGAAATGGTGCAAGGCATGAAAACAGAATTAGAATCAATAAAGAAAACACAAAATGAGAAAACTCTTGAGCTGGAGAACTTGGAGAAAGGATCATGAACCACAAAAGTAAGCATCACCAACAGAATACAAGAGATGGAAGAGAGAATCTCTGGAGCTGAAGACACACTTGCAGAAATTGATACTTCTCTCAAAGAAAAAGTAAAATCAGAAAAGTTCCAATCACAAAATATCCAAGAAATCAAGGATGCTATGAAAAGACAAAATCTAAGAATAATAGGAATTGATGAAAAAGAAGACTCCAGGCTCCAAGGTCCAGAAAATATTTTCAAGAAAATCATAGAAGAAAATTTTCCCAACTTAAAGAAAGAGATGTCCATAAATATACAAGAGGCCTACAGAACACCAAATAGACTGGACCAGAAAAGAAACACATCACGTCACATCATAGTCAAAACACTAAATCTACAGAACAAAGAAAAGATATTAAAAGCAGCAAGGGAAAAAGGCCAAGTAACATATGAAGGTAGACCTATCAGAATCACACCAGACTTCTCATCAGAAACTATGAAAGCCAGAAGGGCCTGGGCAAGTATCATGGAGACTCTAAGAGATCACAAATGTCAACCCAAACTACTATACCCTGCAAAGCTTTCAATCAACATAGATGGAGAAAACAAAATATTCCATGACAAAACTAAATTTACGCAATATCTATACAGCAAACCAACCCTACAGAAGATACTAGAAGGAAAACTCCAATCCAACGAAAACGAATTCACCCAAGAAAACAGGGCATACAGATAATATCCCAACAAAAATGAAAAGAAAACAAGCAATGAAACAGGGTAAGATCATCGACTCCATTACAAAAGGAACTAACATGCATTGGTCAATATTATCTATCAATATTAATGGACTCAACTCACCAATAAAAAGACACAGGCTAACAGAATGGTTGCGGAAACAGGACCCAACATTCTGTTGCATCCAAGAAACACACCGGAGGGTGGGGCAAGATGGTGGCGCCGGGAGGACTCTCATTCTGAGGAGCAGCACAGCAGGATTGGCACAGTGACCAGCAATCAGAACTCGTGGCCATAAAACACAAGTGGTTGTGTTTCTCAGGTGAGAGGATACCCCACAGTGGGGGATTCAATCAGCTTTAACTCACCCGGCTAAACCGCGGAAGAGATACCTGTTCTGCCAGGTACTTGGTCGCCAGCCCAGGGCTACACCCCAGCGCGATCTGGTCACGGTCCCAGACTGAACTGTGGGCCCACAACACCATAGACTGGATTTCCCAGTCGAGAGATAACCCCACGGAGCAGGAAACAATTGGGACCGACCCCAGGTTACCCAGACATCCCCTGGAAAAGACTCGGGTTCCGCGGGTGCCCCAGGAGCCAGCCCGGACCCAGAGCCAGGACAAAGGCGTCTGCACAGAGCCCTGCCTGTGCGCGTGATTCGCCGCCTCAGATAGAACTGTGGGCACCAGGGCACCAGGGCACCAGACTGCGTGTCTCTGGCAGGAGGAAACCCCCAGCAGAGGGGGTCAGCAGCTCTAACGCTTAGGACACCCAGCACTAAAACACTTCCTGGACTCACGCAGACTCTAGTGCAGGCAGGAGCGCTGTGCTCTGCCGCCATTGTTGCGTTCCCCTGGGGCACTGGGACACACAGCTGCATCCTCGGACCTGCAGGAGCTGAAGAGCCATTACAGCAGCCCTCAGATACTGTGCCAGGGATCGGCCAGTTGTCCCTGGCTGGACTGCCAAAACTGTGGGAATCCCTGATCCTTCAGGGGGGCTGCACCCACAGCGTCTGGACCAGAGCGGTGCCTACAGCCGCCATCCCAGACAGAGACACACAGCTTCTGGTCCAGAGTGAGGCACCCAGCCTCCAGACCAGAACAGTGCCCCCAGGCACCAACTCAATCTAGGTGCACATTCTCCAGGTCCAGAGCAGAGCACTCAGCCTTTGGCCCAGAGACTTGCTGAGTGCACCTCCCACTTTCTCAGACAGAACTGTGCGCCCCAGGATAACAGACTGAGTTTCCCTGTTGGGAGAAAACCCCACAGCTAGGGAATCAGCAGTCTCTTCAAGAGGACTGTACATGGAAATTTAGTGAGCAGCAGCACACTAAATTTATAACAAGAAACCCAGCAGTGGGGCAGCTGTCTTGAGAAATTTTATGGGTAAGAGGAGATCCCCCCCTGCCTAACATAGACCACAGCTACTACTCAGGGCTATAAACCTGAGGTGAGCAGTGGCAACTCCGGAGAAACACTGGCCATACAGTGACCATAACCAAAAAGCAGAGAAGGACTCCTTCAGGAAAAATCATCTTCCGGCCAAGGGGATACTTTCTACCTCAGGACTCCAGGAAGCACAGAAACTAACAGCCAAAACCTAAATCAGCCCAATGGGTAGAGGTCAGCCTAAAGGCTCAACCAACAAAAGACAGAGCAATATGGAATCTCCAGAACCCAGCCATCCAGGGGCGAACAGCCCTGAACAATGCAGCATAATAGAAAATCAAGAAGATGACCTTACATCTATGTTGATGAAGAGAATAATAGAGGAAACAGATAAAATACGTAAAGAATTAGAGAAAGATAAAACCAAACAGATCATGGCTATCCGTAAAGAATTGGAGGAAGATAAAGACAAGCAAATTAGGGCCATCCATGAAGAAATACGGGAAGATGCAGCCAAACAGCTTGTGGCCTTCAGAGAAGAAATAATTAAATCACTGAAAGAAATCAAAGAGACAGAGTTGAAGGAACTAAAAGAAAAAGAGGAAAATACAAGCAGACAGGTGAAGGAAGTAAACAAAACAACTCAAGACCTGAAAATAGAACTAGAAAAATTAAAGAAAACACAAATGGAGGAAATAATGGAGAGGAAAAATTTAGGGAAGAAAACAGGAACTACAGAGGTAAGCATAACCAACAGAATACAAGAAATGGAAGAAAGAATCTCAGGTGTAGAAGATACAATGGAAGAAATCGATGTATCTGTCAAAGAAAATGTTAAATCCAAAAAATTCCTGACACAGACCGTCCAAGAAATCCAAGACAATATGAAAAGACAAAACCTAAGAATAATAGGAATAGAGGAAAAAGAAGACTCCCTTCTCCAAGGCCCAGAAAATATTTTCAACAAAATCATTGAAGAAAATTTCCCCAAGATAAAGGAGAAGCCAATAAGGATACATGAGGCCTACAGAACACCCAACAAATTTGACCAGAAAAGAAAATCCTCCCGCCACATAATAATCAAAACAGTAAGTATACAGAACAAAGAAAAAATACTAAAAGCTGCAAGGGAAAAAGGCCAAGTAACATATAACGGCAAACCTATTAGAATCACACCTGACTTTTCAACAGAAACTATGAAAGCCAGAAGGGCCTGGACAGATATCATGCAGACCCTAAGAGAACACAGATGTCAACCCAGGCTACTATACCCTGCAAAACTCTCAGTCCTCATAGACGGAGAAAACAAGATATTCAATGACAAAAACAAATTTCAACAATACCTACACACAAATCCAGCATTACAGAAGACACTGGAAGGGAAAATACAACCCAAGAAAATTAGCTTCTGTCAAGGAAACACAGGAAATAATTAACCTTACTACAGCAAAACAAAAAGCAACCAAGCACACAAACTTATGAACACAGCCAACATCAAAATCAAAGGATCTAACAGCCACTGGTCATTAATCTCTCTCAACATCAATGGACTCAACTCTCCAGTAAAAAGACACAGATTAACAGAATGGATACATAAACAAAACCCAGCAATCTGTTGCATACAAGAAACACACCTAAGATACAAAGATAGACATTACCTGAGGGTAAAAGGTTGGAAGACGACTTTCCAAGCAAATGGACCCAAGAAACAAGCAGGAGTAGCCATTCTAATATCTGATAAAATAGACTTTCAACCAAAATTAATAAAAAGAGATGAGGAAGGACACTTCATACTCATCAAGGGAAAATTCCACCAGGAAGACATCACAATCCTGAACATCTATGCCCCAAATACAAGAGCGTCCACATTTGTAAAAGAAATATTGATAAAATTTAAACCACATATAGATCCCCACACATTAATAGTGGGAGACTTCAACACCCCACTCTCAACAAAGGACAGGTCAACAAAACAGAAATTAAACAAAGAAACAATATCTCTGACAGAGGTCATGAATCAAATGGACCTCACAGACATCTACAGAACTTTACACCCAAACACAAAAGAATTTACCTTCTTCTCAGCACCTCATGGAACCTTCTCCAAAATAGATCATATAGTTGGTCACAAAGCAAGCCTCAACAGATACAAGAAGACTGAAATAATCCCTTGTATCCTGTCTGATCACCATGGAATAAAGCTGGACTTCAACAACAACAGAAATAGCAAAAAGCCTACACACTCATGGAAACTGAACAACTTGTTACTAAATGACAGCTGGGTCAGGGAAGAAATAAAGAAAGAAATTAAAGCCTTTCTAGAACTCAATGAAAATGAAGACACAACATACCCTAACTTGTGGGACACAATGAAAGCAGTGCTAAGAGGAAAGTTCATAGCACTAAGTGCCTTCAAGAAGAAATTCGAGACAGCTCATTCAAGCAACTTAATGGCCCACTTAAAAACCCTAGAAAAAGAAGAAGCAGACACACCAAAAAGGAGTAGATGGCTGGAAATAATCAAACTCAGGGCTGAAATCAATCAATTAGAAACAAATAAAACAATTCAAAGAATCAATGAAACCAAGAGCTGGTTCTTTGAGAAAATCAACAAGATCGACAAACCCTTAGCCAAGCTAACTAAAAGGCAGAGAGACACCACCCAAATCAACAAAATCAGAAATGAAAGGGGGGACATAACTACAGACACTGAGGAAATCCAAACAATCATTGGGACTTACTTCAAAAGTCTATATGCCACAAAATTTGAAAATCTAAATGAAATGGACAATTTTCTTGATCGATTTGACTCACCAAAGCTGAATCAGGACCAGGTAAATCAACTAAATAGTCCTATATCCCCCAAAGAAATAGAAGCGGTCATCAAAAGTCTCCCATCCAAAAAAAGCCCAGGACCAGATGGCTTCAGCGCAGAGTTCTACCAGACCTTCAAAGAAGAGCTAACTCCAGTTCCTTTCAAACTATTCCACAAAATAGAAACAGAAGGAACATTACCAAACTCATTCTATGAAGCCACAATCACCTTGGTACCTAAACCTCACAAAGACTCAACAAAGAAAGAGAATTTCAGGCCAATCTCCCTTATGAACATTGATGCAAAAATACTTAACAAAATACTTGCAAACCGGATCCAAGAACACATCAAAGATATTATCCACCATGACCAAGTAGGCTTCATCCCAGGTATGCAGGGGTGGTTCAATATACGGAAATCCATCAATGTGATCCACCATGTTAACAAACTGAAAGAAAAAAAAACCACATGATAATCTCCCTAGATGCTGAAAAAGCATTTGACAAAATCCAACATCCATTCATGTTTAAAGTCTTGGAGAGATCAGGGATACAAGGCACATATCTAAACATAGTAAAGGCGATATACAGCAAGCCTATAGCCAACATCAAACTCAATGGAGAGAAACTTAAATCATTCCCACTGAAATCAGGGACAAGACAAGGCTGCCCACTGTCTCCATATCTCTTCAACATAGAGCTGGAAGTCCTTGCTAGAGCAATAAGACAGTCGAAGGAGATCAAGGGGATACAGATGGGAAAGGAAGAAGTCAAATTATCACTATTTGCAGATGATATGATAGTATATATGAGTTACCCCAAAAACTCTACCAGGGAACTCCTACAGCTGATAAACACCTTCAGCAAAGTGGCCGGATACAAAATTAACTAAAAAAAAATCAGTAGCACTCCTGTATACAAAAGACAAAAGGGCTGAGAAAGAAATTAGAGAAACAACACCATTCACAATAGCCACAAATGACATAAAGTACCTTGGTGTAACCCTAAACAAGCAAGTCAAAGACTTGTATGAAAAAAATTTCAAGTCTCTGAAGAAAGAATTAGAGGAAGATATGAGAAGATGGAAAGATCTCCCATGCTCATGGCTTGGCAGGATTAACATAGTAAAAATGGCCATCTTACCAAAAGCAATCTACAGATTTAATGCAATTTCCATTAAAATTGCCAACACAATTCTTTACAGACCTGGAAAGAAAAATTCTCAACTTCGTATGGAATAACAAGAAACCAAGAATTGCTAAAACAATCCGATACAATAAAAGATCTTCTGGAGGTATCTCCATCCCTGATCTCAAGCTGTACTATAGAGCAACAGTTATAAAAACTGCATGGTACTGGCATAGAAACAGAATGGTGGATCAATGGAATCGAACAGAAGACCCAGAAATAAACCCACACACTTACGGACACCTGATTTTTGACAAAGATGCCAAAACCATACAATGGAAAAAAGATAGCATCTTTAACAAATGGTGCTGGTCCAACTGGATGTCTACATGTAGAAAAATGAAAATAGATCCATACTTATCACCCTGCACAAAACTGAAGTCCAAGTGGATCAAAGACCTCAACATAAAACCAGACACATTAAATCGGCTAGAAAAAAAGTGGGGAATACCCTAGAACTCATTGGTACAGGAGAAAACTTCCTGAACAGAACACCAACAGCACAGGCTCTAAGAGCAACAATCAATAAATGGGACCTCATGAAATTGAAAAGCTTCTGTAAAGCAAAGGACACCGTCATCAAAACAAAGCAACTGCCTACAGATTGGGAAAGAATCATCACCAACCCTTTATCTGACAGAGGACTCATATCCAATATATATAAAGAACTAAACAAGCTGAAAAGCAACAAACCAAGTAATCCACTTAAAAAATGGGGAACAGAGCTAAAGAGAGAATTCTCTGTAGAGGAATATCAAATGGCAGAGAAGCACTTAAAGAAATGCTCAACCTCATTAGCCATTAGGGAAATGCAAATCAAAACAACCCTGAGATTTCACCTTACACCCATCAGAATGGCCAAGATGAAAAACTCAAGGGACAACACATGCTGGAGAGGTTGTGGAGAAAGGGGAACCCTTCTCCACTGCTGCTGGGAATGTAAACTGGTACAACCACTCTGGAAATCAATCTAGCGCTTTCTCAGACAACAGGGAATAGCGCTTCCTCAAGATCCAGCCATACCACTCCTAGGCATATACCCAAAAGAGGCACAAGTACACAAAAAGGACATTTGCTCAACCATGTTTGTAGCAGCTTTATTTGTAATAGCCAGAAGCTGGAAACAACCCAGATGCCCCTCAACTGAAGAATGGATGCAGAAACTGTGGTACATCTATACAATGGAGTATTACTCAGCAATGGAAAATAAGGAAATCATGAAATTTGCAGGTAAATGGTGGGACCTGGAAAGGATCATCCTGAGTGAGTTGTCCCAGAAGCAAAAGGACACTCACTGTATATACTCACTCATATAAACTTACAATATAGAATAAACCCACTAAAATCTGTACATCTAACAAACTAAAATGTTCAATCCCCATCCTGAAAGGCAAAGAGGATGGACATCAGAAGAAAACAAAAATAGGAAACAACCTCGGAACCCGCTACAGAGGGCCTCTGAAAGCCAGAAGAAAACAGGAAACAACCTTGAAACCTGCCACAGAGGGCCTCTGAAAGCTTCTGCAGTATAGACTGTCAAAGCAGATGCTGAGCCTGATGGCCAACTGATGGGCAGAGTGAATGGAATTTTATGTAAGAAGTGGGAAATAGTAAGAGCTGGAGGGGACGGGAACTCCACAAGGAGAGCAACAGAACAAGAAAATTTGAACACAGGGAACTTCCCAGAGACTCATACTCCAACCAAGGACTATTCATGGAGATGACCTGGAACCCCTGCACATGTGTAGCCCATGGCAGTTCAGTGTCCAAGTGGGTTACATAGTAATGGGAAGAGGGACTGCCTCTGACATAATCTGATTGGCCTGCTCGTTGATCACTTCCCCCTGAGGGGGGGAGAAGCCTTACCAGGCCACAGTAGAGGACAATGCAGCCACTTTTGATGAGAACTGATAGACTAAGATCAGAAAGAAGAGGAGAACCTCCCCTATCAGTGGACTTGGGGAGTGGCATGCATGCAGAAAGGGGAGGGAGGGTGGGATCGGCAGGGGAGGAGGGAGGGGCTTATGGGAGGATACAAAATGAATAAAGTGTAATTAATAAAAAAAAAAAAAGAAACACACCCATGCAACAAAGATAAACACTACCTCAGAGTAAAGGGCTGGAAAAAGGTTTTTCAAGCAAATGGTTCTAGAAAACAAGCTGGAGTAGCCATCCTAATATCTAATAAAATAGACTTTCATCTGAAATTAATCAAAAAAGATAAGGAGGGCCACTATATTCTCATCAAAGAAAAAATCCAACAAGAGGACATCACAATTTTGAATATCTATGCCCCAAATACAAGAGCACCTACATTCGTAAATGAAACAATATTAAAGCTTAAATCATACATTGATCCTAATACCTTAATAGTGGGAGACTTCAACACCCCACTCTCATCAAGGGACAGATCAACCAGACAGACACCAAATAGGGAAATAAAAGCACTCACAGAATCCCTAAATCAAATGGACCTAATAGACGTCTACAGATCTTTTCACCCAAACTCAAAAGAGTACACCTTCTTTTCAGCACCACATGGAACCTTCTCCAAAATAGACCATATAGTTGGTCACAAAGCAAGCCTCAACAGATACAAAAGGATTGAAATAATCCCTTGTATACTATCTGACCACCATGGACTAAAGCTGGACATCAACAACAACAGAAACAACAAAAAGCCGACACGCACATGGAAACTGAACAACTACTCAATGACAGCTGGGTCAAGGAAGAAATAAAGAAAGAAATTAAAGACTTTCTAGAATTCAATAAAAATGAAGGCACAACATACCCAAATTTATGGGACACATTGAAAGCAGTGCTCAGAGGAAAATTTATAGCACTAAGTGCCTACAAGAAGAAATCCGTAACATCACATACAAACAACTTAATGGCCCAACTGAAAAACCTAGAAAAAAAAGAAGCAGATACACCCAAGAGGAGCAGACGGCTGGAAATAATCAAACTAAGGGCAGAAATTAATCAATTAGAAACAAATAAAACTATTCAAAGAATCAATGAAACAAAAAGCTGGTTCTTTGAGAAAATCAACAAGATAGACAAACCCTTAGCCAAACTAACTAAAAAGCAGAGAGAAACTATCCAAATCAGCAAAATCAGAAAGGAAAATGGGGACATAACTACAGACACTGAGGAAATCCAAACGATTATTAGGTCATACTACAAAAGCCTATATGGCACAAAATTTGAAAATCTAAATGAAATGGATAACTTTCTTGACAGATTCCATCTACCAAAATTAAGTCAAGATCAGGTAGAAAGACTGAATAGCCCTATATCTCCCAAGGAAATTGAAGCAGTCATTAACAGTATCCCCTCCAAAAAAAGCCCTGGACCAGATGGCTTCAGCGCAGAATTCTACAAGACCTTCAAAGAAGTACTAACACCAATTCTCCTCAAACTATTCCACAAAATAGAAATAGAAGGAACACTACCAAACTCATTCTATGAAGCCATAGTCACCTTGATACCTAAACCACACAAAGATCCAACAAAAAAAGAGAACTTCAGACCTATCTCTCTTATGAACATTGATGCAAAAATACTCAATAAAATACTTGCAAACCGAATCCAAGAACACATCAAAGATATCATCCACCATGACCAAGTAGGCTTCATCCCAGGAATGCAAGGGTGGTTCAACATACGGAAATCCATCAATGTAATCCACCACATAAACAAAATGAAGGAGAAAAACCACATGATCATCTCATTAGATGCTGAAAAAGCATTTGACAAAGTCCAACACCCATTTATGTTTAAAGTCTTGGAGAGATCAGGGATACAAGGCACATACCTAAAGATAGTAAAGGCAATATACAGCAAGCCTATAGCCAACATCAAACTCAATGGAGAGAAACTTAAATCAATCCCACTGAAATCAGGGACAAGACAAGGCTGCCCACTCTCTCCATATCTCTTTAACATTGTACTTGAAGTCCTAGCCAGAGCAATAAGACAACTAAAGGAGATCAAGGGGATACAAATCGGAAAGGAAGAGGTCAAAGTGTCACTATTTGCAGATGATATGATAGTATACATGAGCGACCCCAAAGATTCAACCAGAGAACTTCTTCAGCTGATAAACACCTTCAGCAAAGTGGCAGGATACAAAATCAACTCAAAAAAAATCAGAAGCCCTCTTGTATACCAAAGACAAAAAGGCTGAGAAAGAAATTAGGGAAACAACACCCTTCACAATAGCCACTAATAACATAAAGTACCTTGGTGTGACTCTAACCAAGCAAGTGAAAGACCTGTTTGAGAAAAACTTCAAGTCTTTGAAGAAAGAAATTGAAGATCTCAGAAGATGGAAAGATCTCCCATGCTCATGGATTGGTAGGATTAACATTGTGAAAATGGCCATCCTGCCAAAAGCAATCTACAGATTCAATGCAATTCCCATCAAAATACCAACTCAATTCTTTACAGACCTTGAAAAAAAGATTCTCAGCTTCATATGGAGAAACAAAACACCCAGAATCTCCAAAACGATCCTGTACAACAACAGATCATCTGGAGGTATCTCCATTCCCGATCTCAAGCTGTACTACAGGGCAACAGTAATAAAAACTGCATGGTATTGGCATAGAAACAGAAAGGAGGATCAATGGAA